>NW_019525132.1:1384360-1522344 GCF_002814215.2 Seriola lalandi dorsalis | reverse complement strand
GGGTGTTGCAGTCTCAGAATTATCATCCATCTTGAGCTAATTAAAATTGACCTTACTTTTACCGCAGGCGTGATCCACCATGATTGCACCAAAATAGTCACGAGACACACGCAGTTTGAAGACGATGGAATATGTATAATGTGTAATATTTACAAAACACACAGCTCGCCCTAACTTTAAACAGAATAATAATTCTGTGATTTACATGTTTTGTAGTGTTAATTGTGAAATGAAAAATGGTTCTTTCTTCTGGTACCACAATATGAGATTGTGGATGTTTGTATCGAGGTTTCAGTCTCAGTTGCAGAATCATTACACCCCTATTAATTACCCCAGTAGCCTTCTTTTTTTGACAAATATGCCCCAGACTGAGAGTTGCTTGATAAGAGTAATTCTAAGGCAGACAAATAGTTGGTTTACAAATACCACACTTAATCACAACGATGCTACCAAACAAGAGAGAATACAACACTGCAATGAGAGGCACAGAACATATTCAAATTAGGAGCCAGTTTATTTACTGGGTAAGGTGTGATGTGGGGATCAGCCATAGAGCAGCTGCAAGAATAGAGAGCAGCTGTCCTGAAAATGTTCATTCTTTCATTCTGTCTTTTGAGATAGCTGTTCATTTTCTTAGGCTCGAATATTCACAGTGGGCACATTAAGCTGGTAGCTGATGGATAAAGGAGTTCTGTCTTTTCAGTTGAGTGACATAGTACTCTTGGCTATTGTTGAAGCCAGTAAAACGGAGGGTTTAAGCTGCTGTGTGATTTGAAGTGCAGAAGGATCACTCTGGAAACAGATGGATGGGCAGAGAGAGATGCTGAGGCCAAGGATCCTGCATTGCTTGTTCATGACCTCTGAGCAGACGGAGTACAGAAGCAGAAATTGGTTTGAGTTTGAGAAATGTGGACGCAAGTTGTCTTTAAAATTATGTGGTACACTTTGTGGGTGGTGAGCTGAACTCTATGCGGGCCATTGTAGTTTTTGTATTGCAGACAATGAAGAATATGCTGTTTGCGTTATGATTTACCCGTTAATGTAAGATTCTGGTTCAGCCGTCCATGTTTCCTTTGGAAGTGACACCTATTGTCATGACTGGGTGAGCCTTCACATGCTGTGTGTCATGCAGATGTTATAGTTCCATTGTAGGTAATAGAGAAACATTGAAAACTGAAAGTGATCGCAAACTGATAGCAGCAATAATTCAGCTCATAATTATTAGTCTGAAGGGCTTGAGTTAAAGTGAATACCTTTTACTCTGTTTTGCTTTTTCCCTTCTCCTTTATTTCTCTCTCTCACCATCCACCCTCCTTCTCTTCCTGCTCCTCCCTCCCTCCCTCTCCATCCTTGCTCTCTTTCCTCCTTTGCTCTGCCCTCGCTGCCCTAGCCGGAGGTGCTCCTCCTCCGAGGTAAGGCAGCACTAAATGGCCTCGGCGAAGCGTCCCCATGTATCTTTAATGGCCACACCCGTCATGCTGGAATCTCAGCTTGAATTATGCATAGAGGATGAGTGAGAGAAAAGAGAGGGGGGGGGGGAAGGAGCCAGGGAGGACACAGGGAGGAGAGAGAGAAGGAAAGATGAGGATAAAAGACGACAGGGAATGGGAGATCATTGAGGACAATAAACACGCTGGGAGTGTAAAAAAAGATGGAATGAGAGTGAGGCACAGAGAAAGAGAGATAGAGATGTGTATTTTTGAATAATCACAGCCCTGACAGAGGAGAGGAGAGTGCGACCTCTCACCTCCCTCCATCAAGCCCTCATTTTTATCTCTCCACCCCTGGATCTAACTTCACCTCCACACCCCGCATCCCTTCATCTTTCTCTCTTTCTCTCCAGGGTTGCCTTTCTTCTCTGTCTCGCTATTTCATCACCTCTTCCCCTCCCTCTGTTGCTATTTCTTTCTTTTACATCCCTCGCTCCCTCTTCTCCCCAAACCTAATACTCCACTCACTTCTCTCTCTTCTACTGTTTCACCCTTTTCATCTTTCTGCTTCTCTGTCTTTCCACCTCCCCAAATTATTGGCTTTTATTGTACTGCGTTCCTGCTGTAATGGAGCGCTGGAGGGACGGAGAGGTGAACAGAGAGGGGGAAAAGTGAGTGAAACAGTCAGAAAGTCAGGGTCGACTGATGTGGTTTTGTCAGGGCCGATACGATTATTAATAATCAAGGAGACAGAGGTGAGATTTGGAACTGATATACATTTGCAGTAAAAATAATGAATGCTGGTGTAAAAAATTTGGGATAACACAAACTCCTACAAAACTGGCTGACATGCTCAACGCACAATTATGCTTCATTTATTACAGCAAAACGGCTTTGGAAAGCCTTTAGTGTTAGGCCCATATATTAACTATATTTGATAGCAGGGAACCTTTCATTTAAGACTAAGCTTCTTTATAACTAATTATTACTGTAGCTCAATATAAATAACAGCAATAGAAGTGACTATTCAACTCTGACAGCCGTACAGCATCTATGCAGTCCATGTATGGAGTAACACAGATCTCAGATGCAGTTCCATTACGTTTTAAGTCTGTAACAACAATAACCTGCATCTCACTACGAGAAAAAGCACTTTAGGACACTTTAGTAACGTTAATAGTAATAGTTATGGATTGAGACTGGGAGTATGACCAGACTTGGTAAATGATGTGCTAGAAATATTGTCATCTCCTATGTTTTTTTTTTTGTTGTTTTTTTTTTGTTGCTAGTCAGGTGGTTAATTATGGATAGACAAATTGACTTGTTGACATCTACTATCGTATTCAAGTTAGCTCTACAGGAGAAATGGATCATAAAATTGATGGTAGAAATGCTCCACATCGGATCCAATAATTGGTCGACCCCTAAAAGAGAGGGAGTCTGGCTAAGATGTCAGACTGTCGATGAGCCTCATGTACTCTTCCTTTCCTTTGCACACTCCATCCCAAAAAACACTCACACACATCTTTCTTGGTAATGGACATTGGAGGGTGGCCGACATGCTCACCATGAGATAATGGAGCAGATCTGTGACTTGGCTATTCCTCTCCTTTATTATTCTCTCCCGCTTATTTAAAGTAACTGAAGCTGTCAACGTATCAGGAAACCTGCTTCCTGTGCACAGCAAAGGTTGTGCATGTGTGCGTCTCCATGCACAGAGCTCCCTAATCCAGTGAAAGAATAGATTTGTCATTAGTGAATTTAACAGAAGCCATTAAACTCCTTGTCTTCCTGCCTCCACAGTGTGAGGGAAGGTCAGATTCAGTGCTGGTTGGTGGTGCATTTCACTGTGCAGTGCAGTAAGTTACACAGTGCTATTATCTTATGTATATTAATATTAGTGTAATCAAGACTATATGCTGTTATATGATCCAAAGCTATATCAATAGTAGTAAATGTGTATGAAGGAATAGATCACCATGGAATAAAAAATGATCTGCTCTCTCATTTCAGAAAAAACTTCTCCCAAACTCTTGTATTTAATGAGACTTTTTACAAATCCAGAAAAAAAAGCTTAAAATCAAGTTTTTCCAAACAGCTCATGCAGCACAGTCAAATAGTTTATAGCTGAATTATTGCACTCCAATAGCTCACATATTTACCTCATTATTCCCTCACTTGACAGTTCATCAACAGCACTGTAGATACAACCACAGCTGATTTTGTTTTATTTGGGAAGAAAAAGCACAATACTGACAATCTTTCCGTGGCAAAATCAGTGATGTTAATCCTAAGTGACATGTTTATTCACATACATAATCAAAGCGGTTGACCTACATGAAGAATGAACAATTTTGTTTCCAAATATACGATTCAAATGTTGCATTCATATGTTTCCAAACACGAATGCCCGGAAACATTATTAACTGTAGATTCAGTTGGTAGTTTGTTGTCTGTGTTGAGACCCTGCACACCCACACACAGCTAGTCAGCTGATTAGACCAATGCTCAGGGAATAGACCTTTTTCACTCATAGATTTTGAGTTATCATGGCAGGAAAAGCACAGGGCCAACTCATAACACTAACGACGGGTCTGCCACATTAAGTGTCCCAGGCAGCTATGCAAGCGTGCCACTATTCAGTCCAGATGCTTTTTCCACAAAACACATGCTACTATTCACTATCCCGCTTCATATGGAATTCTATGTAAACGGCTGTATACTACAGTTTGTCTCGTGGCAAAATCAGACAGTTTCATACAATATACAAGTCATAACTCTCATCGAGCAGTCGTCTAAATTAGCTTTCTTTCCCTGTGTGCGCAAGACATGATGGTGGTTCGCTCTCTCATTTAGCGAAAATAGATTCTACAATGCCTTGTAGGATAATTGAAGTCCACTAGAGGGTATAAGAAACTCTCACTAGACATGACACATACTCACTTACTTGGCACACTCACTGCAGTGCATAGTGGACTGTGTAATGAATTGTGAATGATTGTGGACACAGTCATAGACTTGTAGCTGCTACACATGACACATGATGTTGCCTGTAATGCCCCCCTGTCATTTTGTGAGAGTATTGCCACGGATAACCATCCCACGAAACCATAAAAGCATCTGTGCAAGTGTGTAGCTCATGCTCCATCTGTGAATGCAGTGGCACGCAGTGCGAGCAAAAGCAAAGCTGCAGAGAGATACCAATCAGTGACAGTGTGTACACACAATCCTGAGAAGAGCCATAGTGGCTTTAAATCTATCAGTGAATTAGGAGGTGAGGACAGGTTGAAATCCCTTGTTTTGTTAAAGCACTTTCGTGTGTATCACAGATTAAAGAAAAAGTCTATTACTGAGGAGGAGCAGTGTAAGCCTCTAATGGTGACATAAGTACTAAAAATAGTCGCAAGTAGCTGTAGTATAGTGGTAGTATATGTATCATAGCAATACTGAAGAAGCAAGCCTACTAATAATAGCTAGCTAGTCCTAGAAGTAGTTATTCTTTGAAGTCAGCAAAGTTTACTTTTGGTCACTGCTGCTGTCTGTTTGTCAGAGGTGAGTCACAGTGAATCACTCGCGCAGCCTGACTTGCTGTTGACTCCCCTCCAGTTCTGATATGGCATGGAGAGCTGATGATAATTTTAAGGGGTTACATGATGAGAGAAACCTTGAGGCTTTGGTATTTTGGTATATTTTTTGGTATTTCAGTGCGACGTCTGTGATAATTAGGATGACATTTAGAAAAGCTTTGATGTGTTTCCTCCCGTCTGTCAGGGAGCACCAAGAGAAGGAAGAGAAGGAACATTTGAAGACAAAAAAAAAAGTGTTTTCTCTCTGTACAATTGGTAGTTTGCTTTGGTTACCCCAAAATGTCTTTCAGCCAATCCAGTGAAATCAGTTTTATGGGGCTGATTGCAGAATGCTAAACTGGTGATTTATTAATGATCAACATGATTGATTATGTCGTGTTTTGACAATGCACATAAACATTCCCTCTGTAAAGTAAGGCTGTTAACCTATGGAGTCTGGTTCTCTGTAGGAAAAATGAGCAAAACATAACAAACACCTGCTCCTGTTATATTTATTTGTTGTCTAATTTTAATTAAATGAGGTTCTTTAGTAACCAAACCAGAGACACACTGGCCTGTGTGTTGATAGGAGGGCAAAAGCAGAAGAAAGGAGAGGTGGAGAGAGGCAAGTATGGAGAGAAAAGAGGAAAGGATGGGAACTGAGATGCAGATCAGTGGCCACGTGAATACAGAAACCATAAACGTAGTAACTTCAATGGGAAACGGACACAGGGAAAGAGGCAGCTGCAACGGGCTGTCAATCACAGTATAACACAAACTTAATGAAATTGCAGGAGAGAAACAATATCTATTTATTTTGCTCAGGCCCAAGAAAAACAAGAAGTGATAATATTATTAACAACTACATAAAACGCCAACTTGGAAATTTTATTGTTGCTCAGTGACACTTTTCAATTTGGCGATGAGTGTGTGCTTCCACCTGCACACGTATGTGTACATGAGGAGGCTGGACTGCTGTTTATGAACACAGCCTATTATTATCACACCTATTTAATAGCGCTTTCAGCCAGTCAACACCATTTGCATTTAAAAACCGATCTGCTAATGGTCCTGGTGTTAATCGAGCAGAGTTTTCTCCACTGTATTTCCTCTCACAAGCACATTAATACTGAATATGAAAATGACACCCTGCTGCTCCACAACATTAAAGGAATGAGGCCATTGTTAAATATCACAAATTGATTATAAACAGCTGTGTAAAGGCAAAAAAAAAGATATGAGGACATGAACTGCACTGGCATAAAAGCAGGAATGGTGGATGTAGGAACATGATGTACACTGTGTTTAACTGTCCTTGTCCAGAGTTGCTGGGAGTTGGCTTTAGGTGGAGTGTTTTCAGCCAGACTAGCTGCTTGGTCCTGAGGGATGTCACTGTCCGTTTTTCAGTCAGTCCACACCTTTGGTCTTGCCTGACACATCTCATCAACTACTGGATGAATTGCCAGGGAATTTTGAACAGATGTTCACGTTCCCCAGAAAATGAATCCTGCTGACTTTGGTGATCCCCTGGCTTCTCTCTGAAACTTACGAAAGGAATGTATATGCTGTGGATTTGTTACTAGTGTGCACATGCATGTAAGAAAAAGTGGATGTCACTAAAGTCCCTCTTGCTTGTCCCCCACAGAATGTCCTATGGCTATGGCCTCCTTATGATCGACCACGGGTTTGGGATTTTTCTGCAAAGTTCAATACCAAAGTGGTTGGAATGCAGCATGGTTTCATTTTTTATCAGAGACTAATCTGTTGTTTCATTGCCTTGCTCAGTGGGATTTGATTATAATTTCGGGCTATTTTCCTGTTGCCATGACTTTGATTAATTGTACACTGGATTTCATCACTCTTAAACGTATTTTGCCACAATTTTGTTTTCCTCAGTCTCCACTTCTGACCGTTTTGTTCTGATATTGTGTGGCATCATGTCCTTTCAAGCCCAATGCTACCACCTGCTCTGAACTGGTGACATTTTGATTACAAGCTCACTCTTGAAACCACAAAGGCACTGACACCCCCCTGTTGCCCAGTGTTAAATATGAGTGTTTCCTGGTGTGATTGTTCGTTTCAAATCCCCCTTGTGGCTCAGCTTCTCCTTTAGTCAGCCTTGACCTTCAAAGAGCATCATTCACAGTGACGACTCCCTGCTAAACACCTGCTTTCTTTCTCTCTCTCACACACACACACACACACACACACACACACACACACACACACACGCACACACACACACGCACACACACGCGCACAGCCTGACTGCAAAACCTTTTACACCTGCCCAGGTGTCTGTAGGGCTATTTATTTCTTCTGAAATACTCTTCATTTTTCTTTAAATGACCTTTGTTGCTCTCAAGCCACATTTAAGAGACTACAATTAACCTTGATCTATTATATTAGTAAAGAAGTATTGTCTTGATTACACAAAACTGCAATGTTTCTCCAGCAAACTAAACTCGAAACTCTTCCCGAACATCTTTTGCCGCATGACAGAAGTCTTTTGAAGCCAAACATTATGTTCAGTAGTTACTTCACTACCTCATAGATATTCCCCAGTCAAAAGTCCCCCTCTGGGAATGTGCTGGTAGAGTCTTGCCGTTTGCACACACTCCTTGCAAGCTTTTACTTCAGTGCTTTGAAGTCTAAAATGCAGATCGCCACGTCATCAACTGCTTAGTCATAAATAACAAAATAGAGCCTTAAAGCTATTTTGGTTGCTGCCTCTTTGGTAGCTTTTTGCAAACGTTTTTAGAAAAGAAGTGGCACGGCGTAACTTTGTGTTGCACTGATAGAATGAAGAAGCTATTATCTCTTATATTTACTGATGTTTTATACACGGGACACTATTTGGGCTTTGAACAACTTCAACTTTATTAGGAGAAAAGTTACATTTGGACTGAATCGTATGCTATCCACACACGTGTCACATTACAAAATTAGAAAAACATAGAAAAACATACAATTTGGCAACAAAAATATGAAATACCTCTCTTTAATTGTATTATTCTTCTACAATATAACAAACCCTTTGGTCACATCTACTACTTGCAATGTAAGTTTACTAATTTAAGTTTATGAGGAAGCATTTTTATATCTTGGTTGAGCCTACTTTGAGCGTGAGTCATTGAAGCTGTATAAGGAATTATTATTTTATGTCAGACACAAGTCATCATCTACTGCTGTGTAATATTTATGTTCCACAAAAACAATATACCAATATCATTGATTTAGCCTGAGCATAGATAGACAGAACACACAGGAGATGTTGGTACATAAATAAAAATACAAGCTGTCGATGAGGAAAAAGGTGTTTCAGTAAAAAAAACAACTTTTCCTCTAATATTAACTTTATTCTTCTGTTAATTGCAGCAGATCGAATGATTAGTTAGTGATGAGTCTAAGTGAAAATGTTACTAATGCAATTTACGGGATATTTACATAATTTTGTACAAATAATTGAATTTGCATACAACTCTTGTAGACAGAAAAAAGATCTTTCATCTAATTTATTGAGTGTGTTGTTCAACCACTTCTAATATCGTATACATAATTTAGTTTAATGGTAATTGCCTAATCCTCTGCAAACAGTTGACATAGCTTTTCTCCTGATGGTCTGTCAGTGAACCTAAGCCTGTGTATCATAATACCTGTTGGCGAAGCGATTGAGAAAGCCTTTGGGGGTGCTTACCACTGCTTAACTCCATAAAAAGGCAGCTTCGCAACAATACATAAAACTCTCGGAGCGTGTTTCACTCGCCGTCTCAGAGGGGATTTAACTGGTAAGACAAGACAAGTCTTTCCCTTCTCTCACTGAGCTCCGTCCAAGTGGAGCTGGACACCTGCCAAGGTTTATGCACAGAAAAATGAGTTTCGCACACACACACACACACGCACAGTCAGGCAGGGAGACATGTATGGTACACATTCACACTGTTTCTGTTTTGTCGTGGTTCAGGGATAGTTTTATAGAGAAGTAAAAGCTTTGGTCCTGCTCCAGAATCTTTACCGAGCTTATTGTTTAAAGGCTCACTGTCCAAAACAAAACGTCCTGTTTGTCATTTCGCAGAAACCTCCTGTAAGACTTGTGTCAAGGGGTCAGCAGATTGAGGCAAAATGCAGTGAATTATTATTTTAAAACTGCAGCTCAGGACTGAAGCAACTTAGAAGGACTTTAGTAAAGATGAACACTTCCTGCTCAGCAGCCATAAACTCATTAATTCAGTCAAGGTTAAATGTTCAGTGTTATCTTACTAGATAAGAATTCTGCTCATCTAAGCCCAATATTATGTGAGAAAGTTACTGTGATGTGCTCAGGAATAAAGCACATAAAACAAACACAGTGAATGAAAGGCTTCTTAAGGTTTTGGGACTAAAGTGCTCTAGGACGAAGTCAGAGCTATTATGAGAACTTAAAAGATTTTTTTTTTTTTTTTTTTAAGCAGCATAACCAGCAATGCCTGGTATATTTAAATACGTTAACATGTCTCCTGCTTCTTCTGCCTCCACACCACTGAGCTGTGTGTGAACACTCTTGGCTGAACATGGTTTATTTTGAGGGTGAAAACAGATTTATTTATGTTGGTAGCATGCCTAAATATTTAAAAGCAGGCTGTAAAAATTTCAACAAACACAAATTGGCACAAATACTACTCAAAATTTGGGTTTGGGGATTTCAAGGTACTTTTCAATGTCAGCTTAAGTCTCCTATTCAAAACTGCTAAAAGGGTGAAGAAAAAAAAAACAAAAACAAAGTTTGTCTTCAAAAGACACATGCTGTGAACTTTTGTGTGTCCCATTGGGGCCGTTCAGTTGGATAGCTAAAGGACAATTCATGTTTCAAAAATTAGAGGCTTGTTTTTGGGTGGTGTGGCTATGTCTTGTTTGAATTTGGCCATGTTGATATCATTGTCTGTTTTGAGCCTTGTATACTCAGTCCATTGTCTAACATTCTCTGGGCCTTTTGTTAATATTAATTTCAGTCGTATGCTGCCGTTTTGCTGAATGTGTGGTGTATGGATAAGGCTGAAAATTAAAATGGAGTAAATCGATTTGTAGTCCATAATATCTCATTGTTCTGTACCACAAAGTGAAATAAAGAATGTAAACGGTATGACTTCTCCCTGTTATTACTTGCATCCAGTGTTGTGGCTGTGCTATGACAGGCCAACAGGTAAATCCTTCATCCATTTATTTCTCACATTACCTTGAAGGCGAAATACAGTTTGGCTTTAACCGTGCTGCCAAGCTGTACATCTTATTGTCACCTTGTAATGAGCAAACCTCTTAACTCCCATAGTCTAACTAAGGAACAGTTCTTACAGCCTGGTCAATGAGACTGTGTTGAAGCCTTGTCTGTGCATATGGATGTGTATGTCCATTGTATACTAATGGACTAAGCCCATTATGCCTCAGTGAAGAGTTGGTTTTAACACTTTTAAACCACATGGTTGTTGTAAACAACAGGGCGTTGCGATGAAGTGTACTGTGAATAATGTCTGCTATTAGCACAGAAGAAAATGAAAAAATGAGAAAATGAGAAATAGCACGTGGAGTGATTTTCTGTGCAAAGGCACACATTTAAAAACAAATGTATAAGGGGGCACGTAATAGGCCATCTTGAGACCAGAGGCAGACATATCCCTCCACCATAAAAGTAGTTTAAGATGATATATGGAACAAATTCCTACCAATGGAAGGTAAAGTTACTAAAGCTAGCTAAGGTTTCACCACAACATCTGGGTGCCCCCTAAAAATTAGGGACCCTGCCTCACAAACAAAGCTTATGTGTTCCAGAGGGCTATTAAGACTGTGTATAAGTGATATTGAGCAATATACTTTATGAGAGTGAGGATGTTTGAATAGGTATTGACTCTTTGTGGTGAGATAAAGGTGTGTACTTTTGTTTGTGTGTGTGTGTGTGTGTGTGTCATGGAGAGGAATGGAACAGGAATGGACATTCCTCAGTTGGAGGTGCCATTATGGAAATGGGAATTAGATTTACACTGTTACACACGCACGCACGCACGCACGCACGCACGCACGCACACACACACACTCAGGGATTCCACAGTCCCTCCCCACCCCCTTGTGCCGGCAGTAGAGGCTATGTATTCATAACTTACCTAGTGACATGTATTTCTGTTCTGCACACAGACACACACATACATCACACACACACACACAAAGACACAAAAACGCAGTTTGATGTTCATGCACCTGTAACGAAATTATAGTGATTGTTGATTCTTATATTTCTATTTCTTTCTCAACATTTCAGAAAAAAACAACAAACAATAAGACAGTTTTTACAAAGCTATGCCTGTTGTCCTTCATGATTACATGTGTTTTGTTTCTATGTGCGTTTGTTTGTGTATTTGCATGTTGGTGTACGTGTGTTGGATATCTCTCACCTGGTCTCATTATTTCTCTATGGGGTGCTGTTGGGCCTGTTTCACTCAGTGAGCGATGCCTCCGCAATAGTGTGAAACATATGACTGGTGTGTGTGTGCGCTCATGTGTTTGTGTGTGTCGGGGGTCCGGTCAAGAGGCCTGAGGGACACTGATTAATTTAGCAGGCTATTGGTGATAACACACTGCCCTGAGGTATGACTCTCTGGATATAACACACAGACACACACACACACACACACGCACACACGCACACACGCACACACGCACAGCACTCTGGCTGAATTGAACGTTTGTTTATGTATGAGCACATTCCATCAGCCTGAGACAGACAGTGTGTGCTTTTATACACACATCTGAGAAACAAAGGAAGAGTGAAACATGGAATGAAATGAACACCCACATACACACTCCTTTGGTAGGCATTTCACTATTGGCACGCGCGCGTTCCTTTGAGAGAGACATGGCAAACAACAGAGAGAAAATGAGGAATAGAGAGAAAAAGAGAGAGGAAGATGTGTCAAGTCAAGCCCTTGTCAGATTTCCGCTGCCACAGCAGGTTTTTGGCAGCAAGAGAAGGCGAGGGTTTGAGCGTGCATGTGAATGTGCGGTGCAGCGGCAGGTGTAGCGAGTTGCCATAACCAACATGTTTCACTGCTCTTACAATTTCACATTAGCTCTCACCTCCGCCTCACCTCTACCCAGAAAGTTTGTATATTTAAAAAAAAAAAAGAGAGAGAGAGAGAGAGAGAGCGAGAGAGAGAGAGAGCGAGAAAGAGAATATGAAACGAGTGCAATCTCCAAGCTCTGTAGTTCAGGGTCAGTTCAGTTTCAGGTCATTTAAGGCCAGTCCAGTTCAGTTAAACTCATTACTGCACATTAAATTTAAATTCAGAATTAGTTATTTTTTTTCCTCTTGCTTTGCCTCTTCGAATGATCCGTCACATGTTATTAAATGCATCAGTATTTAAGTGTTAACTTAAAATGCTGAATTTACCCCAGCCATTCAGAAAAAGAAATCTCGAGTCATATAGTGTGACACAAGGCAACATTCATCTGCAGTATTTCACAGTGATGTTTACCATGGCATCCTTCCATACACTAATAAACACAGGGAGAGGCACATACTGTAGGGGATAACAGGTTATATGAATCAACCAACACCCACCTGTTGGATAACGGTAAGGGGAAGTCAGATAAAAAAAAAACAAAAAAAAAACATGATTTAATCCATATTATGTATTCTCTTGCATCATAAATTGTCTTCTTGCTGAAGGACAGAGATCACAACAGGCAACAGTAAATGAGGTCAGCTTGTGGTGAGGACGCCTCGTAATAAACGCTGTAGAGAAAACACAAAGTAGCTGCTGATGATGCTGCAGCCATGGGCCCTCCAAGTAATTAAAAAAGTATAAATGGTAAATGACTGAAGTTTTCACCAAACATTTAATTACATACAATCAGATATTCATCCAGGCTTAAGTATTAATGTTTTTTTTCTTCAACTATTTTCACCTGTTTTCTGATATTAAAATTAAAGCGATTCTTCATTGCTTAATTTTAATAAAACATAAAATTAGAAATAAAGAAGAATCAGCCCTGCACACAGGCCAAGTGATTATTAAATTCCCCAATGATAGAAGCGCTAATTGAAAGTCCTTTTAGTCACATTGATCGGTCTGGGGAGGGTGAGCCATCAGAAGACACAGAGTAACAGAAATACTGTCATACCATCATACTTTGAGGGTGACAAGATGGCGTGGACTTTTTATAGCTCAGAGTAGCTGGAATGTCAAAGCGCTATTTGCACAAAGTGTTTCTTGATCAAGGACAGGTCTTAACTGCTATTGATAGACACATTGACCATAACTGTGGTTAATCTATGACCTTCAAGTTTCAGGGCTGTCACTCTAACCACTTAACTAGGCTGCCAAGTTGACTAAAATACATGGAAATTAGATAGATAAATAAATAAATAAATTGTTCACAGTGTTTACATGGTTTTTTCTATTTATTCACACTGAAGTGGTGCTTGGATATTTTTATATTTGGCTTCACATCTGTCCCTGTTTTGGCTGTGAAGACAGCACTAAATGTTTTTCTGTGGATACTTATCATCATAGAAACAGCAGTTCTACATATTCGTGCTTCACTTGGTGTGATTTTTGAGGCAAATTAGTTTTAAATTATGCTGTTTTTAAATCAGCCATGTGCTGAGGATGAGGAAGTGACATTCTTGTTTAAGTGGTATGCCGCTGAGTTCTTCCGTTCATCCATCCTTGGCGTTTTCCCAGACACATAGGGTGGATATGTGCATAAAGACAGATAACGTTCCAGTGCCATATATGCTTGCTTCCGTATGTTATGTGCAATAACTCTTAATATGGCTGTACTGACACTAGTTCCTGAGGATTATTCACAACAATTTTTTTTTTTATGTGTGTGTGCGCGTGTGGGATTAAGAGTGTGTAATTGGTGCATAAATGTTTAATGGTTTAAGTTGCTTTTGCTAAATTAACCCCCAACACACTTCTCACCCCTCCATCTCTCTCACACACATTTCTAATTTCCTCCGCTCTTTCTTGTTCTTGTCCCTACATCACCTGCTCCCTCTTCTCTTCTCCGCTCACTTTCATGTTTGTGGATGTTACTGCAATGAAATATCAAGTCTGGGTTAAAAAAAAAAAAAAAAAGGATGTTGTTTTCTATTCCATCCTCTCATTCCTGTCTGGCAGTAATTATGGCTGTCTAATTGGGCCTACGGAGGCTCTGAGAGAAAGTGTGTGTATGTGTGTGTGAGACTGAGAGAGAGAGGGAGAGAGAATAACAGAGTGTCTGTGCTTGTGTATGTAGGAGGGGTTGTGCATGACTTGAGCTGAATACAAAGCAAAGCTGCCTCATGACCACAGAGAGGGTTGAGGGTTCATTTCTAATCAAAGATGTCCTATATGAACATAAGCACACTGAGAATAAGATTCAGTGAGTGGACAATGAACAATAATGAGTGGACTCCTCTGAGCTCTTACTAATTGTCTGATTAATTTGATCAGTCCCAGGTCTTTTACTCATTTGGATTAAGAAGAGTGTTATGCTTTGATGACACACGGACATTTAAAGTGGATTTTTTTGACGCAGGGTTGTATGACGTCTTTATACATGGTCGGCGTATTACCTGCAGTAGATTCGGATTTTAGAGCAACCAAACTGAGCGACGTACTGCTGTGGACGGGGCCAGCTCCAAAAACGTGTTTTAGTCACTTTAAAAATATGCCCAAGGAAAAAAAGCCAATATCAGTTGAAGTGTATGCTGTAGGTGTTCCTGTATAGTAATATGGTAGTTCAACGGTTGAGAAATGTAGTTCCAAAAGAAAGGGCTGTTTGATGGCAAGATAAAGCGGTGAGAATACTCCAAAAGCATACACTTCAGCTGATCCGAAACTACTACTAATGCACCGACTATGTATAAATACCTCACACGTCAAATAACCTGAACTCACTTTTAAAGTTCCTTTTTTGATTTTACAAATCGGTCCTTGAATTCAGGGAGGTCATTAATTGGCACAGACTGTAACATTGGTTTTTTACAACAGCGATTCCTGGCCTCTAGCATTACTCAAGCATTCACTGCTTGAGTAATGATGACCATTTATAGATGGATGGATGGATGAATGAATGATTGAATGGATGGGTAGCGGGATGAAGGAAAGTGGCATATATCGAAAGGAATAATGGAATACACATCCTTTTTTAAAAATTCATTAGTCATTCCCGAGTACAGTTAACCTCATGAAAAGGCATAGACACATCCCATATTTCTCTAGGCTTTCCCAATGCGGCAGTCATTCTCACTTGTTCATTCATTCACTGGTGTGCGGACGTGTTTCCTGTCTAAAGGCACGGACACACATTTGTTTGTTCATTTGGGTGTGACGACTGATTGGACCAAGCTGGACTGAGCCTGTTCCAGTCTGTTCTATTTGGAAAATAAAATCGAGACAACTGCATCCAACAAAAACACTGACCAGTTTTTTTTTTTTTTTTGTCTGTATGTCCACATATTTTCAACAAATATCTGCATCTGAGCAAATATCTGTCTGAGTGGATAATGGATTGTCAGTATTCCAGGAATATAAGAACCATGCTGAAAAGGTGTTGTGAGCCTTAAGTCAAATGAATAAATTCATTGCTTTGGTGGATGCACACAGGAATTAAAATGTTGCCATGATTCAGTAAGTAACACTGAGCTACAAGTCGAACCCCATTTATTTTAGCCTATTAAGGTATGCTGAATTAGCTTTTAGCAGTTCCTCTTTGCTGTACCCATCAGTGTGCAAACAGCCATTTCTGGATTGGTAATGAAAGAGAAGTTTTCACCAGTTTGAAAGTCCCTCCCCTACAGCCACCTACCCAAGATGGCGATTGTTGAGGGTGAGAAATGTCCTTTGTTTTAGGCTCAATTTTCTGACCATTTTGAGACTATTATCTGGGTACTTACAGTGCACATGTGAATTCACTCAAAACAGCAGTTGTGACTACGGAATTACGAGAATTGAGACACAGCAAATAGCTTTGGACAGCAGTGTTAGACCATGTTGTTCTTGTCCCTGTATCAGAACTGAAAAATAAGTTTTATTAATAAGAAAAGAGGGAAATGAGGATAACCAGAACCACGTTTTTGACATTTCAGTGTTGAACAAAATGAAAAAAAAATAGGAGAAATATTGTTGCAGTGAAAGAGCAAAAAGAAAAAAAAAAAAGTAAACCATGAGGGGGTGGTTTGGTAAGGGAAGAGCTTGTTCTAATGGAGTCTGCATGCACGCACACAAACACACACCTACACACACACTCTCACATTTAAACTCTCTCTCAGACGGTAGTATACATTGCCCATAGGCCTCCATAAAGCCAAAGGGCTGGTACCAAAACCAACCGTCTGTGACACTAGTCTGGAGAGAAGGTCACTCTCTACAGACACACACCCACCCACACACACACACACACACACACACACACACACACACACACACACACACATGTGCACACAGCAACACCACATTGGTATGTGAGAAGGTCTCTCTGTGCCTACGGCTTTTAATTCTCTCCTCCTGTCATGCCTGACTGGCACCACCGAGGCCAACACACACACAGAAATATATATATACACACACACACACACACACACCCAGACACACTAGTATTGAGGCCTATTACACTCACACACACACAGCTCAAACACCCATACTTCTGTCAGTCAGCAATAAATTGGGTGATGGTTATACCGTCCTATCCAGGAACAGGCTTTACGGCAGTTGTGCAAGTACAACTGGCATCTACACACACACACACACACACACACACACACACACACACACACACACATGCACACACACACACACACACACGTGCACCCAGATTTTGATATTGGCCAGCAATATTGCCCTTCTCTCTCTCGTGCAGATTTGAACACACACATGCCTGCTTCACTAACTCCTCAGTCAGTGTGGCATTGAGCCTTCAACCTTCAGGCAATTTAGTCCCATCAGCTCTTAGTGTCTTCATTCTGTCTTTATTGTTGGCCCAGACATTTGTATTTAAGCTTTAGAGGGGAAAGTAGATTGAGTGCTAAACTTTAACTTCTGTCTCTGTTAAAAACCTTCCAAGTCTGATTTGAACCTTTATGAGATAACAGGAAGGAGACCGAGAACGGGAGCAGAAAAGATCAAAAGGTTAAGAGTGGGAAGTACGACAGAGCTATTGTCATCTCAGTCAGTCAGTATATTAGGGGTTGACTGATTATTGGCATGACTGATTATAGCATCCGATATTCAGCATTTTTATGATTATCGGAATTGTTTTTTTGTTTTTCTTAAGCAGTTACAGATAAAAATATATTAATTTAAAAAATGCGCTACTTTGGATGCAGCCGCCTCTCCCTGTCTGTAGTAACCACACTGAGGTCTCGAGCATTATCCTGCCTACAGCGCTGATTGATAACATATCACGACTAATAGGCATATCATATCATATATATAATCAGCACTGAAGGCTACTGCGTGCACAGACAGGCACATGCACAGTAAGGCACAGACTGGAGCAGCTCCATGAGCTAGCGAATCTGTGTGTCAAAGATAGCCAGATCGTCCGACTAGAGGTAGGCCGTAGGTATAAGCCTGCCATTAGGCACGTATTGCAGGCGGCATGCTCCGTAATTTGCGCTTCCCATGCCTGTTACCGTTTTCAAACTCCCCTTTGCTACGGGAAAGAACAATGACCTCCAAGTTAGCAACCTACAGGCTGAAAATGGCAAGGCACACATGTGCCATATGTCTTGGCTGTTTTTTGTGGGTTTTTTGCGGGGAATTAGTCTCCCCATGAGCAAATGTTCCACCAAAAAAAGTTCCCCTGCAACACTTTTTCTTCACTTCAAAAATCATTAAAATCTTTAGCACTCTTTTCACTTTGTTTCTCCTAACTCCCCTGTGTCACAGTTCATGCTTGATTTGACGCACATACATTAACTTTTAACTTTTAACCCATTGCTCCAGCCCCCCCCCCCTCTTTTTTTTTTTTTTTTGTTGGTCTGCCCGGCCCTCCCCTCTCTCTGTCTATGTCCATATAACAGATGATGTTGGCTGGCTGTCCTCCGCTCGGAGCTGAATTTGTGTTTATCTGAAGCTGTTAGGCCGTGAACGCCAACATCACCCAGAGCAGATGAGCCTTGAAATTCATTTTGGAAGAACAAGAAATAAAAAGTTTTTTTTTCCTTCCTTCCCCCCAGACTTTGTCTGTGTCCCTCTCTCCCTTCACTTGTCTTCCATTTCGTGTTTGGCAAATGAGAGCACCCACTCCCAGGGATCCACTTTTTTTTTTTTTTAATTCAGTGCGTTTGTGCTCGTGTGACTGACAGTGACAGCTTTTTGTATTCCCCGCTTTTGTCATAGCTAATAAATTTGAAATGGAGAAAGAGAGAGAGACATATGGAGAGAGAGAGGACAGCAGGAGATAGAAGAGAATGAAAAGATGGGGGAGGAAGCAGTTAGAGATGAGTTGAAGGACACCTCTACAGCAGGCAGGTGTAGCGGCACTTTGGTGGTGCAGGAATCGCACTCCGGCTTACCCAGGCATTTGGGCGTTCCACAGTGGCACTCTGGTGGACCAAATGGCAGAGTGACGCTTGCATGGAGCAGGTGACACTTGGGTATAGTAAAGGAACAGGAGGAATGTGTGGGTGGGCCAGAATGGATCTCGGACGTACTAGAGATACAGTTGGGTGTACTAGAAGGGCAGGGTATTTGAGTTAAGGCATCAGGATGTATTAGAATGCCCCTTTGGCTTACCAGTGTGGGATTTGTATGTAGCAGAGTAGCCCATATTACTGCTAATAAGGTGACACTTCGGTGTACGAGAGGGGAACTATGGCGTACCATAGAGGGGGTGTAACAGAGGACACACAGGGGAACTTGGACAGACGAGAGAAACTTCTGCATACTTGGTAATGGGATGCTTAGTTTGACTAGCGGATCATTTGGGTAGGGGGCAGTTGAGACATAGGGCACAGACATAAATAAGGGTTTGAAGTAAAAAAAAAGAAAAAAAAAGGGCACTTTGGCACCTATAGCAAAACTGCTGCACCACTTTCACCCATGTGTACTCCACTAAATAGCTTGTCTGTACGTTCAGAGGGTGCATCTGTATGTGTGTGTGTGTGTGCGCGTGTGTTTTAGAGAGAGAGAGAGTTTGTGTAGCTGAGTGTGTTGTACATTCTGCAGCAGTGACTTGAGAGCTGCTCGGATCCAATCTACACTTTGTACTTATGCAACTACACAGGGTGGATGGGAGAGATGGAGAGATGGAGTACACTCATGTGCTTGTTTCTGTGTCATCCTGTCAAAAAAGATGTGTAAAGATATGCATGCTCACAGACATGGAGTACACCACACACACACACACACACACACACACACACGTACTCTACACACTTTTCTACTCATGTAAGGTTATGGCAGTGTTGCCAGTTAACATGTGGGCAGTCTCTCTTGGGGGCTTGAGTGTTGATTATCTCTCTGAATCAACACATCACAGCTGCTTGGGTTAGCTGGAAGAGAAGTGGATAAGACACTGAATGGTTGTGTGTGTGCGCGTAAGAGAGCGAGAGAGTGAAGAGAGTTTGTATGTAAGATAAAAGAATAAGAGATGCTCTCTCCATGTAAATGGATGTGGTAGAGAGTAAGAAATGGACTGTGCACGGAGAATAGAGAAATTAACAGTCTGAGAATCTCATCAATTATGCATGACTAAAATTTGGGCCTGGTGTGTACTGGAAGTGAGACCGGAGAGCATTCGAGACGGGGTGTTTTAACAAATCTGTTGTACCGTGCTTATTTCCAAAAGCTTTTTACTCACTCACAAAGATAAATCAAGCAAGTAAGATGCAATTGTTCTAATGCAATAAACTGTACTGCTCTGAAACTGAAACTCAGCCACTGAATCTGTAAAGGAATGCCATATAATTTAGTCACTTCATCAGTCAATTAATTAAAGCAGCAACACCGAAGTCAACCACGGATGACACACTGCAGATTGTTTGAACAAATTTTTTCTTTTATGCAAGTACTTAAGCATATAATGTCATATCAATAGAAAAAGGTTTGTAATATGTTGTATTAGAATTATGTAATTTACCGTAGCAACATTAGGTTGTCAGTAATGCATAACAAAATTAGTTTCCAATTAGAGACTGTTAAACGCAACATAACTACTCACAGAATTGTTTACAGAAATACAATCCCTGCCTAAGTATCAATTGTCTCTGTTAAAAAAAAAATTGCTACTTGCCTCACATAGCGTGAAAAAGTATAGAGTAAACAATACTGATTCCGATCAATACATCCACAGTTTGATCCTTGTCATCCAATCCCCTTCTGCCGTCAGGATTACAGAAAAAAATTAGTAGGCCATGCTTGACTGCGCTCGTGCTCTGAACTCTATCCACACCGCATTCTGTTCCGAAGGCTGGATCAATTTATCAACACCTAAAATGTGACCTTTTTAAAATGTCAAATTGAAAGACATAATGGATTTATGTATCTTTCGGATCATGAGCGTACAGGCTCTAATATCACTGTAGCACACTGTGGGGTATTAATGTAACAGTTGGAGACCTCCTAGTTTAAAGCCTGTGACCTATGCTTCTCTTAAACCTCGGTTTGAGAAAGCGTAGTCACTTTTCAATCTTGATATCATGGCTTGACGGGGTCCTTGTGGTTTCCTGTGTCTTAAGTTTGCCTCCACATGCTCATGTGTGGGACTTGTTCTTTCTATCTTTGTGCACTCAGACAGCCACTAGAGGAGTGGAGATGCTGTATCGTGGAGATTGCACACTCTGCTTTAGGAAAGGGGTCGTTGTCAAGTTCATAGTGGCAAGTGGAAGAAAGCAGACAATTATTCTTCCTCATTCCCAGTTTGTGAAGTGTACGTGTGTGTGTGTGTGTGTGTGTGTGTGTGTGTGTGTGTGTGTGTGTGTGTGTGTGTGTGTGTGTGTGTGTGTCTGCAGTATTTGCACACCCAGTGCTGCTTTAGAAGTAAAGCTGCTCATTTCACAGGGTTCACATGTTTTGACCCCCACACCGCTAATCACCTGCAGAGAGGGAGAGCCAGAAAATGAGAAGGAGCGAGTAGGAGGAGGAGGAGGAAGATTTAAGGAAGATAGAAGGAGAAAATAAAAGGATTAGAGGACTTGAAGACGCACCCTAAGGTGTACAACAAGCAGTAAGAGCAGGCGGACAAAGTGTGGGTGAAGAAGAGATGGTAAGAGATTCATTTGGATAAGGAGGGTTTTAGGATGAGACGCAAGGATGCTGCAGAGAGGAGGGGATGAAGCGCACTCACCTGATGGACAAGAAACGGAGAGAGCTGTAGAGACGGAGAGCAATTAAAGCGATGGAAGAGAAAAGAAGAAGCAATGAGGGAGCTGGAATGGAAAGGAGTGAGGGAGGGAAATTGAGGAAGAGATGCAGAGGAATAAACCTTAGCTGTCAAGATCTCATCAGAGGAAAGTACAGCCTCAGGGCATCACCACCTCCTACTAGTAACAGTGGATTAATCACTAGTCCACACACACACACACACACACACACACACACACACACACACACACACACACACGTACGTCCAAGGGAAATGGAGAGGTTTATCTACTAGCACATTAAATGGGATCTGTAGGCTTATTGGATGGATATAGCTGATTTGTGTGTGTGTGTGTGTGTTCATGTGCATGTCTGTGTTGTATTAATTGATGGATAGACAGGGCTGGCCTTGTTTCTTGAAGGCTTCGGATTCAGCACAGCTTTCTGTCAGCACGTGCGACCGGAGCTGGGTATAAAAGCTTTCTTACCAAGAAACCAAATTTGTCTGTAGCACCAAGTATTGAAAAAATGTCATGTCGGATTCATAAACATGTTGACTTTCGCTCTTAACCATTCCTCATTTAAATAAAAGATTATGCCGGTTATCGACTCTATAGCTCTTGTATAGCTGCTTGTGTTTGTCCATATTTCTGGCATTTGTATCAAAGCATTTAAATAATACCCAGCCTACACTTTACAAACATGACTATAAGTTTCTCTGATGTGTATGTAAGAGCGAGAGAGTTACTTTTCTACTTTTTTTTCTATATTGTGGAATTAAAAATAATATATATTTCACGTTTCTTCCTTCCTGTCACTGAATGGGCCAATGTGCCTGCAGAGAAGGTAAACTAGCCCGAAACAACAAAACCCACCCAAACACGTCACTGCATACAAATGCGTGTGTACCTGCGGCGGCTTTGTAGTGTTTGTTTCCTTCGCACCACTTGGTGCAGATAAAGATTTATCTGACATGGCGCGAACACAGAGGGGTAAAGAGAGGCGCTCGGCCAGAGAAGGAAATGAATACACCGTCCCACAAGACGACAAAGGAAAGTGTGATATTTCAGAGCAGACGATCACTCGCTGAGGACTGGTGTGCGGAGGCCCGAGTTTTCACCTTCCCCACAATGGCGTCCTTCGGTTTGCACAGTCATGCCAAAATTAATTTGTGCAGCAGGCATGCTTGCAGCTTTGTCCTTCGTGATGTCTTACTCACTGCTACTCCCCATTCCTCTCCCATGTCTTCTATTCCTTTTAACATCTCTTTCATCTTTTCTCTTTTACTACTCTATCTCTCTCCATCTTTTTGATTATGTGTGCGTGTGCGTGAATGCCAAGTCCCACAGTCTGTTGTAGTACAAGCCGAAAGAGAGCCTCTATACCTTGGGAAAGGGGAGGCGGCTCTTCCAGCATAAGTCATTTTGTCACAAAAGACTTTGAAGTTATAAATAATGTCTCCTGTCTTTTATTCTCTTCACGTCTGCTTGCCTTTAATTGGCTTGGCTACACCCCTTTTTGTGTGTGTGTGTATGTGTGTGTGTTTAAATTAAGGGAAAAAAAAGTTATTTTTGCACAGCTTAAGAGCAGAAGTGAGAGGTTTAAGCAGGCCTGTCTAAGTGCATTTGGACCTCGGAGATCTGCAGTAGGTGTGTGTGCATGAGAGATCCCTCTATATGAATGAGTGTGTGTAAGGGGCGGGGGGGGGGGGTTGAAGGATAGGACAGATTCTGACAGTAAATCTGTGTGTTTTGAAAGGAGGGATCTGTCAACTGTCAGCCTGTGATTTCTGCCGAGAAGTTAAGTGTCTTTTTTTTTTGACTAATGTAGTCTGTCGTAATGGACGTTCCTCCTGTCAATCTGTGACTCTGTGTCTGCCAACTTTCTTAAAATACGCAGTAGATTTCCCTTCTTATTTGGTTTGGCTGTATTTATGGAAGACACAATCTACTCTGTGTCTCTTCAGTTGTCAATTTTTCAATAAATTAGTCTTTATTTCTGGCTCTTCTGACTCCCTTTTCCCTCTGTGTGTTTCTTCACTATGGATTCACAGAGTTTATTAATTCATCTGTTGTAGCTAATCTTATTTTGCCTCCCTGTCTGTCACCTATACTTCCCCAGTTTTAGTACTTTCAGTACTTTGCTGACTGTACACAAGTTATAGTTTTCTCTTTTTATTGTAAAGTTTCTTGTTCATATCTCTGATGCACATCCACTTGGATCACCTTTATCTGCTCATATCTCAACTGCATTTTGTCATAAACACACAATGTTGTACGATTGAAATTGAATTTTTCGTGGCCCCACTGGAAACATGATTGTTGTGATTTAAAACCCCCCCCAAAAAAACAACAAAATAAACAAGCTTTCATTCACTGACAATAGACGGGATTTAAAAACGTTATAGCAGTACATATGTTCACATTTTTGAATGCTAATCTTAACTGCAGATCATCATCTTCAAAAGTACCTGCATCTTTTAGTTATATAGGGAAGAAGTAATACTGAAACTCTATATATTGGTCCGGTTTATCATGTCTGTGCCTGCCTGGCTTTAATTTATTAAAGAACAATAGCGGAAATAGTTGTACTTGGCACCTCTCAGGATGCCCAGATTAGGAAACAAAAGTCAGATAATCATGGCCCATATATAAAGAAAAATAAAGAATAATCCAAAATGTATTGCTAAAATACATTTGTCATTTTGTGAAATAAATGACTGCCTATTGCTTATTCAGTGTGATGGATTGTTTATTAAACATGACAGATGGATGGAAGACGATTTTTAATGAGAAATGGTCACTCATTTTGGAAGATCATTAAACCTGCTGGCACACATTGACCTCATCATCCATACTCATCATCTGCAGCTAGAAAAGTTTAATATCTTCATTTATACTCTTTTTTTTGGTTTTGGGAGCATGCATCTCTTTGTCTGGTCTTTTTTTTATTACAAATGTGGGGGTCCTAGATGATCTCCATTATTTCCTCTTGTATTCCTCCGGTGTTATTCACTGTCAATTTTAACACAGTTAAAAGCTGATTTGTCTTTGTTTTACATATGTGAATGTGTTATCTCTGTCTCCCTTGAAGGGATTTATTCTTCTCACTAGACTTGAGGACTAACTGATAGGATTTGGTTTGATGGTTGTCCTCTCTTATGCAGGTTGCATTCATTGCCAGGTATCTTCATGGAAGACTAAGTAAACATTCTCAACAGTTCCCTAGCTAACATTAACACAGGCTTTCACATCTGCGGCCATCTTTTTTACTGTTGGCTATTAAGCACGTCCTATCCAGCAGATTCACATTTTGGATTTGCATTCAAGAAAACCTCCAATGAAAACACTGAGAATTACCAAAATTGCCTAAATAGTGCTCAATTGAAATGTTCAGATGGTTGATGTAAATGGATGTTTCAGTTAAATGATGTTGCAGGACTGGCTTCTGCTTCCTCCTCTTTTTTAAAATTTTATTTTTATAAGACAGTGCTGATGCAGCATCAAAAAACCCTGCCAATGCCTGGTCATGCGCTCTTAGCTTTTAGCTGTTCATTAAGAAAGCCACCCATCTCTTGTTTGATCTTTGCATAAGTAGCCATTAACTTTTAATCAAATTGAACAACTGCATCTGTTTCAGTCATTATTACAGACTGTAAGACGACTAAGAGCTCAACAGAGGCAGTGCCAAACCAGCGCTTTGCAAAAAGTTCTGTCATGTTCCTTTCCTCCTTTTTATATTTTAGTTTTTATAGCCTACATCAGTGCTAGTGTTTTTGGGCCGGGATTTTACCTCTGCACTACATATTGCTCTTGGCTTCAGGGCCGGTTGCCCATTTTAAAATTTGTAGAAAAAAAAAAAAGAAAAAAGAAAAAGGTAAAGTGCATTGAATCCAAATATGATTTTTTTTGGTTTCATATGTGTTTCAAATATGCTGATAGTAGAAGAAAATGCACTTCCAGGTTTGTGCGATATTCCTGCACAAGCTTTTCAGAGGCTTGTTAATATAAACCTTTACAAATCGCGCAACTTTTGAACCATATCTGGAAACAAACTCTGAAGTATGTGTGAAATGTGTCGTAGCAGTGTGTGATTACAGAGCTCCTCATCTGTCAGTGTATTCCCCCTGAGGAATCGGTGTGCAATTACAGGTAAAAGACATGGACAGCTTTATGGATCTGTTACACAGCTGCTTAAAGCCTCTGTCTGTCTAGATATGGTTGTGTGATGCTTGTGCTTAGCCCTGTGTGTATGGACATCTGTGTCTGAGTGTGCTGGATATTCTGTGTGAGTGTGCATAGGGGTGGGCGATCTAGCCAAAATGTCATATGTAAAATTGCAATCTACAATCTGAATTTCGAGTATGCACAGAAAAAAGATTTAAAAAAAAAATTGAGTTGAACTCATATGATCACGGGATTAGTTGTGCATATAGTTGTCTTGGGTACACAGCCTGTCACCTAAAAAAGACATCCTGAGTCATATATGTCTGCATTCTCTTTCTGCTCTGATTTTATTCTGAAAATCCTGACTGGAAGTTGGGATTTGTATTTTTTGCCACTTTCCACGTCTTTCCGGATTTTTACGTATTATGTCATAAGCAACCAATCATATCCAAAAAGCTGTCTTCAAGGTGTGTGTGTGTGTGTATCTGTGTGTGTGTTTGTGTGTGTGCGCGCACACAGAGGCCACTCAATTAGCTTGGACCTACATCAGATATGGAACTCGAGTTCTGCCCTGAGAGCACCTATCAGGTAACACATAGACACAAAAACACACATCCCATCACCCTGCCAGTCACACACACTCGCACAGCCACACATATACACATCTTGCAGCAGAGCTACCAGGTGCTGGGGCTTGGCTAATTGAACAGAGCTCATTGATTGGCTGGTTATCTGAGATGGGAAGTGCTTGGAAATCCATAGCCACTGGCCACAGGGAGATGGTGATGGTGTGCATCAGTATGTGTGTGTGTGTGTGTGTGTGTGTGTGTGTGGCAGGGACACAAATATATTTTGGATAAAGACAGTGAAACAGAAGTGAGCCGTGTGTGTTGATTCTTATAGATTGATTTCAATCCTTGTTTACTTATCTTGGTGTTTATGTTTGTGTTAAAGTTGTAACAGTTCAACTGATAACAGACACCTGTGTGTGTGTGTGTGTGTGTGTGTGTGTGTGTGTGTGTGTGTGTGTGTGTTCAAGGATGCATGAAAAAAATCATTAAAATGCTGTCAGATTGTAAAGTCCTTCCTAACCACAGCCTGTGCTCACAGACATGCACATTCTCAATGACGCAGTTAACCCCAAAAATAGGATTCAAAGTGTTTCTCAAAACCAATTTGCGCACAGACTTTTCAAAATTAAAATTGCCTTATGTTAATGAGTTGGCAACAGCTTGAATCTGAGGACCATATGGTGAAAACCTGGGTGAGAAAATGGATCAGTAACTCTCTCCTCTCTCTTGACAACTGCTTTAAGGCGTGCTCCTGCACTCTCCTGCAGTTGTCACAATCCAATGAATGAGCGTGTACAGGACAGCCCTCTAGTGTGAACTCATGGAACTATATTGATGTGACGCAAACCTACAGTTTTCAAACAAAAACTACTCCTTTTGCATACTGTCCCGCGATGAGTAAAGCTAGGTGGCTTAAGGTCGGTATTGACTCACTTAAGCAGGCCATCCTGCTGCCCTCGTTGCAGTGTGACCCCGCTGTAATGTACTATAGCTTTTAGATAATCCAGACGATCCTGTTTTTTTTATCCCCAAGGGAAGTAAAATTTAGCCTGTTGTGCTGGGACTGAGTCTCAGTGGGATGCACGTCTAGTCTTGGGGGAATCCACCAGAAGTAGGTCTGTGCTCCATTTTGAAATCCATTTCATGTCTGCAACTGAGAGTTTTGCCAAATTTGCTTGGAACAGTTTTTCCGGGTCTCTAAAATGGCTTGTTAGCACTGGTGTTTTTCTTAAGTAAAACCAGCGGGTACAGATTTTCCACCCATTCCCCCTTTCCCTCTCTCTCCCTCTCTCCCTCCCTCTCTCTGTCTCCCTCTGTGTTGTATGAATCTGTCCATGGTGGTGTTCTTTTTTGTATGAGGAACATGATATAAAAGCCGCTGGAGGGAACTTCCTCCTTCCTGTTTGGTGACAGTGAAAACATTCACAGCAGGACACACATACACACACACACCCACATCTACCTACCCCCCAGGAGCTCGGAGAGATAGATAAAAGAGTATTTCTGTCTAAGTATCCGGAAGTGTGTGTGTGTGTGTGTGTGTGTGTGTGTGTGTGTGTGTGTGTGTATTAGTGTGCGCAAGTGAGTGGGTGGTGAGCTTTGCTGATGGGAACAAGGGATGGGAGCGAATGAATAGAAGGGGTGATGAGAAGCATCTCTCTGCAGATTAGGACAGATTGTTTTCCCAATAAAAAAAAAAAAAAGAACATTCTCTTCTTTCTCTGTTATTCTCTCTGGGAGACAGACTTTGAGGGTCAGCTGTGGGAGGGGGACTGCAGTGTGTGTGTGTGTGTGTGTGTGTGTGTGTGTTTGTGAATGAATGCATCTGTGTGAAACATCTCGCTTTTGCATATATGTAAGAGAGAAAGTTGCCCAAAGTCTCATCACTTTTTCAGTTTGCCTCATACACATTTAAAACACTTTATTTAAATGAGCTAATTAAATGTATTGACTTGAAGAAAGTCAAAAGCTAGAGCTTGAAGCTCACAAACAACACAACATGCAACCACTCACGTGCTCATGCACACCCACCATTGTCATAACAATCCATATGATTCTATTATTAGATGATCTGTATCCTACAAGGAAGACATAGACCCTAGTTATCTCATACACAGAGCTCTGGGACCCTCTTTCAGTTTGCAGGCGGTGGTGTGTGTGTGTGTGTGTGTGTGTGTGTGTGTTTGTGTGTGTCCCAAGGGTACCCAAGTTTAGTATGCAGGATGTGGTCCTCAGCCCTTAATCCATGCTGAGGCCCCTGTAGATTTTGATTATTCTCTCAGTTACATACAAACACATGCGCACACACACACATGCATGTATGACCTGCAAACTGAAGCGTGGTATGCACGGTGGTCTCCGTGGCCTTGATTACTTTTTCCTCTCCGTTCCTTTCCTGTGTGCTGGGGGTCGTGACACATGAGCTCACCCTCCTAACAACTTCAGTCAATGCAATGATCAGATGTGTATGCCGTGTGTGTGTGTCGTGTGTGTGTATATATGTACATGCAATGTGCCAATAATCGTTTCCACAGTCTGTTTATGCACATATAATCAAGATGGACACGCACAGTGCTAACAGTTAAATTAAAAGATTAAAGGCTCATATTTTGTAAATAAATTTGCAGGGTGCAAGGAGGCATGTGGTGTTGTGGCTGCAGGTGCACTGTGCACACATGGAGACAGTACGGGATTAGGAAGAATCCATTATCTGCATTATCGGCGGGACACATCAGCTCCTCTCATCCCCTTTTAAAAGCAGCACTCTCCCCACTATGACGTACTGACAGCTTGGTAATTGAGAACAGGATCCGGAGGAGCTTCTCCTGAGAGGAAAACTAATATTCTCATACGGGACGTGGAGAGTCACAACTACAAATATACAGCAGCCCAAATATGCTGGCAAGGGCAGATGATATCTGTTTTTTTTTTTTGTGAGATGAATTCACATTTTTGGACATTAAAAATCTGGCGATCACTCTTGTGGAGGTTTATCGATGATAAAGCTACAAAGCACATTTAAATGATATTCAAGATTCGAGAGGGTGTGGGGACGTCTTCATAAAAGCAGAACACGTTTTGAGAGCAAGCAAGGAGAGGAGTGAAAATGAGAGATGTTTTGAGGACACAAGAGGAACTGTGTCTCCAGATTATAGCGAGCAGCGGGGGTTTCCTTTGCTCTCTCACTTTAGTCAGTTTGATCATGCAAATTCAAAGTGAGAACACAGTAAACAGCAGCACCTTCCGGGTCTGTGCGTGCATGTTTGTTGATGGTGCGTGTGCTGTATTCACTTCATTAGGAACACCTAGCGAAAACCACTGCAGTCTAAAGCAGCGGTCCTGCAGTAAGTCCTCCGTTCTTCAGTTTTTGTTAAACGACATGTAAATTTCAACGATTTTTCGATCATTTTGGAGGATGTAGTCCGCGGTGCTGTTGTCAGGTGTTCCTATTATTTTGCCGACTCCATTTAAATCAGTGGGGGTAGTCTAAATGACAGACACACCTCTTTGCAGACGTGATACAGTTCAGCAGCACCACAGAAGGTCATGCAGTTGAATCACCACCTCTTGAACATGATTTCTGCTGGACTGCATTAGTTTCAGCTAGGTGTTCCTAATAAACCGCCAACTGAGTACGCCTGAGTAACGTAAGCCTGTGTGAATCAATTCCCTCAGTTCAGACAATGCAAACACAGCATGTCTTGTGGGTGCAATGCATTCTGGTCTATTGAGGAAACTGAAGGTATCTCTTGCACTAAAACAGCTAAACAATACTTTAGCATTTCAGTTTGAGCTTTTTAAGGTTTGTATGTGGTCTTGCGTGTATATAGATACAGCTGCTAGATGCAGCAATGTGAAGCAGAGCTCATATCGATGTTTATAATCTAACATCTTGCCAATTGTGGAATAACTTTCCGACTGGGCAACCTTTCTTCTTCATGTTCTCACATTACAGCCTCTTGGCAAAAGCAAGAGAAAATCATTTGATCCCCAGTGTAAGCAACTGCTGTTTCAGTGCTATTGAGCAAAGCATTGAAAGGCCCAGTGGAGCCAGTTTAGCAGCAAACAGGGGAAGACCTCAATTTCCAAACATTACCACATTTCTTACTAAAGCTGTCAGGTTAAATAAAGGTGAATCACTTTTTCTTTTATTTTTTACGGTGATTTAGCTTTTGAGGATATAGTACTCACTTTCTCACATTCATATTTTAGCGCTCTCCATCAAATATGAATGTGGTTTCATCAGTACATGCCCACAAACAGACCCACTACCATTTTAGTGCCAAATCCAGTGTCAACTTTTCAGCATGTGTTCCCATCTCCAGCTCTGTGTAGAATCATCATTTTTAAATTATTTGTTATCACTCCTTTTAGGCGATATACTGACTATTTGATCGTGGTGTGGAGAGGTTATTTCAATCAAATCAAACAAATGCATTCGGTTTAGAGAAGTTTCATGCACCCATCTCCCCTCTGGCGACTTTCCAGCTACCTTCCTTTTATACCCTTCCTCTATATTAACTCTCTACAAAGGAAGGCCATTCTAACTTTATTTTCCTCCTCTTATTAAATTACACGAGATCAAATAAAACATAGTGGCAGTAGTGTGGCTGCTGATGCAATACCAGCGCTATGTGAATAGCAGTTGCCATTTAAAATCACTGTGCTGTTTCTAAATAATATTTCCTGACTTTCATGCTGTTTGCATTAATTTAACTCCTTTATTAGATGACCACAGACAACATAGTGAACTGATTCCCACCCTCATGCCTGCAGTGTTTGTAATATTTCTCTAGATGCCTGAGAAGGAATCATTTATTATACTTTTTATTAGTTTTCTTGGTTACATAGTCAATTAGAAGTGCTTGACTGCTTGTAGACACAATACTATGAAACTTGCCCATGTTTCCTATATTATTTCGCTTTATGCAATATGCAATTAGATGTGTTTATATGGGCACAGGCTCTCCACTGCCAATATGTCAGTGCCAATCTTTCGCAATTCCCTCCCCTCTGCCATCTTTGTGGACGACTTTATTAGTTTTTTGTACTTTTATATGATTTTATTTTTATCAAATACACAATTATGGAGGTCTGTTGAGGGCTCACACACCCACAGCACTGGCAAGTGTGGAACAAGTCTGTGCCAGGATAACGGTGCCAACCATTTGTCTATGATCTCTCCGCGGACTCATGAAAGAAATTGTTTTGCTTTCTCACTTCACATGATTTTGCCCAAAAGGGTATGTGCATCTCTTGTGCGCCAATATAGTGCTGCTAATCCTTTTTTGTTCCCCTTCCTCGATAATCTTCATACCTTTCTCAGAAGTTAATTCGTCCCTTTTTTTTTATTTTTTATTTTATTTTATTTTTTAAAATCTCATAAGAATGTAATTTTTTTCCCTGCTCCTGTTCTTTTTATTTCAGCACATTGCCAACATGTATTTAGTCTGTGCAGATAATGAAATCTATGTTTTACCTTTTTTAAATGGAAAGAAAACAGTCACATTGAATATCTTGGGTATTCACGTGTGTCTAAATCTATGTGTTTATGTAACCTACTTACACTACCTTTAGTCTTTTGACCTTGATTTATAGTTGTATGAATGGGGTCATGCCATTACATGTCAGGCTACAGTGGCAATGGAGATACTACAATTGGACTGCATGAAATGTGATTGGTCGGCTTGGGTGGCTTGTGATTTCTCCTTCGAGTCCCTGATGCTGGTGACGACAGTTCATTGTAAAGATGTTTCGGAAGTTGAATTGTCTTTGTTTCAGTAACGCACTGAACAAAGCCGTCTCCGTTACGAACCCTCTGCACACTGTGATCGCTGCTGAGTGAAAGAACGTAAACAAAAGCGATTGCATAGCAGTAGTCTCCTTGTCAGCAATGAGACAAGGTGAAACGAGTTGCTTGGATGTATCTCCAGTCATTAGCATGTGTAGCCCAGTGTCACTCTGTATCTCTCCACTTTTGTGATATAGTTGCTGTAGGTAATACTGCTGGAGCAGGATACGACCCGATTGTGTACAGCCACTGTATCTGACCTTGTTTTGCTTTTTGTGAATAGAGTAGTGGTGCTCTGTTTATAGTCTGAGTAGTGCATTACATAAATAAGTGGTGGATACCAAAAAAACAAAATATCAAACTGAAGGAATAATATTTACTCATGCATTTTCTTGATGCACTAAACAGTTCACAGTGAAGTGTCCATGCAACTTTACAGTAACCTGGTAACATTTTAAGGCTTCCTAACCAAAACAGAATCTAACAGGGAGCAACCTCCAGTACAAACTGACAAAATAACAAATTACTCAAAGATAAACAGTGAGCCTGAAAATATTATTTTGCACCATTTACGCTGGTCGGGGCCTCTGTCTTCCGTCCTCCCGTCTCCCTCCTCATCTCATTCACCCAAGTCTGTGCTGCAGCTCTGAGTTACTGCTGCACCTTTTCCCATTCATAATGTCACCCTCATTAATTTCCCCTCATTCTCTGGGCCGGTCGTCTCGAGGGAGCCCACCGCCACCCGGGCTCCTATTTCATACCAGGTGATTAAGACTCTCTTTGGTGAAGCTCAAGCACTGTGCTGCGGAGGGCTCTGTCGGGCTGCTCTACATGATCCAGCCGTAGATCTGGAGAAAGATCCTTCTGTTGTGGGTGGTTTTACATTTGGCGTGTGCTACAAGTAGCTTGCTGGCAAAAGGCAGCTTGTCTAAGCACAGTGATACTTTTTGGCTCACTCCTTGCGGTTTGATCACCGCCTAATAGTTGAGTTTTTAGTATTTAATTAACCTTTTATAGTTGTTTTTTGTGAACAGCTAAGTAAAGCCGTTGAAAACATGGTTATTAGGCTGTTAAACAGATTCCTATTTCCTGTGCCAACTGTCTACTCTCCGCGGTGTTCCCCCGAATCAGCTCTGTACTTCCTGTGTCACACACTGAGGGCGGCGTGCCAAAGGGATATCCAGCTTTTGCCAGCTCAGTAGCCAGTCGCTTATTGGTCATTCACCACAGGGTTGTCCCCGTACTTGTAGGACACACACTTGCACATACACACCAACCACCGAGTTGCATCCGAAGCCATAGGAGGTGCAGACACACACAGGCCGACACAAACCCACTCAGTGGAGCCGGATGCAGCTCATAAAGAGAGGATTTTCTTCCTGTAGAAATGAATTTGGACTATATATATATATATATATATATTTGTGTGTGTGGGGGTGTGTTTGTGTGTGGGAAAGCACAGTATTATCACACTGCAGTGCAGCTGTTGCATTGTCACGATGTGTGTCTATGTTGGTGTGAATTTATCCGCTATACTGCCACATTGTATTGTAGTTGAGTCCGTGTGTGTGTGTGTGTTCCACTCATGTAAAACATCTTCACAGCAATTTTAAATCAGAGAAAAATCCAATACAAATATTGTCTTCAATACCAATACCCCTCTCTGCAGCTGTAGTAGGAGAAAACAAATAAAAATAAAAGCAAAATAAGAGCCAATGCGTCCTGATGCCTGCCCTGAGTAGCCAACACACACCACACACACTCACACACACATGCACACTGATTTGCTCTCTCATTCTCTCTTGTCTGCCAGCCTGCCGGCAGAAGTGTTTGTCTGCAAAGGAAATGGAATTTGATGATGAAAGTACCCTTGAAGCGAAGACGCAAGTGCGCACACACACACACACACACGCGCGCGCGCACACACACACACACACACACACACACACAAGCTGAGCTCCTAAATTTCACTGACACGGCAATATGACAGAAAATGTGTTTTTTCCTCTGCGTGGCGGCAGGCATCAGTGGCTGTGCTCTCAGAGAGATGAGTGATCGAAGGATAGAAATGGTAGTGGAAGAGAGAGATGGTGCTAGAACACATTGAAAGAGAGAGAGAGAGAGGGTAAGAGATAGCAGTAGGAGGAACAGAGCGGGTAAAGTGGAATAAATGGAGTGGTCTGACAGCAAAAGGAAGGGAAATTGGGGAGGTCAAGAGGATCGGGGAAATATTTAAAGAAGGAAAGCGTCTTGAAAGAGGAATAGAAAGAGGAAGAGTATTTAATGAGAGATGAAGGGTGTGAGATAACAGAGGTGGTTAAAAGGAAAAGTTAAAGTGAGAAGAGAGAGCTTTACAATGGCCTTATTAGGGTGTAACAAATGAAAAGAAATGCTGCATTAGCACTTAATGCCAAAGTTGCTATCGCATACCATAAATGGCCATTGACCATAATTTTTCTGGAGCATGTCAGGAAAACACGTCAAAGGACAAGTTTGCATTTTCTTAAGTCTGTCCAAATATAATACTCGCATGCTAAATCTTGTGGACTTAAGAGGACAACATAAGCAGAGTTTGCTCTGGGCAAAGATGCATTCTAAAGGTCAGTTGAACCTAATATGAGGATTCAGCAATCTTAGTCAAATTGAGGGGGTGTTTCGCAAGGTTATGGTTATTTCAGTACAAAATTCCTCATTTGTTTTTGAGTAGATATTTGCTGAGCTGTGGCACAAGAAATATGTCCAGGCATGTAGGTTTGTTGCCGGGATACAAACACGGTCAAAGCTCCCAACTTGACGCCCAAGTTGATTGACAGGGTATTTATCCACAACTATTTTAATAATTGATTAATTGTTACTTTTTCAAGTATTGCTGCTGTTGTATTTAATCTGTTGGATGAACAAAATAGAATTAGAAATTGTGATGGGCAAATAATTGAGAAGTTAATAAGCAAATTGATTTAAAAAAAAAAAAAAAAGGGGTGAATAATCATCAGTGGCAGCACAAGTCACAGTAATCAACAACTCTTATAACATTTGTTGAAAAGCAGCCACTGTGGCCACAAGTGGAAATAACATGGTGATGGTAAATGCTACAATGTTGCGTAACAGTAGCACAAGTGAATTCTTATTCGAAGTTCACATTTCATTGTGCAACCTTGCCGACCGACATTGTGTTTCCACACCCTTGTAAGTATATATTAACAAGATTCTTGTGAAGTGCTTCAACCACATTTTTGGGCACTTACCTCCCCACAGATTAAGGCTGGAGATAAAACACTAGAATATCCAAAGATAGCGGCACTCTAAGGTTACAATGAGACAGGGTCCCTCAGTGCTCAGATCACTAAGTGGTAATAACATGTTGCGCCAAAGGCAGACTCCTTTCCTTCTGTTGGGGGATTACACCGCTCGCATGTCAAGATCAAACCACGAGTGGGCAAGGTGATGTCCAGGAGACGGCTAAGACCCTACGGTGGCAGGGATTATTTTGGGCTCGAGTTGTATGAAGCTCATGAGCGTCAAACACAAAACCTTGCCTGACTCGTTTCACTCCTGTCCATCACTTTTAGCTCGTCTGCTAAATAGCTCTTAAGATGAGCTTTCGTTTTGATCAATAATGCACTGTTGGGCTTTTTAGCATTTCCCGCTTAAGGTCAAGTCAATAAAAAAAAAAAAGTGCTATTATAAGCTGTAATAAGATGTATGCGTTACCAGAAGGAGAGGACAAAAAAAAAAAGGGAAGCTAAGCTCTTTGGGCAAGAAGGGGTGGAGTAAGAGAGAGAGGAGAGGAGAGGGAGAAGAGACACTAACCCAAAGAAAAAAATGGATGATGAAATGAGCAATACACACACATGAGCATGCAGGGGACAGGAGGTGTTATTTTGTACTCGATCATAACACTGTGTACTGGCCGCTGGCTTAGCCCAACTCTCCACAGACGCTTCTGTTTATCTTCCGTCTCTGTCCCTTTGTCCCTCCTTCTACCTCTTCACAACCGTATGCATCTCTTTTATCTGCCCTTTTTCAGTCTCCTCGCCTGAATCCATCTTTTACTCACTGTTCCTCCTTCCATCTTGACAGCCTGTATCGCCTTATCCCTTATGCGATCAATAAAAGTATCAAAACATGAAAATACTGTTATTTTCAATCAATAAACTCTGGCATCTTTTGCAATCTTTAAACTTAAAGGATCCCCTTAGTCATCTGCATTGTCCTAATTTGTAACCGATATAGATTTACCACAATAAGGCAAATCTATGAGGGATCATGGCATTTACCTGGATTGACCTCATCAAAGAAAATGCTTCATATTGCTATAACCATCCTCTTATCAAAGTGAGTATGTGACGTTGGCGTTGGCCTATTCATCAATAAGAGTATCAGCAGGCATGTTACCGTTGGCTCTCCCAATTATGAGTGTCGGCTTCAATTAGCTGAGACAACACACTTATTGATCAGAGTCCGCCGGCCGTTTGCACTCAGACATCCTCCTCCTCAGAGGTCATTCGACAAGTATGGCAGCAGCCTGAATTAAACACTCCCACACAACTCAAGACACATTTTGGTTCACTAATGTCACGCTGCCCATCACAAACTTACGATTTATTGCTCATATGGAGAAGCAGCTGAGTGATGTTTGAAGAATACTGTACAATGTCTGGATGTGCGGGCCTAATAAACTATTATAATATCATATAGCTAATCATTCCCATCAGCCTCAGCTGTACTTTGTGTCGAGCGCTAATTAGCAAATATTAGCATGGTCATATATAGCCTACACACACCTAAACCAAGATGGTGAACATGGTGATTGAAATCAGCCTGTTAGCATTGTCATTGTGAGCATGTTAGCATGTTCGTGTTAGCATTTAGCTTAAAGCACTACTGTGGTTAGGTATAGTCTCACAGAGCTGCTAGTGTAGCTATATACTCTTAGTCTTGTTAATACATTTTAAGCGAATAATTATTTTCATAATCGATTAATCTGTTGTTCTTCTGATTAGTCAAGATATAAAATATTCAATTTTACGACTAATTGATTTCAACACGAATAAAACATAAAGATACTAAATAAATATACTAAAATTTCAAATGTCTCCCATGGCCTTCTTCAGCGAGTGGATCTTGCTCAGGTTGTTATCGCATGACATTATTACAGAACTTCTGTTATGTGGTAACAAGTGGCTGTAAGAATGCCATGGAATATGGTCAAAGTCTCTGCAAATAGTTAAGTAAGTGACGTTGTGTGTGGAATACTTTCCACAGTACGCTAATGAGTTTTAATCATCTCGTTACCATCTCTTAGCACCATCTGTACGTCCGAACTTTGCCGTCTGTAACTCACAAAACTCACACACACACACACACAAACAAAATACTTTTCTTCCCCCTTCCTCCACCCTCTGCTATCTCTCTCTCCAGAGAACAGTAACATCCTGCAATCCTCTCTAGATCAATAGGTCATGTCATTATGCTGCCGGTGGAGTTTCAACCACGACCCAGCACAACCTCTCTGGACTATCTCTGCAAACTAATGACCACAAGCACACACATACACACACATACAACTTGAGGTCATATTTTGGTTGGCAAGAACATTTTTTTTCCCCTGTTTTAATGTACAGAAATTCCTGTTCTGTGGGAGTTCATGATGGGTCACACTAATGACCACCGATACACACTGACACACAACACAAAACAGGGTAGCGTTTCGTTTTTTTTTTTTGTGAGACCATTTTCACCTTTTAGCTCGAATGCCTCTAGAGAAGTTCACCAGCAGTCGCTCAGTGACAGCTCTGGGAGTCCACAGTAAACCCTGAACACATTTGTGACATTTTTTTCTTTTTCTTTTCTGAAAACGTCTGCTTACAGTGCATACTTATGTTCAAGAAGTTTTAGCCTGTGTATGACTTTGAAATGTGTAATTTGGTCTGTTTGCAAGTATTGATTGTGGACGATTGTGTGGGAGAAACTGAGGCAAGTAATGGCGGTGGTTGACTGGCCTGCTAGCCCTCTGTGAACTTGTGCAAAAAGGTTTTGAAAAATCAATTTTTTTAATGTTTTTTTTTCATTGTCCTTGATGTGCTTGAAAAGTTGACCAAGAGTGTGGGTTTGTCCATCTGTGCTTCAGTCTGCCTCTCCAATCTGCTCAAAAGACAAGGGATCCAATATTTAGAAAACAAGATTTCTACTTTTAGGATGGCGGTGAGTTAGAAACTTCCATACAAAGTTCCACGATTTACTGAAGTTTGTTCATTCAAGTAGAAGCAAGAAGGGGAAAAGAAATGTTAGATGATGTCATTTATGCAACAGTGGAGATTGTATATGCTTAAAAGGCTTTTTCACTTCAGATGCTGAATGAAAACGAGGGAACGACAGTATGTGTTGAATGCACACATGATGTTTAATCCTGACACTTAGCTGCTAATGAGCCAAACTGAAAAGGAATGAAATGACATGAAAGAATGAAGAATGGAGGCGGAGATGGCAAAATGGTCGTGGACAGACGGCAGGATGGTGTGAGACAGAGAGGTCCTGCGTGACGTGCCACTGTGTGTCATGGATGTTTTGGTTTTTAAAAGGTGTTTCAGCCCCCTCCCAGGGGCAGAGCGAGGTTAGAGGGATTTCTGCTGGGGGAATCGCCATCCAGGCTGAACTAATGGCCCCTGACAGGGAGGAAAGAGGCTGAGAGGAGTTGAGAGAGGTTGAGAAGGGGCTGTGAGGGGCTGATGAGAGGCAAAAAGGGGAGTGAAAGGGTGGGGGGGTGGACGGATGGATGGATGGAAAGATTGTGAGGGGAAAAGTGGGTTTGAGAGAGTTTGAGTGGAAAAGAGGATCGAAGAGGGACGAGGGGATGGATGGATTGATGGTTCGATGGTTCAATGGATGTATGTATGGATGGGTGGCAGAGACAAAGATCTGGTAAAAAGAAAGAAGGATTTTTGTGAGAGAAAGAGGGAGTCGCAGGAGTGGTTAGATTGGCAGTTTGTTAGCAGAGGAGGGGTTAAGAGGATTTGCGTGGGAGAAACACTGAGAGAAAGTTAAAGTCATTGAAATTCCAAGTAAGATTTTACATCTTGCAGCATCATCCCTCGGTGTGCCTGAAGAAACAGGACAGAAACCCCCCACCCCCACCCCCCACTCTGCTTCTCAGTTTACTTGACTACTTCTGGAGATGTTTGCCTGTAGCCTCACACCACTGCTTGTCAGCGTCTCTGTCTTCCATGTGCTTTCAGCTGCTACACCAAAATAATCACATTATCAGGGGACATGTTGATGGTGCTGAGCAAGTGTGTCTCTTTCTTTCTATCTTTTGCTTCATGTGACTTTTTCTTACTGTTGCTGCCTTTATAACCCCCCCATGCAGATTTATTTTTCACTGTGTTTGACAGTCAGCTCTGATGACGCAGCGACCTCTGAGCTGCCTCGGGATGCAAGGGGCATTGTACTGGATGTGTGTGTGTGTGTGTGTGTGTGTGTGTGTGTGTATGTATGTGTGTTGGTGGAGGTGGAGCTTGCCTATTCTCTGGAACACGTGTGGTTGTTTGTGTATGTGTCACACTCAAAAAATCTGTTTCCCGTCACATCAATCACGGTGTCGCTGTGTCAGCTGAACACGCTCTCTCTCTGTATCCCCTTGAACCATCACGCTGGGGGAAATAGCGGTTAGGTTTGTAATATTTTGATGAAATCTACTTTTTTTTCGTGGCCTGGTGATCAGCTGAAACTGTTGGTGTTTATATCATTTGCATGCTTTCTATGTTCTGAATCCATTTAGAAATGGGTAGAGGGCTTGGAAAGCCAATCTAACATGAGTTGATCTCCATTTTCAACTTTTTTGGCTTGTAGTCAGCCAGGCCAGCTAAACAACAGAAGTGTAGCGTAAAAGTTAAATTAGATGAAGTTAGATGCATTTCTTACACGCGGGTTGCTGTGTTAATAAATACTGTACAGCTCTGTCAAAATATGTTATTGTCCAATGTCATCCTTTGGTTTGTCATCTGTGTTTAGTGTTGTGTCTGTTTGCTTGAGATTCGTCCATAAAAGAACACGTAGAGCTGCGCAATATGGATAACACTGTCTTTTATGGTATGTGTAATTTTATTTTGTTATATCTGTAGACAGCACAAAGATGGTGGGGGGGGGACTGTTGTCCTTGATAATACTAAAGATTTATTGAGGCTATGTGTTTGTGTGTGTGCATTCACTAGCATATACTGTCCATCAGCCAGCGATGTACTCTTTTTCTGGTATCTCATCCTCTGCTCTTTCTCAGAAGCAGATAGAGCTGTAGAGAGCTGAGAGAAGGATTGCTGGCTGTACGGCTGCAGGCAAAGATCTCTGTCATTGAGTCCCCCATTGCTGTCTCTTTATGTATCTCTCAGTCTCTGTCTTTCCCCTTCAACTCCCTCCCTCTCTCTCTCTCTCTCTCTCTCTCTCTCTCTCTCTCTCTCTCTCACTATTTATTTCTCTGTCTTCTTACTGTTGTTCAAAGAGATGGATCGGAATCCTGAAAAAGCAGTAAATGCTCATTATTTATGAGCTGGAGCGGCCACAGGCCAGTGCTACAACTGCAAATGTCCGTGACTGAGTGAGTGATGAAGTTTACACCATTGGTCAGCTGAGTGTTGGGCTCTTCCATTGGCCGGTGCTCTTTCAAAATGATTTGCCGCAGAGGGTTTCTTTTACATTCAAAGTCGATCTACAACAGTTTTCAAATAGTGTATTCAGTGACTGGGGCTTGTATTTACCCCGACTGCAGAAGGTAACAGGCCTTTACTTAGGCAGGCTTTTATTGCTTATTCATTTGGTTTGATATGTTTAATTGGTCATTCTGGTATATTAGTATGAAGTCTTGTTTTGATCCACTCCCTGTCTGTTAAAGTCACTGCATTACACATTAATACAAACTCAACACTTACTGTAACTGTTTCAAATTAAAAGTCCACTAGTGTTTCAGTGGACAGAAACTCTTTGTATTTTAAAGTGTTTTTGTTGCTGTGCCGACAGTGCTGCAGTAAACTTATTATCTGGTTTCTGGTTGGTGGCATTTCTCCCACTGGGATTTCTCCCAATGGCAAAAATGGACTTTCACTGTCAGCACTTGCGCTTCTGTAACAATACTCTATTTATTCTTAAGCTTGTCTTTGCTATTAAGCATTGATGTTTATAAGTAAGTGTTTTCGCACTATATCCATGGCACTGGAAGGGGGATTTAATTCTGGCATGTTAAATTAGCATTTCATCTTTTATTTTCTTTTGTATGAGTGGACTTTCAGAATACTAGGTTTATACCCAGTCTTGTTTGAAATGAGTAGGTGTTGAAACCCATAAAGGATGCCCAGAGTGCTTTTTTTGTTTTTACTCTGTCTACTGTTGTCTTTTTTTCCTCACTTTCACTTTATATTCTGTCATGGAGAATATATTGTACCCACCCTCTTACCAGTAATGAAGTGTCTTCAAAACCCTGAGCTCATACTGTACAGAATGTTCAAACATGTTCTTATTGCAGTAGTGCGGATCACAGTATTGAAGATTAAGGCATCTGTTATCATCATCTCGCATCGATTTCAAAGAATGTCACAGTGACCTACAGTATACTCAAAAAAAAAAAAAAATCGCAGGATCGCTACAAAATTTGTGTTGCTCTCCTCGGAAACGATGGGAGCTCTTAGCTGTGAGAGAATCTAATATCGATGTCAAAAAAATCATGGTTGACAGACATTTGAAGCATGACAATAATGAAACTGTCTCGGGGTGTTTAATCCACACTGCAATATTTTATATTGACTTGAAGAAAAATGTAGCATTGACCTCAAATGCCACTGCTGTTCTTCATAACCTGGCAACAAACTGAGAGCTGTCATCCCTCGTGGAGGTTAGAGATGGAGGAATTTAACCCCGAATCAGTGCTTCAGCCTTCAAAAGCTGGGTACCTTTTTTTTTTTTTTTTTTTTTTTTTTTTTTTTTATAAATCTTGGTGTTGATGAGAGGAAGCGGTAGAACGTTATTGACAGAGATATCTCATGCCAGGCTATATCCCCTTTCAAGCGGCCAATATTGACCTACAAAAAGGCAGACTGAGTGAAAATGAGCGTTTATGCTCTAGCAAATCTGACATGCTCTAAAAATCATTGACTGCCGGTGTTTGTCCCGCTGAAGTGTCCTTGAGAGGGACATTGTGTGTCTGCTAGAGGTAAACAGTATTTAAAAAAGAAACAACAAGAAACTGCAAATCTCACCATATCACAGCCTGTCTGCTTTAGGTCAGCAGTCACCAAACCTGTGAACATCACCTCACCTCAAATATGAACAAACGGCATCATTTATAGCCAAACTGTGACAAAGGTTGCTTAAATAATTTAAAAAGAGGGTTTCATCCTGTTGTACAGAGACATAAATCCCCATAAAAAAAGTCACATCTCTCTTTTACCTCATAAATGGCAACAACACCTGGTGAAGCAGAGGTTAGATTTGATAATGTGACACCGTCATCATTAGTAACATGGAGGGTATGACACGGCAATGTTTGCAAATTCTCACAGATGGTTTAATGAAGAGTTCAAGAAAACTGTTATGTTTTGCCTTCATTTAGTTTCTATTTTTAGTGTCTTGCCTTAATTCTTCTCCATTACTGTTTTTTAACTTTTAAATTTTTAACTTTTAACTTTTTGTTTTTCTTTTTTCTTTCTTTCTTCCTGTTTCTCCTGTTCCTCAGGTTTTAGTTGTGACACCCTCCCGACCCCCCCTCATATCAGCATTCTTTATTATGACATTTGGAATTTAATTAATTACTCCTCAATTACAAATAGTGAATTTTAGTCCACCTTTTTTTGTGTTACGTCATAAGAGAGTCAGCTAGAAGCCTAAAATATAAATACAAATGTTTCCACTGTGCCTAATGTGGGTAAGTTAGCAAGTCAGATCAGATCTTGACATCTTTTTTAAAACTCAGTTCCCTCTAATATGCACTTTCAGAATTTATATTTTATATGATTTTTTTTTTCACATTAGGGATTAGTGAACAACTTCCTCCTTCTTCCTCCTGTCTCATTTTAGCATTCTCACCACCTGTCTCTCAGATGTACTTCATACAGCAATCCCCCAAGCCCCAGTTCCTCCTTCCTTTGTGAAGGACTTTTGCATCAACAAAATATTCGCCACTGTGGGGAAAAGAATATAAACACGGCAAGCCCTGTTATTTTTTTCTAAAAATAACCCAGTCAAGCTGGTGAAGTGTGCAGGACGCAGAGAATTTCCCTGTGTTGTTTGTATGTGTGTGCATACATGTCACAGGAACTTGCAGTACCTAGCTGACATTGCTGCAGAAACATGCTGAAGGAGTGGGAACTTTATCTTGGCCTTCATGTAACCTTGCACGTTGTAAGTAGCTTTGTTGTCTCCCTTTGGCATTCTTACCATCTGCTGCACATGGCATTCTGTTTCACCCTGTAGAAAGGACATGAAGCTTTTCATATGTAAGGCTGGATCCGTTCTGTTTTCATGAGCTTTTCTCAGCTATATTCAATACTTCGGTTCTGAATATTCACAGATTGGATCAAAAGTTTTCGTGCTGGGAAGGCAGCATGCACCTGACTTGAATGGAAAATGGAGTCACAATAATATGGCATTATTAGGAGGGATTTATGGGAATTTAATAAAAATATTAGCTCATCTTTGGGATTTAAAAAAATCTGGGAATTATTAGAGCTGCAATTAATGGTGGTTTTATCATTTATTATTATTGATAAATCAGACAATTATTTTCTTGTTTAATTGTTTTATTTGTAAAAACTTGAAAACTTGTCTTCCCAGTGCCCAAGGTGACGGCCGAAGTGATGTATAGGGCAAAACCCGTAGGTATACAGTTTATGATGTATAACAATGAATATTTTTTATTTCTGTTTAAAAATTGATTGAAACAGTTAATCAAGTATCATATAAGTCAGTCTCTTAATTAATTAATTAATTAATTAATTAATTAATATAATTTCTTAAGTCAGAATTGATCCCAACGCAGTGACCAGTAATCCACTGAATGTATACAGTGACATCAGTGGAAAAAAATTGAATCCACTGGGAAACGTAATGTTTATTCTTGGGGTTAAATTCTCTTTTGGGTCCAAGCCTATTAGTTGGAATCTAAAATGTCAAGGGGAAATTTCCAGATTGTGGACGCCAGATGCAGGGATCTGGCTACTGTATAGTTGTGCAGCTGTATAATAGTCTGCACACTATCATAATAAATAGTTTCCTTGGTCTGTTGATTTGTTCATAAATATTGATGATAAGCAGCAGGAGGATACTTCCTGATTCCAAGCTGGCGAAGCAAAAGATTTCCAAGATGAGGATGGCATGTGGGAATGGAAACCAGGTTTGCTGAGTCGGCACAATATTATAATTAGTAACTTCGGTTTGCCGGTGTACTCTCATAAATATTCATGCGTGGAGGCAGGTGTAGTGGAGGAGACATCAGAAGGTTTTCTCAGTGCCCAGTGGAGCCTAGCTGCACAGCAACATGACACTGGGCGTAAACCAGTGTGATCGGTGCTGATGGTTGGGAGTGTGACACACATACACACACACTCTCTCTCTCTCTCTCACACACGCACACACACACGCACACACACACGCACACACTTGACAGGCTGGGAGAAAAATGTGTGCATAACAGATGAAAGTCACACAGGAGACTCATCCTGTCTCACACAGGAACGCTTGTGAACAGCCAGATGTAGAATAATTGGTATATACGTGTACGATGTGAATGAGCTTAGGAATGTGCACATATCCAGTAACCACACACACACGCAATAATGACGGGGACCATGAGAAAACATAGAGTGCATTCAAGGCTGAGGCCATGTTTCTTCAGCTAACGCACACATCATGAGGTCACCTTGCGTATATGAATGTGGATATCGTGTACATGGTTGGCTTGACTACCAACTATATGCATGGACTACCTCCATTAACACATACTTTACTGTACTGCACATGGATACAGTTTCTGTACAACGTGCATCTGTTGAATACATCTCCATATTTGTAAGTGGGAGGCCGCTTCATCCACCACTGCCTTCATTCTTTAATCACCAGTATAGGTGCGATACACATTTTCATTTAATCTTATATAAACACATCAGTTGAAATATTCATTCTAACAGACACAAGAGTGTTCAGATGTATAATGCTGAGCAACTTCCAGAGCTAAAATCCTTAGTAACATAATTAGTTTTCCCTCCCTAATAGAAGGAAAAGCGATTTATTTTTTATGATGTGGGCTGACACCCTCTCAATTAATGGATCCCAGTACTACACCAGTGGGGATTACTGCTTTCAGGAAAAGATTACTCGCACTATTGAACTGAAAAAGTTTTAAAATGCATTATATTTGTAATGTTGATTGAATAATAAAATGCAACCTTACATTTTACAGTTCTTGAAAGGTGGCAAAGCACATACTGTCTGTAGTGGTGCTGGCTACCATAGTGGATACAGTGCAGCAAACAGAGCATTATGGCAGTAGAGAAAGGTCTTGATCATCCTGAAGCCTCTAATTTTGCAGTAATGACCTGCCTGCTATACATTATCCCACTGATGACATGGATACCTACCATTAATCATTTAGCACGAGATTAATCATTGTGAATTGAATCAGTTCATACCATTCTGTGAAGATGAACTGTCCGCAGTAATGTCTTTTGGCACAGAGTAGTAAAGGTTAATTTGATGTCTATCTAGTTTGGAATTGAACAGTTAAGATATAATATGTGCGGAGGTGATACTGATAAATACTGCAAATCTAGAAAAGCATAATGGGATACGTACGTTGGCTACTCACCCGTGGGTATGAGTAAGGGGAACATTTCTTGTTTTGCCTTTTGTATAGTAAGTGATTAATCCCCTTAATTAAGTCAAGGGATTTCAAGGGCTCCTTGTACCGTAAAGTAGCCTTAGCCTCACCTGCTGAGTAGCTTCCATTTCACTCAAAGCTACTAAAAGTTTATACCCACTCAAATTTGCATTCTGATGAAGTCCAGTTAAATGAGCTAACATGCATGAATACATTTTTTTTTTTTTTACCTGAGCAAGAGGTGCGCTATTTTGTACTCATGTAATTTAATGTAAATGAACTAATCTAATGAAACGTCTTATGTCGTTTGCAAAAGCGGAGACATTAAATTAAAATGCTACGCCGGTGTATGATAGTGATGAATTGCATCTAAACTCTGCATTACTTGGAGATCTTGCTGGCAGGTATAAAACCGCCTGTTACATGACGCACACGCACGCACACACACAAATCCTTGAGAACACTTTATAGAAACAGATTTCTTTTGCCTTCAAGTGAACATTTGTGGTGTTTTTTTTTTGCTGGAAGATGTTATCTTTGGGGGAATACAAACACACACACACACACACACATTTGTCTCTTTGACATGTCCAAGGCGGTAGTCCGGCTGAAATCATGCTCACCCAAGGGCATCTTCTTCTAGGTGTTGTGTTCGTGTGATTCCTGCATATTGTGTGTGTGAGTGTGTGAATGCGTGTGTGTGTGCTGGGGATACAGGCATGGTTGCTCACATGGAATAATAAACAACTGTCAAATACTGTACATGTTGCAACACACACATACACACATGTACACAATACATACATATTGATCCGTCTGCCTAAGGTGTATATGATGAATACATTTAAATTTAATTTTGAATCACGTCATGTGTCCCCTCAACTCCACACCTAGTGCATTGAATAATGTGTGTGCTAACATTAGATATGCTTACTCCCCTTATCCCTCCTCGCGTCTCCTCGGCAATAAGTGTGTTTCTTGTATGAATTTCTCCTCTCTGTAATTCAATATTCAGTGCCAGCCTGAATTAAACATGCTGAATTCAATATTCATTCACAAGTCAGACTTGGAGTTAGAACATTTGTAGTTTGTTTGCAACCACATCCCATGCGGGATCAGCAGCTTTCGGACATATGGTTTTAGCCCTTTCAGCTATCAGTAGTCATTAATTATTTGTGCATTGCTTAAAATCTCTCCTTGTACTTTTCAGTGTGTAACAGAGCAGCTAAAATCCCTGTGAGCTGACGTATGTCAAGGTTGGCAGCTGCTCTTCTGGGGTCCACGTAATCCTTCTTCAGGCTGAGCACAGTCTGAAGAAAAGTTTGAGAAACACAGTGGGAGGTGAAATATCACTGGAGGTTTCTAATTAAAAAAAAAAAAAAGCTTTTAAAAACACAAAGTAAATGTTCCTGAATAAGCAAGAATGCTACTCTCTAGATTATCTGTCTTGTGTTAGGTTTGAGCTGAGCTGGTGTGTGTGTGTGTGATTGTGTGTCGGTGTAAAGTTTCAAGTCAAGTGAACTTGGGCCACAGGGCAAAGGATCACACCTGCCTAATCTATGCATGGCTGGCATCCATGTCCCTGGATCGATGAGGCTGACATCCATTGATTAATCCTGGATGGCCTGGGGGTCTGTGAGGTAAGGGCAGGGATTACAGCTGCTCTCCTGCTTGACAATTCTGTTTCTTAGTGTGTGTGTATGTGCAGCAGTTAGATATGCTTCAGTTTTTATACACCCTTTTTTACAGCGCAGATAAGCTATCATACGCATTGTCTTGCTGAAACGCGGCACCAATTAAAACAACAAAATGAGACAGATGTGTAGATGCTTCATTGCGCACTCACCTCTGTTTGAGTCAGGGAAGCTTGTACACTACAGAATTGCTCAGGGCGTCTATAAAATGTCAAGTTGTAAATATCAAAATGTCTGATGTTATCGGCGCAGCTCAGATCACTCTTCATGTTGACGGGGGGCGTTTTTAAAAAGTGAATCTTTAAAAATGCACACAGGTCCAGATAAGCATCACCACGTGTCCTCACGCTGGGGTTTTCTCTCCAATTGACGGGATGGTCGCAGATGCTCTAAACTGGTCCGATAATCTTCTGCCGTGTAGCAGCTGTAGCCCCCCAAAAAAAGAAGCACGGTTTTAAATCCGCGCCTTCTTAACTGTGCGCACTGAAAAAAACGGATTCTTCGGAGATGCCGGCTTTCCAGCTGACAGCGTAATGCAGGTGACAAACCATCTAAACACTCCCACTTAGCGCAGAATTGCAGTTGTCAGCGTCTGGGTGGGGTGGGGTGGGGGGCACCAAATTGTCAGTGTTCCACATAAATACGTATGTGAATTCACTTTCTCTGTGACACGCACATAAACACACATGCTTAATCATCAATCCACCATATTACGCACATATGCAGCTGTCAAATATAAGAAATGCACCATAAACAGTACATGCACACATGCTTGTAGACGCACACACACACACAAACACCAATCAGTCACTTACACTGAAGCGGCGCCCTGCCACTTGCTCCACAATGGTATTACAGTGGCTCTCAGCCTGTTATGATCTCATTCCAAAAGCATTCAGCAGTGCCACAAAGCAATTCCAAACACATTTCCAAAACACATTTTGCAGCGCCACAAAGTGTTACATCCATCACTGGGGGAATAAGGCGTAATGACCGACAGACACTGTAATAGTTGATTCCCCTGCCAAGGAAATGTGTGTGTGCGCACGCGCGAGCGAGAGAGAGTTGGTCGATGTCTCTTTGTGCGAGTGTGTGTGCACATGGGTGCGTCTCTGTGCCCATCAGCTTGAGGGAGCTCTCAGTAGATCCATTGCGCTAAAGTCAGGGTGATCTCTCCCTGCTCTAATGCCCATATATATATATATATATATATATATATATATTTAATGAAATGGTGAGGGAATAAATTATGCATCTCTACCTCTTTCACGCCCCCTTTCTCACTTCATCTCTTCTGCTTTCTCTTTTTACAACTCCCCCAATCAACCGTTGTCCTTTTCTCTGTCCCCTCCCCCTTTCCTTCAGTCCTGTACCCATTTTACCTGAAATGAAATCTCATTAGCCATCACACTGTCCCTTGTTTACTCAAACTAAGTATATTGTTAGTTTGTGATGAAAGTGGGAGAGCTAATGTCTGTGAGTGCTCCCAGTTTCTTTTGTACTGAGAGGAGAAGTGAGGGATCATTGGTGACATTGGCAGTGCCAGTGAATGCTTTGCGAAGATGATAGAAGTGGAGAGAGAGAGTGGCAGAGAGAGAGAGAGTGGCAAGAGGAAAGATGAAACAGACAAATTGATCAAAGAATCTGAGGAGACAAGAGAAATGTAACTAGAATGGAGGGAAAAACAGCACTAATGTTTTAAAGGAGGAAAAGAGGAGACACAGAAATGATAACCTCCCTCTAACGCCGCTTTCCTTCAGCCTCTTCAACTGTAACCCTGTTTATGTTGCGACTGATGGAGGCAGAAATGCATTCGTGTGTGCGGACTGCAGGTGCATCTGCAGCGTTTTGTATCAAATGTGTGCCTGGATTTGTATATTTGCACACATACATTGTGTGTGTGTGTGTGTGTGTGTGTGTGTGTGTGTGTGTGTGTGTGTGTGTGTGGCGATGCAGCAGCAGGCTGCCAACTGGGAGCTTCAAAGCCCTGACACACACACAGATGCTGTCTTTCCTCTGATCTTTTAATACATCCCGTAAGAGGAAGAGAATACAAAAGAATGCAATTACTGCAGTCAGTGCGATTTCAGCATCCACTCCGCTAGCCTTTGCTTGACCATGCGAAAGTAAAATAGAGCTTTGTGTATGTGTTTGTAGTTTGTACTTTTGTATTCAGCTCTTACTACCTGCAACAACCCAAATTTAATTGGGATCATCATCATAAAATTTTATTGATCACATGTCCAGTATAATAGAGTATCATCAATGGAAGTGTAGCACTACAAAGTGGAGTACAACAGAATTATAGTAGGGAGTGATACAGAGTGGAGTAGGTTTGAACTCAAGATAAGCTACACTCGAGAAGGACAGAACCAGACAAGAGGGAAGCAGAAGGCACAAGTACCAGAAGGAGAGGAGAAAGAATTGATGTGAAGTGAAGAGCAGTGTCATTCTGCATATCGTCTTTTTTTTTTTTTTTCTTTCTTTCCCTTGAGCCCATGTCATTGTGAGAGGGTCGCAGTCGTGCATCTCTTTTCAACCACTTGGGTGTTTTTTTTTTCCCCCAATAAGAGTCCAGAGGAAAATTGCTGTGTCACGGGATAATGTGCGATAGCTGCGTCTCTCACATGCTGACAGGCGGAGACAAACAGATGGGCTGGCATGCAGGAAGGAGAGAGAAGCAGAGACGAAGACATGCCTACTGACAGACACCGGGACACTGAGACGGGCGGCAAAGGCTGTCCACGCTGGTCCATGCTGCACGTCGGTTTCTGTGATGTTTCAGTCACTGAATCAGAACACTGTCATCCCTTTTCTGGTTTCATGTTTTTTTTTTACTCATTAAAGGGCGGAGCGTCACGTTGTGGGATAAATGCTCTAAATAGACTGACCTGACATAGTTGATACAGGACCTAAGCAGGTGCCTCTAGAATGTCCAGGGAACAAAATCTTTGTACCTTGAAGTGCAGTTAACTAAACATGCAGAGCTACTTCACATCTGCTGGATTCCTTGCAACCTCTAGGCACGACAAGATGCTAGGAAATCACTGCAACTGCATAAAACCCTCCATAAAACTATAAATAGTGTTGTTGTTTTTTAACTCTTTTGTATGAGAACATTAATAAGTTTCTTGCCAGGCAGATTTTGTAATCTTTGAGCAGAGCCAAGCTAGGTGTTTACCCTTGTTACCAGTCTTATGCCATGTAGCAGTTTCAATTTAACACATATAATATGAAGAAAAACGGTGGTTTTAACCCTCACAGGTTAAACACAGGCTGAACCCTGCGGCAAAACAACTGTCACTCAACGTTGTTAGACTTTATTTCATCTGATACTCCTATAGTAACCGTTAAAATTGCTTCTTTTTTTTAGCAAACAGTTTGCTTGCTTGGTAGTATGACGTTCTTTGCATAAATGTTGCTAACATTTGTGTCATCCTCTTTTGTTTTTCTTACTGTTCATTGGTTAAGAGCGAGAGGCAGTGGCACAAGAAAACTAAGCTGCCATCTTGAGTTGTCCAAGATGACTGAAGAGTGCTTGCAAGTCGTAAACATGGCAATCTTCCCTCCCATCACTGTTAAATGGACAGATACAAGAGCGGTATCCATCTTCTCATGTAACTCATTGCAAGAGTGTATTTCCCAAAGTGCTGCTTTTAGTGATGTCCAGATCTATGATTGTTTCCACTCCACAGACAGGTGCAATATGTTGGCAAGTTTGCAAAATCTAATGTGTTTACAACAGAATTACAATAATAACCTGAAAAGACAATATGATTTGCTCACACAGCGTGACAGTTCACCGAAGACGACGGCCTAATTGTAGCTATAGAGATGGAATCGTCTGCTGTCAGACACTACAGGATGGGGAAAAAGAGACCAAGAAAGAGCAGAGGGAGCAGTCCAGAAAGTTAACATACCTACTTGCACAATACAGCCAGCTGTGTGCTGATCCACTTACATGATTGACCACCTGCAGGGTCTCTCCAGCCCGTGATTGGTTGCTCAGTGCCACCTTCCAATCAGCGTCAAGCTGGTCGGTTTAAATTTCCTAAGGATGTTATTCAGAGGCTTGTGTGCTCAGTTAAGCAGCTGCTTTCCCTAAATGAATGCTGCTGTTTGTGCTGTTGATGGTGATTCAGTTATGTGAGTAACTGTGTTAAAGGGCAGTTTATCTTCTAACCGTCAAAATGACAAATGGCATTTTGATTATCCTTCAAAACATAACTGCCACACTGAAAACCCTTAGTGTTAATGGGTCCCATGACTAGACAGACAGACAGACAGACAGTCAGACAGACGGAGAGACAGACAGACGAACAGACAGTGAGGCAGGTAGGAAGGCTTTTGTGTCCTGGGATAGGGATATTGTGTTACTGTTCTCCTCTACACAAAGAGACAGAGTGACGGATAGACAAAACTTGTAGTCAGTTGAAAAGTGTGGTGTCCTCTTGTAGAAATCATATTACTGTCCCTCTCAGAAAGAGACTGACAGATAGACTGAGACAGACAGCCGGAAACAACAGAGAAGAAACCAAGTCATCAGTCCCGGGGCAAGATGAGAGAGAAGAGGAGGAATGACGAAGCAGTGGAGGGTTATAGGAGGCTTAAGGAGACAAGTGTTTTTTTGTTTTTTGTTTTTTTTGTTCTTTGTTTGACATTTCTCTGCTGAAAATGTTTGAAGGTGTGTTTATTTCCCGTGAACCTAAAATGAATTTCTCAATCTCTCAGTGGTTTATGTGCTCACGTGAGATGGTTAGACATATACAGGACATCACAGACAGACAGTAACTGAGATTTTCCTGCCGAGACTGACTGAAGAAACTCAAAGCCTGAGCTCCCTCTACCTAGCTTCACTGTAAACTCTAAATATCAGAGACCCCTTTGTGGTGATTCAAATAAGTCCGAGCCAGTCGGGACGGCTAACGTTGACTCAGTAGACTCCCCAGATTATATTTGTGGACCAAAATACCAAATATGTCGCTATCTCCCTTGCTGAGTTACAGAAGTCCAGTGTAAAATCCTCCCAATGTTCCTCTATGTGTTCACAAACAACATGCTGTGTATGCCGGACTCGGGAACTGTGTCTAACCACAGTTTTCTGCTTATTTAAGAAATGTATGTGCAAGCGTGTGACAGCGGTTCCATCACCTTTCATTACTGTCATCATTAACCGAGCGAGTTGGGAATTTAGGGGCTGAGCAGTAGAAGCACACACACACGCACAGGTTACACACTGGTGCCCCCAAACCCTTCTGTGTTCAGTTTGTCAACCAAATCAGAGATCCAAGTTTGAACCACTGGTGTCCAGGATAACTCACGCATACTGTAGGGAAGCTGATTGATGCTTACTCAAGCTTATTGTGAATATTAAGCTTAACCTGCAGTAGCTGTAAACACAACACTGAGAATTACCACGAAGAGAGGCAATGTGGTGCCTGTCTTAACATCCGGCAGATTTGAAGTTGTCTTTTTCTTCACCAAAATTCACTTTTCTTTTCCGCTCAGGTTTTGGTCTCTACCATCTCCTGAGAAAAACATCTGAGTCTTGAGGGAAATATCTAGCGGTTAAACACTCAAGTAGTGTACAGTGGGGTAATCAGAGCTTAATCACTGAAAACAGCTATTTGAAGCATCACGTATGAGAGCAGTGAGAGTGAACCCAAACACTAAAGTCGTGTGCCGTAAAACCACAACAATAAGCTGAAAACTGCTGAAATAATCGCTAAAGTTGAGGGACGTCGTACAGTCAGGTGGTAATTCTCAAGGGGTTTGTCACTACGAACGTCCCCTTTAACATTACAGGACATCTGTGATGTGATCTGTTGTTAATTATTGATCAGGAAAGCTTTAATTTCTACGCCCAGGTATCATCATTAAACATGAGCAGCAATGTTTGGTTGATATGTTAATGCTCTTTGTTTGATTTACATGGTGAGTCGCGATCTTCTGAACTAAACATGAGGCTTGTTACCTTATTAACGCGTGTTGGCTTTCACCGTCTGCCTCTTTACGCTTTTACTATATGTTAGGCAAATGTAAGAACATGAATCCGATTAAGGTAGAGTGGAGGTGGACTGACGGAACACTTTACGCTCAAGACAACAATTTGTCCCTTTGGCAATTTATTTCATCTACATGTCTCTCCTAACTAAATGGCAGAAAAGCAAGATTTCACTTAAAAATTCATCGTTCATAAAAGGACGTGTACAGAGAAAAATTTACCCCACTTTCCTCTGTGTTTCAACTTAAGTGGGGAATACAGCAATGATGTGTAAAGAGGGACAGAGAGAGAGAGAGAGAGAGAGAGAGAGAGAGGGGCACGATGGAACAGAGCAACAAAAATGTGTGAAAGAGCATGAGAGACTGTTAATAGAGACTTGAATAGAAGTGAGAGGGTGAGAATGACATGGGGGAAAATGGGATGTCATGGGGGGGTGGACCATTGACAAGCGCCAGCGACGATCACAAGTTGGCACACATTTAGGCAAATGGGTGTTTGTGTCTCTCTTCAGTTTTCTCAAAAAAAAAAAAAAGGATGATTCGTTTTTGTGTTGTGTTCTCTCAACTTCACAAAAAATAAAAAAATAAATCAACCCAAACCTTTAATCATAATGACCGGCCGATAATTTTAACACACCTGCAACCGGAGCTGCTGCCTGTAATAGAACTCCAGTTTTGTTTGCCTGTGTTTTAAGTCAAAGCGATCAAAGTCCCAGGCTCCCCGTCTGAAATCGAGGAGACGTGTACGGCCGGCGGAGGTTTGGAGCTTTGAGGCAAGACATGACAGGACACCTACGAGGGTGTTAGGACAGAGGTGTAAATAAGTGAAGAGAGGACTCGGTGGGGGGAGAAATGGCAGGGGAGCGATGGAGCAGAGATGAAAAGGAGGGAGTGCGATGAGGTCGGGGGGTGTGATACAGAGGCAGCGGCGGAGGACGTGGGCACCTTTTGATTGCGAGAGAGATAAAAATGTTGCGACGCGTCACATCCGGGTCAATGTTGTGTTTAAAATCTTTTTATGTTCCTTTTAATTGGCGATGTGCAGTATTTGATTCCTAGTACATGCAGTTAACCAAATATGGCAACATGATAGCATTATTATATGACTCTTGACACTATTTTTCTGTGTCTCAAACAAGCTGCCATTACTGCTGCTGGAAGCACAAAACACATGACTTCATGTTTACCAGTTAAAGAGATGAACAGCAAATGTAAAAGCTGCAGTGAATCAGCATTGTATGGTACTGCACTCCCTCGGCAGAACTAGCATTTATGTATAGTAAATGAAAATGTCAGTGATTATTAATGAAACACTTGTTGGCAGCAGAACGAATGAGTTGACCTTCTCTAAACACCTGACATTTTTCAAAGACAGATGAGAGGAAAATGTGGAAAGAACAAAAAAAAGAAATTGGTGAATGGAGAGCAACAGCAGTTAACTAAAATATATAAAAAAAGAGAATTTGAAAATATAATATTCCCTTGTCTTTCTCCTAGAGAGGAGATACCGTGGGGTCCAAAAGTCTGAGACCTCGTCATCTTTGGGAACATGGTCTCAAGACTTTTGGACCCCGCTGTATATCAAAGCATAAAAGTATGGTGGATAGAGGAAGTGAAAGAGGACAGGATATAAAAAAGAAAAGTGTGAGAGCAAAAGAAGAAGAAGCAAAATACGAGTCTGAGACAAAGTTAAGAAGGGTGAAGGAGGAGATATGAACAGAGATAGAAAGAGGATGTGTGTGTCGAGGGACAGAGAAATTATAAGGTGTCTACAGAGAGTATTTTAAAGGCCCAAAGAAAGACAGATAGACAGATAGAAAATATTAAAAAGCAATAAGGATGGATAAAAAGGAAGATGCTAAGCTGAATACAATAACTCAATTGATGGTTGGCTGAAAGTACTTTTCTAATGATAAAGCTTTTGTGGAGTGAATACAGACTGGTGCTGAGCAGTTAGGCTCATGGAAAGCCCTTAACAAAGACTTGGTCACACTGTCATCTTCCCAAAAGTCTCTGTCTTCCGGTCTCTCTTTGCATCGCCTTTTAATCAGACTTCTCCTCAACGGATGCATAGCAGGAACTGAAATCAATGTCACATCTGATATAATTCTTATACAATCTTGGTCTAATTTGCAATGGTGGTGCTCTTCGAAAAGTAAAAAAAAAAAAATAAAAAAAAAACACTCGCATGGTTACATTGTTAATGAGGCCCGTGGTTTTGACTTTGCTTTCTGCTTATACCAAGCCCGAGGATCTGTAACTAATGAGCTACTGTTCGGCTGTAAATCCACATTTTTCACTATTTCTCGATATCATTTTTCTTGGGGTTCAAAGATGATTCTGTTTACTGAAGTGTATACTTGCCAAACAAAGTTGGACCTTTTTTTTTTTTCTCCCACAACCACTTGGCTGAGGACGGTTTTACCAACTTTTCATATCTGTCGTATCTGTCCCCAAACTTTTATTTTGTCTTTTAACATACCATTCAGAAGTTGTGATTTTAAACACCTTTCAGTCTTATCCATCGCTTTCTTCCCTCTACCCCTCCATTCCTCCCTTCCTTTACCTCAGTGCATCCCTTTATAGATATTTTATACTGATCTGCCTCATTCCGATCATCCCTCACTTCCTTTTCCCTCTTTTCAGCTTTCAGCTCCGTCTCGCCCCAGTCTCTTCCCACCCACAGATTATATCATCATCCCTCCATTCCTCTTTCTCATCATCCCTCCCTCTTCGTTCTTCCCTTCCCTCCTTCCCAACTCTATCCATCCAGCCATCCATCCATCCATCCATCCTCCCACCCATCCCATTATATTAATAGCTTTGTGAGAGTGTGTGATTCTTTGTATTAGCCAACACTGCATTAGTTCATTAAGTCTGTGTGCACAGTGCCGCCTGTTATTCAGTTGGACACGTTAACAGCATAATGGCCAACTGCTAGCTGCATTCATATGCTGTCATGTACAGACACACACACACACACACACACACACTGAGTGCAATTTGATCTTTGCACAGGCCCAAGTTAATTATGTTGTCAGACTTACATGCATGCATGCACATACTAAAATACATCCATCCTACACACACACACACACACACGCACACACACACACACACACACACAGAACTAGTAAGTGCACTAAGCTAAACTGAGAATTAATATTCACTCAGTCCAGTCAGTCCAGTGCATTACATGCATGCTAATGCAACAACCGATGAGTCACATTCTTCTGTGCAGGGATACAGTTTGTTAAAGTGACAACACCACCTAAAATACCTTCCAGGTGATGGTATGACCTTTGTCAGCTGGAGCCTGCTTCTTTAATACACAGTGGCAAAGAGTATTCAGATCCCTTAGCTTTTTGGACTCTTTATTGGATAAAATTAAATGGATAAAATGACATTTTTTTTCCCATTAATGGACACTCAATGTCCCATTATGACAAAATGAAAACAATGGACTCCAGTGATGTTCTAGACACTTCTCAAGGGTAATTAAAGCAAACAGAATGCACCTGAACATAATTTGGACAGCAAATGGTTCGAAAGGGTCTGAATACTTAATAAATGACAGTTTTCAGATTTGCCTTTTGTCATCATGGCTAATTGGGTGTAGGTTAATGGACAAATGGGAAAACTTTATTAATTTAAAATTAAATCTATAACGTAAATTGTGTAAAAAGTGAAGTGTTTTGAATACTTTGTGAAGTGACTGTGCATCATGTCTCTATGTAGGGGTTGAGGGGAACTTATTGTAGTTGTGTGTTTTGTGAATGTGAGAATGTGTGTGTGTCCCATGTGAAGACTTGTGGGCCAGTATGTGTGTGAAAGTGTATTGGGCGAGGTGGATTGGAAGACACAGGGGGTATTCGGAGATGGAATTGCTTCCTCTCAGCGGGTGTGTGCATGTGCGAGCGAGTTCTTTCCCCCTAAAAATAAAATGATACCGCTTCCCTCGAGACCATATGGTACAGATAACGAGACGGTCCTCCAACACCTCCTGCCTGTGCTTTTCCCCTGGTGGGCTGAAAGGAACGGCCATGTTGGAAGTTTCCCTTTAATGGAGGGAGGTTAGTGATAGGAAACTTTAAAGTGGGGAAATATTGTATCTCATTCTCTTAAACTGTCTCTCTGATGGCAACAAGCAGGAGAATTTTCAAACTATAATTATTGAAGTAAAATGCTGCAGCTGTTTTTCGATGGTTACACCTATTACTGTATGTGAGCACAGTCACCTTCCATTTGAGCACAATAACTTCCTGGGTTTGAACTGCACTGACTGCTGACCGACTTCCTGAGCAATTAAGTTACTCAAGAGCAGACCCACTAAGTGCTCACGTTCATTAATATAATCATCTCCTGTTTTATTGTAATTTGTTAAAAACTTTTTTAGTCCATGCACCTGCTATGAGGCTTCAGCTTTGATTTGATTAAAACCACTTCATAGCCAAGAAATGTGTGTGTGTGTGCACTGAGCTGCTTAGCTGACTCTATTGGATTTTTATTCCTAATCTTTAGTGGGAATGGCTTGTTTTTTTTGACCAAACTGACTTGATGTTTTCCTGCAATTACTCTCCATTTACTTACAGCCACTTTTCTGTCAATTGATTTCAAAGTCACCTGCTATATCAACATAACAGTTACTGTTTGTACCAGTCGCTTTCTATTTGACTGTGGTAACCTGTTGGTGGGCTTGCATCAATCGCCATTTAGTGATGCTTGGGAGCACAAGGAATAGATGAGTGTAATGTCTCACCATCTGCTGCACCGTTGTTTCAACCCTGAAACAATTGTTGAAATGTCAGAATACATTTGTGCTTTTTGCTGCTTCGTGAAGGCACGAGGACTGCTGCGGCAACAAGCTGTTTGAGCTGTTTGACAATTAGAATTAGTTTAAACAGCAGTATAATAAACATTCATGAGTTTAACATTATCAACACTTGTGCAGAGGTGTTTTTACAACACGGGATGAAAAGCAAGCTGCTGGCATGTATGACACAAGGAAATAGGCTACTTACATTTACAGGGGACTGTGTACACTATAAATGTGTATGTGTATATAGGAGGTGGACACAAGTCATGTTCACCCGCAAGCTAATGCGTTCCAGTTGTCGAATCCCAAGTTTTCTGTTCTTGCACACCACATATGCATTTGACAATTACGTTTACAATTCATAATGTTGGCAGATTCGAGATTTGCTTCTTTTTTTTTTTTTTTTCAACAATGGGTCTTTGATTTTAAACAGAAGTAAACAAAAGCATATTTCTTTATTTCTAACCTACTGTGGATTTTGTTTGCTGAATCATTGCTTGTAGATTTCATCAGCTGTAGCTAGCTAGCCTAAGCTAATTGTAAAAATATGAGTTGGTTGAAAACTCCTTTTAGATGACTATAATGTTTCTAGATGATTTGTCTGAAAACAACAACCATGTAACAGGTTCTTAAATATGTGCTTGATGACTACATACATGATATAAGACTGAGGCTAAAGCTAAATTAGGGTGGATGTCCCAATCCTGAGCAGGGATTTGTCTCATGTAACGACTTACCCAACAAAACAATCTAGTTTATTAGCTTGGAAATAACACTAGGTTACTACGGTAGGTACTAAGCTAGTTACTTGGACATGGTAACATTTTCTTTGACAAGGTACAGTTGTGAGCTATATGATTGGATCAGTTTAGCAAACAGTCAGTTATGATCACTTTGATAATTGCTTAAACTGATCAATGTCAAACAACTACATGTCCGTCATCATCATCCTGACTGACCTGGGTTACGGTGCGACACTCCTCGTGAATCCATCTACTTATGTTCTGCCTTTCACATCGTAAGCACGATCAAAAATAGTAAAAAAGTGTCAGACATAGACTTTAGCACTTGAATGTGTCATGTTTTAGTAGCTTTTTCTGGGACGTACAACAAAAGGTAAAGCTTAATTACATCACATCCTACACTCTAAGGCATTTTCCCCCTTCACCCCTGTTTTCATTCCTTCTACACAACACTCCTTTCACATCAAACAATGGCTCTGTCTAGAGGTATACAGGCGACGACACAAACAAAAGACCAGTCTCTAACAATGATTAAATACCTTATTGTGAGCAGATAAATTAAGCTATTAATTGTCTCATACTTGACACAAAAACACAAATCTCAAGTGCAGGTTGCATCCTCAAACTCCCATACTGACTGACTCTGACAAGCCGTATTCATCATAGAGTCATTTAAGTTTTTGGCACTCATGTTTAGGAAGGCAACACCTCATCAGCAAAAATATCCCTGTAAGACGCCAACAGCTTGGCCGTGTAGTCATTAAAAATCTGAATCTGAGAATTAATTCTGCTAAAGCTCTATTGAAATAATGTCGGAGTGGTATTGACTCAGTTCTTTGGTCATTTGTACTATTTTGTGCAGTTTTATTATGTACTATCATCCAGTCCAATACAAATGTGTGCATTATTGCCTAGTTTTTAATGATTTTTTTTTAATTTCTGCATTAAATGTTGTACAAAACAACCGATGCCTCTGATCTGATGTCATTTTCAGGGAGGCAAAAAACAAACCTGCGTCTGTTTATCCAAAAGATAGAGATCCATCCTCATTCCAATTTCATGCTGTTCGTAGGTTAACCACAAATTAACTTTATTTTACATTTGTCAGGCAGTTATGATTTAAATGTCGATTATGTATTTCAAGAATGGGTGTGTGTGTGTGTGTGTGTGTGTGTGTGTGTGTGTGTGTGTGTGTGTGTGTGTGTGTGTGTGTGTGTGCAAGGAATCTGTTCTCGGATCCTGCTGAAACACCCAGTGGTGCAGTTATGATATCAGCACAGGTGTCGAATGATTTCGATGACACAATCTCACATACACACACTTCTGATGCTGATACATAATGTAATATGCAAAACATGACCAACTCAAAGTGGATGCCTGCTGAGAAATAAATCAAAACACACACATACACACACACACACACACACACACACACACACATACAAAAGGGCAATTGAGGAGAGCTGAGTAATCCTAGCTCACAAACACACACATATACAACCTCCTTCAAGTCATGACGATAGCTGTGCATGCTTGAGACGTATGTGGGCACACACTGATTTTGTCTCCCCCCCTGGGGAAATTTGTCAGTGTGTTGCAACTTGTGTTGTCTCAAAAAATTGTCCTCGTACCGATCACTTAACCAAAACTTATTACATAACCAGAACATGCACACTCAAATGGTTTTGAAAGACTTTCTAGCCTCTAATTTGCTGCTAAGTTGTTTTTCATTAAACAGATTTAAAATGCTTTCCGTGCAGGTCTGCTGACATATTGCATGATGTATGGGGCTCATTTGCAAGTGTAACAATGGGAATATATTCCTAATGGCTGTGATGCTGGGGAATACCTGTTTGAAGCTCAGACTTGCTCTGACTCTGTTCTGCAACACTGGTAGGTGTGTGTACTGTATTTTTTTTCTCAGCGAGTGTGTCTGTCCTTTGGCTATATTTGTGAATTTAAAAAGACTGAAATGTATGTAAGTTTGACTTTGCGTGGGTGTTTTGAGGAATTCGTGACATTTGCAGCTACAGTCACGCAGTGGGACACAGGAATGCATACAGGAACACTGAGTATGAATGCTGGCAGGTGTCAAGTGCTCATGTTCACACACACACACACACACACACACACACACACACACACACACACACACACCCACACCTGCCTGCGCACACACACACACACACACACACACACACACACACACACACACACTCTATCGAGTACAAAACTCACAATGAAGCACTGTTGGGTAGCTCTTTTGTGTAACTGCAGGGAGAGACAAAACAGAGAGGAGAAGCTGCAGGTGGCTGGCTTGGATCAAGTAGTCTGGTGCCTTCCTCGTGTGTGTATGTGTGTGTTTGTGTGTGTGTGTGTGTGTGTGTGTGTGTGTGTGGGCAGGTGGGTGTACGTGTGTGACAGCTGCCTCACTTCAGCAACCTAAATCTCATATGCAGTGACAGAGGATATATTATTCAACATACACAAGCAGAGGGAAATGTGTGAGAGGCGGTGGAGTGAGGAGAAAAACCTGAGCGAAGTCAGGGGAGACCTCGCGCATATTTTGGCTGATATGTTAATTTAGAGGGAAAAGTGTGAGCTGAAGACATAAGGGATGGAGGAGGAGACGGTGAAGAAAAGAGTGATAGCATCAAGACTGTATCTAAGGCTATAAAAGTAACGGCTCCTACGTGATAGTTATTATATTTTTCAATCAATCTCCAGTTAAAAGCAGTCATGCAGTTGATTGTTTGGATATGTGAGAGGACTTAAATCACAATAGCTGTTTTCCTCTCATCACCGAAGTTCCCCAAAAAATACAATTTGATTTACTGATACAGAACAACGAAAGGCAATGACTCCACCGATAGTGATTTGATTGTCTGGAGTAATAATATATACCAGATGATGAGCAAAATACGGAGGCTTTCTTCTTCACTGTCAAATAATGCAAGTATTCATCCACGTGCTTGAGATGTTTGTCCCTCTGTTTGCTGGACTAAACCTGCTACATGTGAACAACACATGGAAAATTTGTACATTGTTAGACATCAGGCTTGTACAACTTTATTTTGTGAATGTTCCTGCCTGTAATTGCCAGCTGTGAAAAGAGTAATTAAGCACGAGTTGGTGGAAGCTTCGGTTTGTCACGACTCCGCGCTGTCAAACGAGGAAGGGCTGCCTCACCTGCCAAAATGTCCACACAAGAATAGTGTTCGTTATAAGCGATAATTAAAGATAAGAGAAGTTGTTTTCCTGTCGTGTGTGTGTGTGTGTGTGTGTGTGTGTGTGTCTAAGTAGGTGACTTGTTTGCGGCTGTGTTTGTTGTGTATCATCACTAGATCTGCATTCAGGACATTCAAAGGCAGGTGAGGACAGGCGGCCGTTTGTTTTGTGCGTGATAAAGTTTGTGTTTGTTTCAAAATGTGTGATACAGGGCGATAGTGGTGTGTATGTGTGTGTATATGTGTGTATAGGTGTGTGGATGTTAGTGTGAGAGAGAAAGTGATAAAGCTTTGACAGAATTATATTAAAGGCTGAAGCCTCAGGTCCCTGCCCTCCAGCTCTCTGGTCATCCTCACTTCCCCAATATTGGCAGTGGTTGTGTGTAGAAGTATGTGTGTGTGTGTGTGTGTGTGTGTGTGTGTGTGTGCGTGTGTGTGCATGGAAACAGATGTTACACTAGTGAAGCTTATATTGTGTGTCCGCTCTTGCCCAAAAAACTACACTTAATCTCACCAATATTGCCACTGTGTGTTTGTGTGTGTGTGCATTTATATGTGTCTCTCTCTCTCTCTCTCTCTCTCTCTCTCTCTCTCTCTCTCTCTCTCTCTCTCTCTCGCTCTCTCTCGCTCTCTCTGTGTGTGTGTAACCGTTACTGGCAATGCCACCTTCACACCTCAATCACCTGTCATACCCTGTCCTCCAGCCAACCCTATGACCTTCTCTCAGCAGCAGGTGCAGATTCATCGCTACAATTGTAAATCTTTTGGACCTAAGTGCAGCCTTTAATAAGGTTCCTCTTGAAATTTAAATTGACTAAAGCAGTGGGGTGGGCTGGTATTACAGCTCCTGCCTCTCCACCACAGCTTTCTGTGTCAGTTAATTCATTGTCACCCTGAGCATGTAATACCTGCAGGGGGATGAAGGATTCAATATTGGGTTCCATCCTGTGTTTTACATTTCCATGTTCTTTGTTGGGAAGACTGTGAACAGAATGTCCGACTTAGTGATGTTTGTACGGGGTTTCAGTGGGTCCTTAAAAAGTCTAAAATCCAATAATCTGAATTTTAGGCCTTTTAAATGTATTAAAATGTGTTTTTTTGGGGAAAAAAAGTATTGAATATGTTGAAACAAAACAAAACCAACCAAAAACCACTTCTCCAAATTGTGCAGACTGGTCAGAATATATCGGAGCACGCCCAGCTCGTGTGTTGCGAGAGAACGCATCTTTCCGATGTGGAATTGCAACATATATAGATATATATACCGAGACATTATCATATGGCTGTGACATTTCTCTGTGCTTTGTTAAGGCCAGGAAATGCCCCTTTATGCAGGGAGGATAAATCCATTGTTTCCCTGTTGTCCACCATTTGTTCAGAGCCTTGAAAATATCCTGTTTATATATTAATATGTATTGAACAATTTTTAACCACTAATGGCATTACTCTTGGAAAGGTTTTTCTGTCAGTCAGTGCACTTTGGTCCAGACTGAAAAAAATGGATGAATTGCCATGTCATTTTGTCCAGACTTTCATAGAGGATGAAGGTGAATAACTTTGGTAATGCTCTGATGTTTCCTCTGGCGCCACCATGAGGTTTTCCTGCTTTGTCTGTAGTGAAATGCCTCAAAACCCATTGGATGGATCGTTGTGAAGTTCATCCTGCCCAGAGGATAAATCCTAATGGCCTCCGTGACTTTTGCCTCGGTGCCATTATCAGGTCAAAACGGTAGTTTGTTTAGAACTTCGGTTTATGATCAAATACCTGCCAAAATAAATGACACTCCCTTCAGTCTCAGCCATACTTTGTGTTTAGTGTTTATCAACAAATATTAGCTTGCTAGCATGCTAAACTAAATGGTGAACAGTATACATTAAGCATTGTCACCATGAGCATGTTAGCATGAGGTTAACAATCAGCTAAGCACAGCCTCACAGAGCTGCTAGCATTGCTGTTGACTCATAATCATGCTTGGAACACACCTCCCTTTCCAAAACATGTAAAAAAAAAAAAAAAAAGAAGAGCTGCTCATGCAATGCTGTTCATGTTTGCCTCTTAAATGTAATAATACTACCAGTGCTGCTAACTTCTAGTTATTACTTCTAAATTCTACGCGATGCTTGTTTAGCTGGCAGAGTGCTGCTGCAAAGCCACAAGCTTTCTGTCACAAAGCAGGCAGGAGAGAGCTGGTCTTGCTGAGCTGAGTTTTCGTGGCTTCGGCAGACGAACGCCTTCTCTGCAACAGCCCGCATGAGGCCGCTGAAAAGCTCCAGGGAATTAATGGCTCACTGGGCCATTAATTCGATAGCTCGCTCGGTGCCTCACTTGTATTTCGGAACTTCCAGATAAACTAAATGTCTATGGAAAGCTCAGAGAATCAATGATTCAGCTCTTCTCATGTTGGAGCTTTACGTTTTTGTGACAACATCTGCAGGTAGATGCATTTATTTCCTCGATGACACCACCAAGATCGCATACAGCGGTCCAATTTTGGTGATTTATTGAAGTACGGAATGACAAACGCGGGTAGGAAGGGGTTAAGTGGAGCCCGGGTACGCATTTTAAAATGGACCATGTGTCTGCTTGTCTTCCTCTTGTCATTTTATCTCCTTTGCAGTTGTTCTCTTCTTTCTCTTCTTCTTTGCGCTTGCCTACATCAATCTCATCTGTGTCACTTCTGTCCCATTCATTAGCATTCTGCATAATAGTCTCTTTCTCACTCCCTTTGTCTTTCATTTTCTCAGTCACCTCTCTCTTTTCCTAACCTTTTGTAGCGTTTTTAAACTCTTCTCATTTTTTCTTCTCTCATATAATTTCTGCTCCGCTCCGATCTTTTCTCACTCTGCCTTTTTCTAGGAATCTGCATTGCTTTGCCCCCCCCGTCTTCAGTTGTTGTTTTCCATCAAGTATCTCAGTTTCCTTCATTCAGCTTCTCCCTGTCTTTCTCTCCTCTGCCCCCCCTCCCCTCTGTTTTTGTATGACTCCTCTCTTATCTGTGCTCTTTTATTTCTATTCCCTTTCCATTCTCTCCATTTTAGTCTCTTATGCTTTCTGCTAAACATTCCCTCTCATCATTCCTCTCATCTTCCCCTCTCATTGTTTCCCACTTCTCTTCTTCATTCTCTTTGCTCCCATTAAATGTTCCTCTGTCATCTTTCCTCTCGCCCTGCCTCTTGCTCATTGCCCCCCCTCTCCCCCTTGTGCTGTCTTTTCTGCTGTTTCTCTTCTCTCTCAACCTTTTTTTTTTCAGTCTCTGTGCTCTGTTGAAGAGCCTGCCTTTTACCTACTTTCCCTCACTGCCTTTCTTTCATCTTGTCTACCTGTTTTTGTTTGCTTGTCAACAAACAAATTACAGGCTGCTATTCTATTCAGAACTTCCTGTGATGTAGGGAGTGTGCACGGGGTAAAACCAAGACAGTAAAGAGAATATCACTGTTGTTTAGCAGCAATTAAAGTAGCATCTCCGATCCAGAGAGAGTAACAGTGATCTGAGACAGAGGTAATAGTTTTTTGTTTTTTTCCTCTTTCTATCTCTGTGCTATCATATCCCTATGGCTTTGTTCTAATTTGCAAGCCTTTGATCAATATAATATTGTTAGGATCGCAGTACAGATGTTTTTTTTCCCCCAAATTATTTTCTAATTTTCAACATAATAGTGAAAATGTATCTAAATACACAGGAAGAGGAAACATTTTTTTTTTTTTTTAAACTTATTATTCAATCCAACTTTTAAGCATTAATAAAAGCCACTTTTGATGTTGTTTCATAGCAGCAGGTTTCCTCAGAGATTCTGATTTGTAACTTTGAAAAGTGCCGTTCCAGTTCACCATTCCCGATCTGTGAAGTTGTAATGACAAGCTACTGCCGATGTTGGACTGACATCTCAAAAAAAAGCAACAAAAAAACAAGACAGACAGACACGGTGGCAAAGGGCCAGACAGGCAGAGAAAAAAGAGAGACAGATGGCCCCAGACAGTGTTGATGGGGTTAGACAGAGCGAGAGACACCCAACTCTCAGCCCCAGCAGTCTTCATCCTGGTAAATTAACTTGGTAAGGTCCCACTGTGCCAGTCCTCTCCTCATTAGACACAGACCACGGCTGGCTGTTAGAGGGCCGAGTCAAATTTTGAGCAAGTAAACAACTCTCTAGGCTGACTCAGAACCGGGGCTCCAGACGGCCGGATCAATTTACAGTATGTGTGCCTTCCTTCTCTCTTTGTCCATCCTCTGATAGCTCGGTCAAAATTGTTCCTGCTCGATCCGGCAAAAAAATTATTTGGTCCAAGATTTGTTACTGTGGCTACAAAACTAACACATTTCCATAATTGACAGTTTTTCTTCAGACACAAATAAATATAATTTTTTAAAATTATTTTAGAAAAGGTTAAACAGATAAGTGCATTTGAATGATTTTCCATCTATGTGTATGTGTGTATGCCTAAACATTTTTATTTGCTTAATTCATTTAATCACCGTCATTGACCAAGGGCCCTGTTGCTTTAACCGTGTGTGTATGTGTGTATGTGCGTAACATATCCAATCCTTCCTCTGACACTTTTTTTTCTGTGTGTGTGTGTGTGTGTGTGTGTGTGTGTGTGTGTGTGTGTGTGTGTATGTGTGTGTGCGGCTGTATGTGTGTGTAACAAACAGGCTGTGTATGTGTGTAATGCAGTGGGGTTAATTAGCTTCAGACCACTGCCATCTATCAACCTAATGCTCAGATTCTGGCCCCCGACAGCTCCATTACCACCAAGCACACACACACTCGCACAGACACACACAGTCATGATGTGTGCATACACTCACACACACTATCATATATCAGACGCATAACATTGTTTTTCATGCAGCCATAAGTTGTTATTAACACATAATCAGCCTCTCAGATAAGCTCTAGATTAGTTTCATGTTTGTGAAGCTGTGGTTCAAAGGCCAGTTTAGGATAAAAATATATATCTGCCATCTACATGATGAGAGGAATGATGAAGTATATATATTTTTTTAGAGCTACAATCAATGATTTGTTTTTGTTATTGATTTATCTGTTGATTAATCGTTTTGTCTAAAAATGCCCAAGGTGCCATCAGTCCAAAACTCAAAGATATTTGTATTACTATCATTTAATTCACCTTAGAGAAGCTGAAGCTAGATAATTGGCTTTTATGCCTGAAAAGTTACAAAAATAGATCATCTCTTGTCAGAGAAGTTGCGGATCAATTATTGGACTGAAAATTGCAGTGTTAATCTTTTTAAGGGAATGGTTAGACACATTTGTTCTGGCTTAGGTAGCTATGATTTCCCTTAGACCTTCCAAGTGGTAAGGTCACTTTTAGCTGTCCGTAGCTTTCTTTAGCTTGAAAGAAGAGCACAGGTTTCTGACTGTATAACACTCCTTACCATGGAGCAGTTTCACCAGATACATTTCCAGTACACTGTAGCATTATTTGATGTAGGCTTATCCATCTTTTAATGCATTCTCCTAGGTTCCTCTGTAAGAATGGGCACAACTCGTTGGAGTGAATTTTGATCCTCAGCTGCGAAGTCACATACACAAAAAGCCAGTGGGCCGGATCATTAGATCTGTTAAGGTCCAAATCTGGCTGTTAGTTATCTTTTCAGCTCCCCAGTGGGATTCAGCATTGATCTATAGTGAAGGATGAAACTGCTCCTCACTAGTGCCAAAGTCACTGAGGAATAGATGAAGTGGACCTGGCTGTGTATAGGTGGCAGGCAGAGTTCACTCAGGACATACTGGTGAGAAACATGAGTGGCGATTAAGAGTATTATTTAGTTTCAGTCAAAAATGAGATATCATCAACTTACTGGTGTGCATTGATTGTTGTCATGGAAGGAAAACACATTACTTTGCGCTCTTTCAATAATATTTGCTTTGAGGGAAACACAGTTCAATTAGGAATTAATCTCTGTTATTTTCATAGCCGACGGAGGACTATTCTGTTTTCATTGTGATCAATTCAAAAGAACCAAGACTTAATATCATTGCCGGATTGGCCAAATTGCCATTCAATGGCAGCCACACAACATGAAGTAGATTAATGTTTGTTCTGGTGGAGAGTTTAGGTTTCTAATGAGGTTTAGTGGAGAGGTGCAGGGACTAAGTGCCGCTTCAGAGGCCTTCTGACTCTGCTAAGAACAGTGCCTGCAAGAGGGCCAACATTGCAGGGCTGTAAGCCTTTAACTTTTCATGCATAGCAGTGTTTTGGTAATCCGGAGAGCCTCGGGAAGGCTCTGAGATTCAGCATGTCTTGATTGGTGAAAGACACTGAAATGCTGTGCTGTGAATGTATTTCAAAAATCCATGCTCAGCTTGTTTGAAAGCTTGTATGTAAATCCTAAAGGAGTTTTTAAATCAAAACCAACTGGTCTAGGTTATTTGTCTGGGAAGACGTTTCACCTCTCATCCAAGAGGCTTCATCAGTTCGTGTACGCATCTGACCAGGCTAGGACTGGTCCTGAGGTCCAGTTGGTTTCGATTTAAAAACTCCTTTAGGATACTATGACCTGGACAAATGAGAATATACACAGCCTTGTATGTAAATGTATGTCCAACGAAGGTTTCCACCATTTATCGTACAGTCGCAAAATGCCTCTCGACTGAACCCCTCCCACAACCAACCAAGGACTTCTCTCCAATAATTGCTGAAACATCGCACTCAAAACCATGGATGCCAGTGTGTTTTTGGTGCTTGGGGATCACACAGTCATCAGGATTTATCCTCTGGCAAACATGAACATCTGTGCAAAGTTTTCCTAGCAATCCATCCAAAGGTTGTTGAGATATTTCAGTGGTTGACTCACTGATACCAGAGATGCAAAAGATGTGAGGGTGGTTGGCGCAACATGCTAACGGACTGACTATTGTGTATCAAGAAACTGAAACGGTACATAACCCCATTGATTAATGTGCGCGTGTGTGAGCGAGAAAGCGTTTCTAGCGCTAATTGAAACTGCACATTCAACGGCACACACATACGCTTTCCCTTTTTATCACACACACATATTCATTAGAGCAAATGGAATTAGGGGGATTGGAAGCATAATCTTCTTCCCCAGCGATGTGGGGGAACCAAGCTGTTAATTTCCCGCCTCTAACTACAACTCTAGCTCTTCTTGCTTTGGAAAAAAAGGCTGGAGTCACTCTCAACTCACAGCACATGAATGATTTACAGCTCTCAAATGTCACATACCATTAGACGTGTGCAGTATAAGGAGGTTTCATTGCCTATACATGCGTGTCTGGGGGATCCGTGGTTGTGCGGCTATAGAAGTGTCTGCAGAAATATACATTTTTTAGAAAGCACAGGTGTGGTTGTGGAAGACAGTATCAGGTCTGTGCTTGCAGCAGACAATATTGGATGTCACTGAAGCCGTATGTAGCTCTCTCTCCTGCACTCTTTTTGTTCCTCTCTGCTTTCCCTCGTCGTACTCGGTAATGATTCGGGAAATATGACAAGAGGATGACTGTGCAGTGCACACAAGTGTGTATTTGTGTCTGCGTATGTCTCCATTTCCCAGTTTCCCAGCTGTAGAGTGAAATAACAAAAGATCAAAGTTCCAGGTTTGCCCAGGTCACAGGGTTTCTTTCCCATTGCTGTTGTAAACAGACAAATATCTCATACTCCTGCAGCAGTGCACTCATTTCTCTTTGAAATGGATATTCACCTATTTAAATTCACATAGAGAGTAGAAGGACAAGTGAAACAGCGGCGTCACACACTGGGATGTGCCGCAGACTCGCACACCGACACAAATTAAAATGCACGTACGTAGGCACATGCACGCAGAGCCACAAACACATGCACACAAGTTGTTTTTTTCCTCAGCTGGCCCAACTTTGATTTTTTTTTTTTCTTTCTTTTTATTTGCTTGTCCCCATCCTCTATGAATTATACATACACATCCTGCAGTTTATGAAAGTTTCCAGTTGTATTCCCCTGGCAGAGAAGACCAATAACAGTACTCAAGTGTCCCAAACATACACTCCCACAAAGTTCACAGTGAGAAATGACAAGGTACTAAACAACAGAAAAAAGAACAAAATAGTTTGATTCCAAAATTCAATATTAAGCTGCTAAAAAAAAAAAATGAGATGCTGTCCACTAACAGGTGCGCATTGATCGCTGTTGTGGAAGTAAAACATATTAGCTGCTTGCTCTTTCAATACTCTATGCTGGAGGAGGTGAACGAATACTGCTCAGGTTAAGAATTCATTTTTGTTATTGCTGTGGTCCAAGACAGACATTTTTTCTGAAAACAAGCTCCTGAAGCAAGAAAGCTAGGTATGGAGATTCATGGCTATTTCCCACCCACTTACTGCAGCCAGCGCCACAGCGCCACCAAAGAGGAACGATTTAAAAAATCCTGCAAAACTCGGGATATATCCCTGACCTTTTAAAATGGCAAAGACAAGTGTAGATGCAGGGTGGCAGGGACTTCAGAGGACGCTCAGAGGGAATAAAGACAGTGAGTGATGGGCTTTAGAAAGATTCCAGTCACACACACACACACACACACACTGCAAACACACAAACACTGTCTGTCTTAAATCTCTTCATGCAGTACCGACGGGTTTTGCTGCGCTCAGCAATTGCAGACATTTGTATTTGTGCGTGTGTGTGTGTGTGTGTGTGTGTGTGTGTGTGTGTGTGTGTGTGTGTGTGTGGGGGGGTTATGTGGAAGAGACAGACAGCTGACACACCTTATGTTTTAGTTTAGATTGGCAGTTAAGTCTTACTTCCAATGAATGCCAATGAGATGTCTGTCCAGCATCTCTTGCTTTGGCGTGTGTGTGTGTTGGTAAGTACAGGGTCTTCCCTTGCTGTCCCCCTCTGTCAGGGGAAAAATCAATCTGCCTGTCAGCCATCTAACACCTTCGGCCTGTTACGCTACCTATCACTACCGATACCTGTGCGTGTGTACGTGTCTGTGTGCATACATGTGTCTCCTCTCATTCTGTCAACCTCTTTGTCTTGCCGCCCTCCCGTCTGCCCTGCTTTTTGTCTGTCCGTCCTCCTGTCAGCCCCCCCCCCCGGCTGTCTCTTTTGTGTCTTGTCTTCCTGCGTCAAATCTTCTCCTCTCATTCAGCCATGACGTCAGTGTTGGAGAACGAATTACACTCGGCATCACCGGGGTTGCCTTTTTGTTTCCTCCCTAGGACTAGGTCGCCTCGCATTCAAATTCCTGATTACTCACCGCGTTAGTTACTCTCCTCCATAAGCTCTCACTTGAACCTCGAATCGCTCGTGTGCGCCTTTTAACATCTCTTAACCCCACAATGAGTCGACTGTTGAATTTCAGCCTTGGTGACGACAACTTCCCCTCACATCCCAGAGAATTATCATTAATCACAGTGATCCTGCTGGGAGTGAGGGGCATTTGTAGCCGTTTCCTACACATATATACATCACAATAAAAATATGCATGAAAGCGTGATGGAAGTGAGAGGATTAGCACAGCATGACTCTCTCTTATTTTTTCTTCAGGCAAGTGAAGAAATTGATTGTACTGAATATGGAATTTAGTGGTAAATATAAAAAACGCATAATCTTCCTTTCTTACACATTTCAATATATAGAATGTTAAACAAGCAGAACTAGCTGGCCTCACAATCAACAAGCTGTCCTCTTCCTGTTTCTTCCCCCAGATCCCCCAGGTCAGCTACGCCTCCACGGCCCCGGAGTTGAGCGACAACACCCGCTACGACTTCTTCTCCCGCGTGGTGCCGCCGGACTCCTACCAGGCCCAGGCCATGATGGACATCGTCACGGCGATGGAGTGGAACTACGTGTCCACGCTCGCCTCGGAGGGCAACTACGGAGAGAGCGGCGTGGAGGCCTTCATCCAGATCTCCAGAGAAACTGGTACGAGCTGTGCCCTTTTCTTTGTTTCTCCCACTGGGATACGGTGCGTGGAGGTCGCTCATCGCTGCAGAGAGAGCGGGCATCAAGTCTTTCAGACTGTCGTGCTATATGAATGTTGGGTGGTTTGCTCCTGAAGTTTAGACCAGTGGTTCTCAAAGTGTGGTCCAGGAACTATTGTGTGTACGAAGTTTGCCTTCTTATGCACTACTTTGCATTTTTTACCATTTTCTACCTCTTTGGAGAATATAGATATCTCCTAGAGATCTCCTATATAGATACAGGAGTATGACACATACATATTTGGTCATCTCCAAATCTTTATATCTCTAGCCAATGAGCCAAAATCACATCACAGTGGTGTCAGCAGCCTGAAGGACGTGCATTGGTGTTTCTGTATTATATGAAGTGTATGGGACTTTCTGGTGTGTATTTTAAGGAGATAAGGAACATAGTGAGGAGGGTTAGGAAGCTTTCTTCATGTTACTCACTTAAAAGTTGTTGAAACTTTGCAACTCTCCCTCTTTCTAATGTGTGTCACACTTTCACAAAACATTTGCCGTCATCGCTCCAGTGTGAGATGTAATTTCAATGGACTCACACAAGAGCAGAACTAAAAAACTTTAAGGAGAAAAGTTTACCGTTTCTGTCCTGCTGTTAGTCTGTGAAAGTTCTCATTCGTCCAGGTCATTGTTATCTCTTTCTCGAATTAAATCGAAGGCAACTGGACTTGTATTTGTCTGTGGAAGACGTTTCGCCTCTTATCCAAGCGGCTTCATCAGTTCTTATGTATTGGTCTCTCTAGTCCGCACTAGTCTGACCAAGAAAGTGGAGTAGGACCCAGGTATTTAACCTCTTGTGGGTGGGTCCACCAAAGTACCTGTGAAAGTACCTTCCACAGACAAATACAAGTCCAGTTGCCTTCGATTTAATTTGAGAAAGAGATGTCCTGCTGTTAGGATACGTGATTTCACATCCATGGTGTACATGAGGTGTGTTACATATTCGCTGACTAATTTTAGATCTATAGCAGAGCGGAAACCTGTTGTTTGAATCTCAAGGGAAACTCCGCGGGAAATTGACTTTTTAAATTGCAGGATGTAGATTGCAGACTGGCAAGTGAGCTGAGTTATCGCAGCAAGCAAGTGATGGACAAGTGCAGCTGCCGTCTCAGACTTCTTTATGGCTCTATATGTATGTATTCTTGGGAATTGAGATAACATATTCTAAATAAAGATCTAATTCACATCTAAACTGGAAAAAGAAACATTAGAAAGTGCTAGTGAGTATATAATCAGTGATGTCCAGTTGAACCACAATGATTCTCCACAACAGCTGTAATACACTGCGGCATAGACTCTACAAGTCTTTGAACTCTACTGGAGGGATGAAGCATTTTTACTCAATATATTCCTTCATTTGGTATTTGATGATGGTGGTAGTGCGGAGCGCTGTCTAATCCTGTTTTATACAGCACTGCTAAAGAGGCTCAGCTAACTCAGTGGAAAACAGCTGTGGAAAACTTTTAATGTGAAGCGGCAAGAAATGTTCAGTTTGCATCAACAGGAACTTAAAACCGTTGCGATACAGCTGGAAGTCACTGGTAAACAGTCAGGTAAGGCTGATATCTGAAAGAACAAACAGGCACTCAACTACAAGCTGCAACATTATAATATGACTCAACAGTAACATCATTTTCCCTCTCAGTCACCGCTCGTGCCCCGTATGAAAGCATCTGTCACCTGGCTATGAATAGACAGGCTGTCGGTAACAGACTGGAGTTGAAAGTAAATTACAAAGAGCAAATGTTCAACTATCACTCCTTCATTAGGAAATGGAGTGGCAGCAGGGATGAGAGTAAATTACACTACAGAAAATGAGAGTGACAGAGTCACACAGAGACACTGAGCGATAGATCACTTGTCTGTTTTGATGTCAGACTTAAAAGCACGGGGGTCCCCGTAGTCCTGGGAGCAGCAAGTTTTGGGTGAATGAGGCCTCAAATCAGTTTGTGAACTCCTCCAAGTGATGTCGACAGATGAAAATGCTGTCGGTTTCCCTGTTTATGTCTCAAATGTTTGTTGAAAAACACATCAAGTTGGATGTTGACAAATATTTACAGACTGACAGGGCTAAAGACATGTAAAGAATCCATCTGAGAGAGCATCAGTCGAGATCTCTCTATTTTTATCGCTCTTTGTTGATCCTTTACTCTCGTCTTCCCCCTCCGTTGCCTTTCTGCATTGTCTGTGCGCTGCTGCAGAGATGACAGCTCTGTGTATGTCTGCGCCGCCATCTATCCGTCCATCTCTGTCTCTGTGCGTGTTTGGAGCCGGCTCGCCCAGGGCTGTGTGCTGTGGCAGTCAGCACATAGATGTTTACTGTGGCTTCAGATCAGTGTGTGTACCTGGGTGTGCTCACGCGCGTGTGTGGGTGTGTGGGTGTGTGGGTGTGTGTGTGTGTGTGTGTGTGTGTGTGTGTGTGTGTGTGCGCGCGCCACTGTAAAGGGTAAAGCAGTCCTCAGCAATGTGTGTTTTTGGTGTTCTGGGAGTCAGCAGATAGTGCACTCTCCTACCCTCTGTGTGTGTGTGTGTGTGTGTGTGCGCGCGTGCGCGTGTAGGAGGGCTACATGCTGTGACAGCAGTCAGTCAGTTGTTTACTCTGCAGCTCTGCAGATGTGAATGGAACCAAGAAGATGAAGGGATGGGAGAGAAGGAAAAAGAAGAGGGCTGAGGAGGGTAGAGGAAAAAGTGCCCAAAGAGGGAGAGTTGAGTGTGTTGTCATATGTATGTGTGTGTGTGTTTGTGTACTACGGTTGTGAATCTGTAGAGAGGAAGAAAGAGATAGAGAGAGACAGAGAATAGCAGAAGAATGGGACAAGGAAGCTTGAACAGCGACAGAATAACGATAATGTTCTAATATAGATGCACAACACTCGCCGCTACTGCAAAGACAGACAGAGATATACAAATGCACTCACACACATACACCGACATGTTTATGTATATATATACTGACACAGGTGGACATCTTTAGACACACTTACACACACGCACTCAGAGCCACAGGGAATTTGTAGGTGATTATTTTGTGATTGCATTGTAATGATTGCAGCTTGCGAGGCACTCTGCATTCTGATACCAAGCATCCATATTAATCGCTGTGTAATCGTTCACTGATGATTCTCAACAATGTGTGTGTGTGTGTGTGTGTGCGCATATTAATCAAAAAAGAAAGTTTTACAACAGGTGCTCAAGTTTTGTTAGAATGAGTCGGGGTTTACAGACAGTGTGTGCAAAGGCCAGTGACAGAACCTGTTTAATTCTGCTTCTCCATGCTTGTCTTGTACATTTTCTTATTGAATACATCGAGAAAGTTAAATATTTACTTCTCTGGTACAGTCTTTGAAACTGAACGCGTCCTACTTCCGTTTGCTGCTGTGTTGCCCCACTCCCAGGAGGAATTATGTGGAAGATTGTGCACTAATTTTTCAGCCAAGTCCACGAGGCAGTCAGCAAAATCCTTTTGTTTCTGCAGGACTGCTTTAGGGGGAAAACCTAATATTTGAGGTGACAGCAATGAATGGATGCATTAAATGATCATTACACTACTTGCTGTTTCTGAACTGGATATCGGCGTTCAACATAAACTGCTAATCGCTGTAAAATTATGTCCAGTATAGACGTATCTGCCAACTGTTGCTCTGGATGAAGGTAGCCAATGTAAATGTGGATTTTAGTCAGTCTCAAAGCATTAGCTCGACACTGATTGTGACAATAGGCTTTGGCAGAAAAGTGTACATGAGTTTGGTCCAAAGTAAACCCATTTTGACTTGGCTGCCAGTACTTTCTGAATTAGCTGGCTTGCGATTATAACTCAACAAATATTAAATCCATTATTTCTTGCACTTTAAGCATGAAAATGTAAAATTGGATTGGATTCTCCTCTTTGTAGCATTAAACATATGGGGGGAGCATAGTTTTAGGGGGAGCATGAGGAAAAGAAAATGAATCAATACAGCGGAAGGTTGTGCATTTTGCTTTATATCCAGGTTATTGTTGAAAAGGTGAAAGTGGTTTTGGTGGTTTGCGTGTGCAGTCTCATAGATCCAATAACATGGCAGTTGACTCTTTGTCTGGTTTACAACAGAAAATTGTTGTTTTAATGGGATTTTCATGATGATATTTCAACATATACCAGGTCCCGCAAAGGTTTTGCAAAAGCAGCTGTGAACTGAAGTCCTTCACATACACTTCAGCTTTACTGCAGTTTAATAGTGAATCTTTCTACATACAATATGCCAATCAGTTTCACTTACGCTGCACCCTTCCCAGTTTTCACATCAAAAGCCTCATCATGTTGCATATAATCAACAGCAGAATGGTAAAACATTCATGTAGTCCGCTCAAGCGTGCCCACACCCTGAAATAAATTCACCACGACTTTGACGGCATATGCAGCCTCGTGTGTTGTCACCCCCAGCAATGGCTTTCCACTCATGCAGAACTAGTAACAGACACAGCTCAGTGAGCATGGGCCAAACGTGTTTACTCATCATTAGTAACTGTTCACAGACTGGGTGCATAATGCATATGCTTTTTTTTTTTTTTTTTTTTTTTTGCTTTTTTGTACACAATATGCCAACATGTAACCCAGCAATCAAAGGTTAATGAACAAATAATGCAAAGGTCAAGGTTGGGGGGGTGGATTTGGCAGGGAGCAGTTTTAAAGGGCATACAGGAGGTTACTGGTCCGTTTCAGGTGCTGAAATGAGCATCACATCATATTTTACATCAGAGAGACCAGTAGCAGTGAGAAATCTGTCTTTGTACAATTGATTCCATGAAAAGGATTTTTTTTTTTTTTTTTTTTTTTCACAACGTTCCTTTTTTGTCTCACAGAGAAGCCAGAGACTAAAATCAGCAGTATACTCGTGTGTCTAGACCTGGAAGTGATTCCTTTTATTGCTCAGTTAGTGGAAGCTCAGGGAAACAGGTGCTCGAGAGGGCGGTCTCTGCGCGCACTGTGCCAGCCCCGCCTCGCCCACGCCGAGAGACTACATCCCCCTATATCGAGCTGGAGCTTGGATCGTATGGATTGCTGTACTATAAAACATGAGGTGGCAGCATACTCGCTGAAGACAGAAGACACCTTTTAAATCAAGTCACAGCCCTTTCTCCTTCCAGTACCCTTCCTCACCTCCCCGTGGAATCCATCCGAGATTAAAAGCACCACATCTACATTCAAACACACTGCAGATGGAGTGAGAGAGGATGTGTGTGTGTGTGTGTGTGTGTGTGTGTGTGTGTGTGTGTGTGTTTGTGTGTGTGTTTGTGTGTGTGTGTGTTTGTGTGTGTAGTTGTACGTGCGAATAAAAGGGAATTTGTGTCACTGAGTGAGGCTGTGGGCTGAATCTGTGTGTTGGTGCTCGTGAATTCACCGGCTCAGAGCAGTCACCTCCCCCTGACACTGGCCGCTCTACAGAAGCTCTGAAAGGCAGTAATGAAGAAGGGAAAAAAATGAGCAGGAGAAAGGGGCTGAGAGAAAATAATTAAACGGTTATCTCCAGATTCCTTTAATTAGTTCTCTGGCTCTAAACTAATCTTCCGCCTTTTTGCTTAGCTTAGCCTCTTTAGTTCGCTTCCAGTCAACTCTTGCCCTCCACAATGGAGGCGGTTCTTGCCATTATCCAAGTCTTGTTACTGTCGTATGTTGTTTTATTCAGGGAAGAGGAATCATACTTTAATTGAAAGACATTGTGATACATATAACACATATTATATGTTCTTTTTCTAAGCATGTATGCTGTATTTTTAGACCACACTCCTGTAGGAAAGTCCCTTAGCTTGCATTTTAGAAATTCTAGTGTATGTTAATATTCATGAGGATACTGGAATGAATTAGTAAATCTTCATTTCTTGCAGCATAATGATTTTAGGTAATGAATTTTATTAGACTACATTACAACAGGCATTATAAATATAATGATATACAATAAAGTGATACTTAAATAACTTATTGTGCTGAAACACAAAGATACTTATATATTCCACATGTTGTACGAATTCTCACATGTATCGCTCTGCGATTACATGGATTATATTGAAGTCTGCTGTGTAACACACACACACACAGCCCCACATACACGCTGATAAATGCTCAAGAAGAAGAAGCACACAAACGCACTCTCTCTAACTCACTCAACAGAAAATGTACGTCCCTCGGGTCGATTTAGCTCTCTCTTTCTTGTCCTTGATTACACACACAGGGAGCGCAAACATCAACCCATCCATTTGTAACTAATTACACCAGCCTTGGTTTTCATCTCAAGGTGAAGCTGTCTTTGTTGTCTTGACGAAAGGCCCTCAAACTCTCAAGTTGCTTGTGGACTTGTTTATGCTGTCAATTGGTGGTCGGCTTATCCTTGTGAAATTGAGTTGGGGGTATTTATAAAACCTTTATGTATGTATTTGTGTGTATCTTTAGATTAGATTTGCTTGGAATGAAATGTACAATATGTGCCTTAATAATTTTCTTGTTGCAAGCAGATTATGTCATTTTAATCTAAAATATAAATTATCTGGAGCAGCTCATTAACATCTTTTTAAATCTCCAGATTCTATTATAATCCATCTGACGTTAGCCTTATGTTGCCAATCTCTCACCTGGGTGGAATTGACAATATCTATTAGGAGTTAACAGCTCTCCGCGGATAGCATTAGTATTGCCAGAGGACATCTAGAGATGGTAATTATTACCTGAGCAGCTCTGTGAATTTCATCTCATCCAGCTGATACGGCCATTTTTAGTAATTTTCCCCAGCTGCCCCAATATAAAGTCCAACAGAAATTAGCTACTGATTCCCAGAAAACTCTGGGGTTGCCTGCGACGCTTTTTCAGACCACCTCAGTATTTTCAGGCATGTCTCAGTGATTACCAGAGCCTGGGAAATGAAGGAATAATTAGATTTGCCTCCTACAAAGCAGTTTTGCTGATGTGCAGTATGTTACATAGCAAATTCTAAGAGCCTGTAGCTAGAAACATAAATTTGTCTTGTTCGAGCAAGAGTCATATTGGTAAGTTTAAGATTCAGAATAAACTAGCAGGCAATGGACACACTGTATACATACTGTGTGTATATATATATATATATATATATATATATGATTTTGTATGGTATTGGCCACTTTGAAATGTACTTGAGTGCCTGTGCTCTTTGTTGCTCTCTGATATCAATTAGTTATACAGTGTCCACTTCAGCTCCACTGGTTTTCTTGACAGAGGTGAGACCTTCTCATATTCCCTTATGATGGAGCAAGAGAGGGCACCGGGCAGAGGCGTACAGATGGAGCAAGAGAAATGGTGTGTGAGTGTGTGTGAGTGTGTGCGCGCCCTCTGTTCTCTGTCCCTGTTTGGCCTCTGCGAGTCCACCAAGAGATTGGGCAGAGAAAAAAGTCAGCCAGTTGCTGCTAAGCCCCAAAAGTAATTTCAGCAATATTACTGCACCAGTTGGTACACATAGGTGTGTGTTTGTTTTTGTGTTTACGTGGTGTGTGTATGTATGTGTGTGTGTGTGTGTGTTTGCATGCGCATGTGTCTGTTTGTGCGGCTTATGTCGGCAAAGGTGTATGTGTGTTTTCACTCTGATTTTATGGATGCCTGTTTGTTTATGTGTGTATGCAAGTGACTTTATGTGTGTATATGCGAGAAGTTATGTGTGTCAGTGTGTATTTTGTGTCTGTTTGCTGTTTTGATGTGTGTGTTTTGTCTTTTTTCTGAGAGTAAGAATCTGCCTGCACGACTTAAAAGCACTTTCAAGCCTCTTCACCGTTCTGCTCCAGTAATTTAAGGTTTTTTCTTTTCTCTTTCTCTGCTCATGTTTTTTTTTTTTTTTTTTTTTTACCTCTGTCTGCAGAAGGGCTCAGAGGTCACGCTTAAAATAAATGAGAACACTGCGGAAAATGACAATTGGTTTGACTCTAAAAAGGTGCTCCGAGTGTTCCGTCTTAGAGCTCCAGCCCCACAATAACTCTTCCTTTTAAAAAAAAAAAAAAAAAAACGGTTGGTGTGGAGAGACAGACTAGGGGTTAAATAATTCAGCATTCATGAACAACAAACTGTATTCCATACACATGACGGCAGGCGGGCACAAAGAGAGCTGGTATACATACTGAAGGAGTAAACAGTCTTGTGCTGTGAAGTGCTTTTTTTTCCACTGCAGAAAGTAAGACTTCCACAGATATTTTAGCAAGAAGTCATTACAGACAGAAAAGAGGGAAGGTGTGGTAGTGTACACACAAACACATACACATACACTACAGCACAAACACACAGGGGGCAGGTTTTTATTCAAAGACTCTAATTATAGCTTATCATATCGGACTAAGTGAACTTTGCTTCCTCTCATTTACATGCAGTCCTCTTTCACTGCATCTGCTGAAAAAGAAAAAGGAAAAAAAAAAACCACACATTCACCATTATACAAACTGTCACTTGGATGATTTTCGGAAAGGGCTTAGCGTAGCTTAGTGGCTTTAAGCTCGGAGTGCCATTTGTAAGAAATTAGATTTACAGTCAGCGATCAAAGCTGAATTTAACTTTGATGTTGTCAGCCTCTCATGATCACAACCAAAACATTGTATGTTGATGCAAAAACTGTAGGGGGAAATTAGACTCATATTTACCCAGCAGATGGAGGAGGTAGATGAACGCAAGCCATGAAACCAAATGTAATAAAGAACATGGAAAACACTGCAAACAGGGAAAAGTGCGATACCGTCATGTTGACAGTTGGATTGCTTTCGAAACAAACCGGGAATACGGGGTGTGCCGCGACTGTTGCTGTTGTTCTTTTTTGTCGATCTCGAAATGTGAAATGAAATGAAACCCAATTAGAATTCAGCGTTGGATAATAGTGCCTCATGAGGGTCTAATCCTTAATCCAAATTCAAACAGAAGCATGTCACACGGAAACTGAATGCCCAGAAAGTGACTGAATTCGAAAGAAACAAAACTCTCCGACACAGGAAGCCAAAACCCGGAGAGCTAGAGAGATGCCTGCGAGGAAGTCTGGCAGGTAAAGCAACCACAACCTCTTATTGTTTGGGAAAGATACTTCACCTGAATCACAAAATGTACTAGTTTTTTGTCTTTTCTCTCCTTCTGTCAGGTCATTTATGCCTCATTTAATCCCATTAAGTAAATTACACTATGGGTGTTAGGTACAGTAGCTGTGGAAAAAAAAAGAGGATTTGAATGTTACAGTAACAACAGTGAGCAATGGTGTCAGCAAGTCTTAGAACACTATGCTGATTCGAAGCGCACAGGTGCTGTACAATGGGTTCAAAATATGGAGACAGAAAATAGAACAATAAAAAAAAAATGGCACATGATAAATTACATTTCCTAAACTTAGGTCCAATGGAACCACTAGACCTCGCTCCTCTTGCTTTGGTCTGATTATCTTAAGGTCATTGCATCCCTGGTCCGGCTCTCTGTCTTTATTCAGGCTTGTGTTTTCTTTTAAATGCCCCGCTCCCATATCAAATGTTGGTAGGATTGAAACAGGCCAGCTTTGGTCCGGGGCGCACCTTGTTTGACTCATGCAAACTCTAATTAACTACTACTAACTGTTGCGAACGTCCTGTGATAAATCAATCTTTCTGTGCACAAATCGGCCAGGCGGTAGTTGGGCGATTTGCAGTCGCTGCTGTGTACGAACGATGAAAGAGATTCAAACTGGTGACTGGAATAAATTTGTAGTTGGAGGACTTTGTGTGACTTTGAGGTGTTCTTTCTGCAGTGTAGTAGAACATTGCTGAGATACAGCTCTCGAGCTGGACCCTGACACACAGTGCCTCACACACATAACGCACAAACACACAGACAAATGAGTCCTGCTGTCTTCCACCTGGCAGGACTGGCAATTGAACGCGGGGCAGATGAACTAACTGTGGATGTCTTCGGTTACTCTCTACTTTGCTGCTAATAAATCAAACTTAGATAACTGCACGTGCATGTGGCATGGACATCCGCTCGCGTCGTCCCTCTTCTCTTGCCTCCCCAGTTACAAACACACACTCCCCCACACTCGCACCACACGCACCTGTCCTAATGGGCTGGTGAGCTGGCAGAGGCTGATCTTAGCTGGGAACGAATGGGGCAGATTCGCAACTCTTCCGGCACTGCAATTGCATCGTTGCTTCGACAACGATCCATGTCGGATCGCTTGAATGCCGAGATGCAGGAAGAGTAATCGGTGCTCTCCATCTGTCTCTTTGTCTGTTAATTTCTCTCAAGCCAGTCTGAGTCTCTCTGGTTCCTTCTTTTTTTTTTTTTTTTTTTGTTTCTCTGTCTTATCTTGTCTCCTTCTTCACTATCTTTCTCTCTCATTGCTCCGTCATCCTCTCCTCCTTTTTCACTATCCTTTTCCTGAGGTGACGCAAGTAGCTTATTGGGCTACAAGTTGCCTTAATCACAGTAAAAATGTTCCAGACATGCCCCCGTACTTTTCTTCTTACCATATAATTCCCTCTTCCTCCTTGTGTGTCAATGTTCACCCTCTCTTCTCCTGCTTCCGTCTCCCCTGGCCTCTCTGTTCTCCTTCTCGACAAACCCAGCGTATGTCGTCTTTTTTGTGTTTGTTCCCAGACTTTAAAGGCACAAATTCTCACAGTGGCACTGATGCCAAATTTCAAACTGAATTTCGTGGATTTACGAAGACCATCAAAAAAAAAAAAAAAAAGAGAAATACCCTCAGCTAAGTCACGAATTCCGATTTTGCTATTGATGTTTATTTTATTGTCTCTAAAACATTTCTTGCTTCTATAGAGAAGACAAAGAGAAGAAATGGAAGAGGTATATGATAAAACACTGAGCAAGAGCCGACGGTGTATGTTTCCCCTGTGGCCCTCCAGCCTTTGTTTGCATCTTTGAAAACTTCTTTTTGCTCCTCAAAGTTCAACTTCAGTTTCGTATTCAGTAGTCTTCAAGAATTCAGTGTGAGGATGTTGAAGCTTCGCCCAGATGGAATAATTTATGCAGCAAGATGTAAATTTATATTGACTGTGAGGCTATAAAAAAATAAAAAAATACAGAGCAATGTGAAAGTTAAAGTAGAATGAGAGACCTACAGTACACTGTTTGAACGCAGAATGACAGACACAGAAAGACAGATGAGTGAAGTGCGCTGACTCACATTCCCACACAATTTCCTCAAGGAAAGCTGCACTCTCTTCATCTGATGAAATTCCACTTGTCTGAACCTCGTTTCATAGACCAATCTCGCATCCGCTTTAATTCTTAACGCAATCACAGCCGTGAAAAGAAAAGTTGCACCCACCAAAGCCCTGCGCTTCTCTTACGTCGCCTGCCCTCATATTTACATCTAAATGACTGTTGATGGCGACAGAGGTGGCGCAGACGCGATTAGACAGCGGAGCTGGCAGTGGAACCTGACAAATGATGGGTAATGTCTTAGGGTTGGAGGCATTTCCGACACTTCCCAACTTTAACAAACGTAGCTGTGTCTCCATAGTTCGACTGACAGAGTAATTTATTCCTACTCCGCCAGCACGGAACCACGGATTTAAAAGTTTCACCACTTACCCAAGCCTTCCCCCATTTTTCACTCCAGAATGAAACTGTTATTATTCAAAAGAGAAATGGGAATTTATGCAGGCTTAGACATGGCCTTACATCTTCACTTACTTTTTTTTTTCCCTCCCCTTTCCCTCTGTTTGTATTCTCCTTTTTTTCCCCCCTGTTTGCTGTTTTTGTGTTTTTCATTATATGTGCATCTTTCCTGATTCTGTAATGTGTGTGTGTTTAATTTGTCTTGGGTGCAGCCCGTTTCTGCATCTCTTTTTTTCTGTTTGTCTCTCTTCGCTGACGGTTCAGACGCTATGAACGTGGCATAAATCAGTTTGTATTGATCTTGTATTTCAAGTGATGGTGACTGACATTGGGTTCATGCACTTTTTATTTTGGCTCCATGCATTGATTACAAGATTTTTAAGATAAAAAAAAAAAAAAAATTACATACATTACTTAAAAAAGTTTGACAGTTTTGCACTGGTCGGGTACTTCAAAGAGATGTGCGCTTCAGAAATTGCTTGCACAAGTTGCCCGACTGACTAGATGCCAGAATCTCTCTTCCTCTTATCATGCCTCTTTTACATACCCACATCTAAAATTATCTGCTGCTCTCTCTTTGATGGGGAGATCATGTGCTTTATGTGATTTTCAGCGTCATCTCCACATCTTTTTTTGGAGCGTCTTCCCACTTTCAATGTGTGCCGAGACTTTCCGCTTGCCTGTTCAGAAACGGTGTTGAGCTTTAGCAGCTGTTGGTGGCACCTACAGTGGTAAGTGTGTGTGTGTGTGTGTGTGTGTGTGTGTGTGTGTGAACCTTTTGGAATGACCTGGTTTTTCTTCATTGATTGGTCATAAAATGTGATCTGATCTTCATCTAAGTCACAAGTGTAGACAAGACACAATGTGCTAATGCTAATGTCACACAAGCAATTATAATTTCTTTATTGAACATCCACATTAAACATTCTCAGTGCTGGTGGAAAAGTGAACCCCTTGCATTTAATAGATGGTCGAACCTCAATAAGCTCAACAAACACTTCCAGTAGCTGCTGATCAGACCTGCGCAATGTTTTAGGAGGAATTTTGGACTGATTTCTTCCTTTTTATAGAACTGTTTCAGCTCAGACGTGTTCGTGTGATGTCTCGTGTGATTGTTTCTCTTCAGGTCAGTTCACAGCATCTTTACTGGGTTGAAGTCTCTGGTGAATAGTTGGATTTTCACTGTCTGAAGTCATGCTGTAGTAGATTTTCTTTGACGTTTAGGGTCATTGTCCCGCTGCATCACCCAGCTTCTCCTGAGCTTCAGCAGTTGGACAAGCCACCCTGACATCATCCTGTAAGAGACACTGATAAACCTAATAATTCATTTCCCCCTCGTTAATGCCGAGCTGTCCGGGGCCCGGAGGCAGCGAATCCCCATATTGGGATGATATTTTCTTTTTGGTACGTAGTTCCATTTCTGCGTGTTCTTCCCAGACAACCTCAGTTTCATCAGCCCACAAAACATTTTTCCCAGTAGTTCTGTGGAGTGTCAAGGTGCTCTTTGGCAAACTTCAGGCGTGTATTTGATGTTTTCTCTTTTGAAGAGAAGAAGAAGAAGAAGCTCCAATGTTTCTTCTAAGCCTTTAGCTGTTACTCCGAGGTCGCCTTTTTACGTCATTAATCATTCTGTGTTGTGCCTTTGGAGTCATCTTAGCTCATCATCTATTTCTAGGGAGAGTAGCCACAGAGCTTAATCATCTCCATGTGTAGACAGTTCGTCTGACTGTGGACTGATGAATATTTACACTCTTTAGGATGACTCTGTAACCTTTTCAGCTTTATGCAAATCAACAGTTCTTGATCATCAGTCCTCCGAGAGTCTTAGTGAGGCATGGTTCACATCAGCAGATACTTCTTGTGAACAGGAAATTCAAAATGTTTGTCTTTTATATTTTTATATATATATATATATGTGAGTGTGAATGGTTGTCTGTCTCTATGTGTTTGCCCTGCGATGGACTGGCGACCTGTCCAGGGCGTACCCCGCCTCTCGCCCGAAAAGATGCTGGGATAGGCTCCAGCCTATCAAAGTAGCTCTAACCCACGCCTCGATCTGGTTTCACTGTTGGGTCTCCAGTGACTCAAGTTATCTTTTGTTCTTGTCATCAGCTCAGGGGTTCACAAACTTTTTCCAGCCTCTACTGTGAGTGTTTGAATGTATTCAGGATGTATCCAGAAGAACAATGCAATGATTTGTGTGTTATTAGTTGAAATAGATTATGTTTAAATAAATGTATACAGAAATGCCGCTAATTTCAAATGATTCACTTCATTTTTTTTTTTTTTTTTTGTCACTTTAAAAACACGTCCATAGACTCGTTTCCTGCGTTAACACACACAGACAACAAAGGGCAGAGACATCCATGAGAAGTATCGCACTGTGTGGCTGAAAATGTAACACCGTTCACACTGGATCCGAGTGCGAGCATGTCGGGGACAAATTCGCTGCTGCAAACTTAGATTACTGTCACTGCTCTCATGTGAGAGAAAGATGATGGCGAGAGGGAGAGGAACGAGCGAGAGAGCAGCCTCGACAAAGACGGAGAGGGAGGCGCGAGTGAAGGGAAGGAATGTGAAAGAAGAAGAGATGAATGAAGTAAGGGAGGATGAAGATGAATGGAGACAGGAGAAAAGGGGGGAACATAAAAAAGAGTAGGAAGTCTTCAAACCTAAATGACAAAACAGGATATCGCCGCCTTTCAAAATGACACATGAGTGTTTTGTGATCAGTGGCGAGGCGAGTCCCAAACAGCTCACTGCCAGCCAGGCTTCAATTACTTTCCTTTAGTTATTATCATTTGCTTTCACACACATTTTATACTAGAGTGTGACTGTAGCTTAGACAGTAATTAAGAGCTAATTTCCTGTCATTTTCATAGCAAAATGTAATAATAGTAATAATTATTATAATAATGATTAGTTTATTTACAGCGCATTTTTAAGCAAAAGGCATAAAGGGCTTTCCGCAGTTCGGAAGCTACAAGATAATGACGTGACATAAGCAGCATTTACGTGAGCTGCCTGAAATGAAAGCAGAAAAACATATGCAGCATTGTAAAAGATATGAAAGGTACAAATTCACAACGACACTAATACAAACGGTACACGAATCCTGAAATTAGCCAAATGAAAGCCAACCCCAAAATAAAAGTTGGAGAAAGTATTAAGAAAAGCCATTCTGTAGAAGCGGGCTCAGGAGAAAGTACAGTAGTTTGATCAGCCCGAGTTTTTAAACCAGGAACAGTCAGAAGAACCGAACTGGCCGACCTGAGGCGCCTCTATAGATAATAATTTGAAAATGAATTCTAAGGGAAACTGGAAGCCAGTGCTATAAAGAGATTGGGGTGAGCCGTCCAACGTGACCTCCTCTCTGAGAGGTTTTTTGGAGCAGTAACAGAGTCCCACCACTTCCACCTTTTGCTTCGCAGAGACATTGATTATAATTCACACGGCAACAAGATGTCATATATTTAAAGATGGCTCATTTGAAGTATTCGAAAAGAATGACCAACGCCGTCTCTGTTCGGGGGAGAACGGACTCAGGAAAGAGGCGAACACTGAAAGAGGACATGAGGAGATGAAAGAAGAGAGATCAGAGGGAAAAAAAAGATGAGAGGGAGAGGTGGCAATGAAGAGATGGAGAGTGCTAGAGTTTTTTTTTATTTTTTTTTAGCTTTTTCACTTACAAAAGTGCACAGCTTTTTTCCACACACGTGCATCCTCTGCATAAACATACACTCAGACGCACGCTGTCCACCTATTTCTTTACCATATTCAGCATTACCACTTAAAGCTCATGGGTCATGAAAAGGTCACATCCGCTTCAAATGGTCACATTGTGCTGAACCCCTCTCACAGCTTTACATATATAGCACTTTAACTATTTCAATACGGTTAAAAATTCAAACGGTGGTGAAGTAGAGGTGAACATAAATATTGCAGACCTATACGGGAACCATCGCGCTTCTTTCTTGATCATATTAAACCTTCAGCCCTCTCGAACTCATGCCAGATGTACATGGAAAAGAATATTTCTGTCGAGGACATTTGATTACTGGCCCTTGTTAGGAGGAAGCGAGGGAAGACAAGTGTCGAGAAATGTGGAACAAGTTCTAAAACGGCCCGAATACAAAATAACAAATGTGTTTTAAAGGACGGAGCAATGCGACAGACACATTTCCAGTCATTAACATTCTAAATGGGTCCAGGTTGCAGCATTTCTTAACAGCTGACAGGAAGTAAAACTTGGACCTAAATACTTTCCTGGCAACACAATCCCAATTAAAATGGTGCATTCAGTTACTCTTGTTGTGTTTACAAGCTGGTGGGATGTTCCAAACATCTGGGACTTCCACGTTGGATGCCAAACCTGGGAGACAAATGGTAAACAAACACTGGCATCCGGTAGCTTCAAGTAATTTAAAACAATAGACTACTCAAAATCTTTTGATACACGCACTTTCTGTGGGCTTGAAAAGTGGTTATAAAATGTTTTCAACTTGCTCTGTCATTGGAAATACTGCATCATCCCCCCAAAAAAAAGTGCAGTGTGTACAACCCCCCCACCCCCCCAATTTCCCCCCATTTAAACCATTCTCACAACTCTTCTGATGTGTTTCAACTGTTTACAGCCATTGTAATGCCCAGATATTACATCAAGCTGCCATCCAGGATTCTTACAAAAGACAATGACATATGTAGCTGCCAGTAACAGCTCAGCTTTCATTTGCACAATGCAAAGGGTCTTTTTGTTTGTAGGCCAACATTAAATGTAGTGACAGCAACTCGGCCTCTGAAAACTCTCCCCTCGCTGACTTAGCTTAGCTCGGCGAGGCTAAAGCAGATGCAGCAGATGGAGTGGAGAGTGACAGAGTGGCAGGGAATAACACACACACCTTGACACTTATAAACACAATGAACCGTACTACATCACTTTATCATTCGGGGTGCAGTGTACTAGGCAATGTCATATATTTTCTTGCATATTTTTTGTGCTCTAGAAAACAGAATTAAACGGGATTAGTGGATTTCCTTTGGAAAATGTTAATCTTTGTTGAACACTACAGCATGATACCGGGATCAACTGCTTGTGGAAGAAAGTGGCTGTGCTGACTCAAAAAAAAAGTGTGTTTAGTTTCCTCATTACAGTTTTCTTACATTTGAAAGGGATGAAGGTAAATTTAACTTCTCAACATTAAATACACGTCATGTGAAAGTCTGAAGGTGTTGATATTCTGCTCCGTCGAAACGCCCTTTTTTGTCAACATTGTGTGGATGTGTGTCAGTCAGTACCGGCAGCAAACCGCCGTTGTGTTGCCATGGTGATTTTGATAACAAGAATTTAGACCTATTCCTGGAGCGGAAAGTTTAAATTTCAACAGCCAGTGGAAGCAGCTTCTGGCTTATTTCACCATTTGTTTGTTGGCAGAGGAGGCAAAAAACCCAAAAAAACAGCAGAAGCACCAGCGCGTGTGGATGCATCTATTGGCTCTACCTTTCAGCATCTGTGTTGTCTTTTGCTGTCACAGAGGAAAAAGTGGAGAATGTGTTACTTTTGTAGCCGGCTTGTATTTGCAGGTGAACATTATTTGTTTCTTCACTATACTGTGTATCAGCCTAATGTGAATGAAAAATGGAGGTAGGACGGAGAAAACAAAGGTGTTGAATATTGTATATGTTGACAGAGGATATGCGCAAAACAGTTTTTCTACCATCCAAACTTTCTCTTTCTTCTATTTGTTTTTTTTATTGAACTTATGTATGTGTGACTCTCTCTCTCCCTCTTTCTCTCTCTCCCTAACGCTCTCTCTTCTCTCATTTTCTCTCTCACACACATAAAAATGTTCTACCCTTTGATGTGAGATTTTGAGGTTAATATTTTAATTTATGCAGCAGTTTAATTGGAAATACATGATTCGTGTTCTTTCTACTTTTTCTATGTAATTTCATGCACAAGTACAAGAGGTGGCATTGATGCTGTAACTGCAGGGCCGTCTGACTTAAACGGTGGATAAATGTCTTTTCTGGCAAACATCAGGATTTATTGAACAGATGGGCAACCAAAGTCCCTAAACACAGAGAGACAACCAGTAAACTATCTAGTTAAAATGAAAGAGGTGAGCATTACTCATGCATTGATTTAAAAAAAAAAAAAGAAAAAAAATCCATTCCTCACCAATTATTTATTTAGTCGTTTGGTTGAATTCATTACTTGAATGTGCTTTTTTGGATTTGACTGCTGTGTTGCTATGGTAGCAGAGACAGAGAGGCGGGGGAATTCAGGCAGGGAAGTGGAGATAGGGCGGAGTTCCTGCTTGTAAAGGAGAAAGTTTACACACACACACACACACACACACACACACACACACACACACACACACACACACACACAATCACTCCGGCAGTGTGGTCTATGCGTATGAGTGCACATGGACAGTGTTAGTTCAATGTTAGACCCCCAGAGAAAAGACACTTTGGCCAAAGTTTTGTTTGGTGGCAGGGTTGGATTTCAGGCTAACATTAAAATTAGAATTAAAAGCTCTTTTATATGGGCTTTGGTTCTTCACAAGTGTAGAAAACTAGCATGAGAAACTGAGAAATGGTGTGAACCTGTTCCTCCAGGAGCCTCCAACCCTTTTCTAAATTCATGAAGTAGAAAATACAAGGAAATGTGCCGCTCAACAAGCAGTGTTTTGCTGCGTGTGTTACCTCCACCTATGTGTCTGTGTGTGTTTGTTTGTGGTGGTTGATGCCGGACTCACATGGCACATGCCTGCGGCTGTTCCCACAGCACAGCGGAATACGGGAAGCTTCAATGAAAGTGAAAAATATATAGCTTTGTCTCTCCGCACTCCTACTTTTTGTTTGCCTCACCCTCGCTTCTTTTTCTGCGATTGGTTCTTTCTCTCTCCGGCAGGAAGTCTCTTGATCTCTCCTTCCTTCCCTGCGCGCACACACACACACACACACACACTCCAACACATGCATCTTAATCTAATGATGTGTTGGTTGCCTATTAGGAGGGCTGATGAGATCTCATCTCAGCGGGTGACATTATTAACTCTGTTCTGCTGAGTACCTCAGGTATCTCGAGCTGAGGCTATGTGGATGTTCTGCTGATACTCGTGCACATGTTGTATGTGTAGAAGTAGAAGCTGCTCTGCAGGTGCTGCTGATTACCCTTCACAATTGAAGATTCTGTGTTTTTAATGTCAAACCAAGTGAGTGTTTTCTCTTGTTGTTTTCACTTCAGATCACACCTGCAGTTATGGGAGCTGCTCTGGAGTTTGTGTTCAGTTTTGAACTCGTAATTGTATTATGAACCACAGGATAAGGATGCCTTGCTTGTTTTAAAACCCTTGAATCAAACTTGTTTTCTGACCCCGAAAGATGAAAAAGATGAAAATGACAAAAATGAGACAGATACAAGGCAACACTGTGGTCATGCATATTCGTGTACATGAAAGGTTTGAGTGTGTGTGTGTGTGTGTGTGCGCGCGCGCGTGCGTGCGTGCGTGCATGCGTGTGTGTGGCACACATGAAAGGGCGTCTGAATGTGCATATATCTGTGTCTCCCTCTGCATATCCTGATGTCCTGATTAGCAGTGTTTATATTTAGATCATAGTAATCCGCACAAAGTCTGCATTACCCAAGGCGCTCACACACACACACACACACACACACACAGTCACGCAAAGTCATTCCACTGTCCTATTCATCAACTTCAGGACAGAGTGAAGGAGAGATAGAGTAAGAATGACAAACCAGTTGAAACATTACTGAGCTACTTAATGTCTACGACTCTACAGTGAGCACAGAACTAATTTGAGGAGTAATCGAGACAAGCTCACAAGTACAGATTCTTAAGCCTGAAACAAGTTTCTCATGTCCAGTCCTGTGCCATTTTTTGCTTGCTCAATTTGAAATCCACTCTTTTTGCTAATTTGCTATTTCCCACCAGATGTTTTTGTAGATTCTTGAGATCATAAAAGCATACTTACAGATACTTCCTGGCTAACAGGCGGATATCGAGTTTAATTGGGGCATATCTTTTTCATGAAGTTCTATAATTGAAAAAATCAGATTGACCACAGAAGCAGATGAGGGTAATGTAGCCTCTAGGAAATAAAATGGCACTAGACTCTACGTGAAGTTTTAAGGAGTTTTCTAGGAGTTTTTTTTTTTTTAATTGAGGGAATCAAAAACCTGGCAACCTGAGAACAGAAAATTGAAACTAATAAAACAACTCCTGTTCTTCTGCTTTGTCCTCTTTCTCTTCCCGTTTGTCTTCCCCGTTCACTTCTTCCATTTCTTTCTTTACACACTCTCAAATGTTAACTTGTCAGGTTTGTGTTGTGCTTGTCGAGGAGTCTGGTCGTTAACAAACTACAATACGCTGCGACGCCATGAGAACCTGTAAGCTCCCTCTACTGATGGCTTCATCACCTGATATGTATGTGTGTTTCTTTGCTAGTGTGTCATTCCTCCCTTTGTGCTAGGTTTTCTCTGGAGCTAAATGTCAGTGCGTGCGTGTTCTGACGTGCACACGCCTGCATTTGTGCACATACTGCATTTGTGTAATAAATCCCCGCAGTGTGATGGCCTTAAGCCCTATGTTCCCTCAGAATCACTCTGAAGAGACAAATCCCAAGGCTTAGGCAAATGACACACACTTACACCTACACACACACACACACACACACACACACACACACACACACACACACACACACACACACACACACACACCTACCCCCACACAGACACACACACAGAGGCTTTCATACTCCCATATCTTCTAAGTCAATTTCTTCTTTGCTGCATCTTACACACACCTGGGTTTCTCCTCTCCCCTCTCTTCCTCTCCTCTCTCCTCCTCTCCTCTCCTCTTTTGATTTTTTCACTCTGTCTGTTTCACTGGTTTGCAGTCATAGGTTCACTGAGGCGTAAAGGTAAAATGGCCTCCTCATGGAATGGAAGGGCTGATGATTTCGGAAACACCACACTGAGTGCTAACACACACACACACACACACACACACACACACACAAATCACATGTAGACCCTGCCAAAGCTTTTCTGGCTTATTGTATTATACTTCCTCCCCTATGGTGGGAATGACCATATGTCTTCATGTGGCTATACTCGTGAGTGTGTGCGTCAGTGTTAGTTTGCATGCGCGCCGTGTGCGTATGTGTGTTCCACGCCACCCCGCAATGTGTTATTTCCCAGTGCGTGCATGTGTCTGTTCAAGCAGGGAGAGAGGCTGCTAGCAGGTTGCGGCGGAAGGCTTGTAAACTGTGGACGCTGGAGTGGAACGTATTTTTTACCCAGGAGCTCCAACTGGCTTTTTCAAAATAAAACATCCACTATTCGAAAAAATGTAAACGCCATCCCTTCAAAATGATACCTGGTATGAATATAATTCCAACTGTCAATTTATACTGCAGCGGCAAGACAGAAGAGTTATTAATGTGGAAATTCTTTTAGATAATTTAGGTTTACAAAATAACAGCATTTTATAGGAAGTCATCAGAAAAATATTGAGCAATTAACATTACTGTAGGTAATTATTGTTTTTCACAATGGATGTTTCAAAATGAGCCCCTTCAACAACTATCCTTCAACTAATTAAACTGCCTGCTTTTGAATGAGCTTAATTGGTAGTGCAGCTGTCTGTCCAACTGCCAGGCACTGACAACTAGATAATCACTGACTGGAAGCAATAGGGATGTAAAGCAGAGGATCATTATCCCACTCTACTATATTACTGTTCAGCAGACTTGCACAGAAGGCCATCAGTGTTCAATTCTCTCTCTCTCTCTTTTTTTCTGTATATATATATATAAGTAACAAATTGTATTACAAAGTCAAAACTTTGTGAATCTGCTTCATTAACAACTGAGCCATGGGTATTATTTTTCAAGCTTTTTGAAAATTCATAAAGACAAATGGTATTCTAGCAGAGTTGGACCATATATGTGATGTTACCTTCATCTCCCATTAAGTCCTTTTCTCCTTTTCTAGCGCTGTATGTTTATTCTCCATGTTTCTCCATGAGTACCTTTTTTTTTTAGAGTGATGTTTCTTTGTGTATCCTCCTGTGTTACATATTCCAGCCTTATTATTGTGTGTCTGTGCAGGAAAAGTGCACAGAAGTCCAATATCTCCATTTAAATCGCAGACTCTACGATATCAAACAATGTGCTGCATTCATTTCTGCTGTAATGACCCAGTTCCTCTGTAGGGATCCTCGAGGTTTCATCTTATGGTAAATGCAACAAATCATATTTGAATCCACAATACAGTGAGCGCACGCTCCGGACCCCCGGCCCAATTAATCATCAGCGCAGTCCTGGCGTACAAGCGGAGCAGGTCTTACCTAATACCGGGAGCAGTGGGATGTGGTAGGCGTTCGGTTTCAGACACCTGTGGTCTTCCTGCTGGTGCTCCTGTGGGCTGCTGCAGCATTTTGTCTTACTAAACCTACACCTGCAACCCTGACAAAGAGAACCAGACATGAGTGGAAGAGAGAGGAGCAGGGAGAGAAATCAGTAAGAGAAAGACAGATGTAGCGTGAGAAAGATGAGCGGTGTGGGGAGGGAGTAGGAATCTCATCAGGCCCTGTACTCCTCACTTTCTCTCTCGGTTTTTACGAGCAGTGGAGGCAGACTTAGCCCTGCAGTCAATTGCAGGTGCTAGTCAGACTATAAATGGAGCAAGGATGTAATGTTCCCCTTCCAGGAGAATACCAATGAAGTTCAATTTCAGTAATACGTTGAACACTCCACAAACAATAAAGTTTGTTTCCAGACATCCAGACTTGACTCACGTCTGAACGAAGACAAAACTGGCCTCCCTGACCTCCAATGGACCAAGAGTATTATTCCCTTTTAATCAGAAATTGATCATTGGTTAACCCCTGTCCTCAGCCAGTCTTTGATTTCAGATGGAGGTTGACAAAAGCAGACTTTTCTTTTCCGTTGAGTTTGTCAGCTGAAATGACAACAGTCCCGAGCAGATTTATCAACTGTAGCTAGTTAGCTAGTTAAGCTAAGGTCCGTTCCATGAGTTGGTTTAAAAACAATGGGTGACTTTTTATTTGAAGCTGAAGGCGGAAGAACTTAAATTACATGAAACTAGTGCTGAGCCATTGACTTCCAACAGAATGGGCCCTTTCACTTTGTCTGACGTTGAAATTAGGCGTTCACTGTGGACCGTCAGCGGAATTAGCTTCATCCTTGACTGACAACAAGATTAGCTTTGTCCTATTGATCTACAGCACTGCAACCTTTCCCCACTGATTAACACTCCAACTGCCTGTGGCTGGACATGCTCTGTGATATATTGAATCTCCTCATCACTGTAGAAAAGCGCTCAAGATATGAATTTAGTTAAAAGCAATTATCCCTGATAAATATCACTTATTGAATTTATATAAAATACAGAGAAGGAGACAGGTGAAGCAAAAAAAAAAAAAAAAAAAAAAAGAGCAAAGGTTGGCTTTAAGACAGCTGAGAAGTGAATTCCAGAAAAGGGTTTTTAACTTAATAGAAGGATAATGTCCTCAGATTTAACACAGTCTGATCTGTTTAAAATCTTTTTATGATCTCAGACGAGTGTAATGACTTATCTTCGCCGTCCTCCCTCTGTCTGGTATATTACAGGTGTGAAACGGCCTAGAAATGGCAGCGGAGCAGACAGAAAACATAACATCACATAATGACGGCAGTGCCCGCTCAGCTGCGTTCATACTGAAGTTTTCACAGCTCTTTGCTGCTGATTCCACTCAGCCAACTCTTGTATCTCTTTTTTTTTTCATGCCTCCCCGTCAGTTACAGTCATGGCTGTAGACCTTTTGTTTTCGTCTTGTCCGTCTCAGCCTCATGAATGCGATATCTCAGGAAACGACTTATGGGAATCTCTTCAAACGTTCACTCAAGGATGAGCTGGTTAGATTTTGAGGGTCACTGTGACCTCAACTCCGTCGCATTCCTGTGAACACGATATATCAGGAATGTTTGATTAGTATTTGGTGGTCAGAGTTCAAAGGTCAGCGTCACTGTGATTTCACAAAACACGTTTTTGGACTCAACTTAATATCTTTTATTTCATGTCTTCAAAGTCTTTACTATACATCATTATGAGTCTGCGCAGACATGGATGTAAACTGCAGCTCGGCTGGTTGGCAGAGGCACAGAACCGCAGGAGGTAATTCTTGTTTTACTCCCCGGCTCACTCACTCTCTCTCTCAGTGTTTTTTTTTTCTCTTTTTACTTTCCTCTCGACCTCATCGTCTCTCGCTCTCTCAACCTCAGTGACCCTCGCAAAATTTGCTGCCCTAACTTGTGCCAGCAGTGTAATGCTGAACCCGAGAGAGTGCAGTAGACCTCCGGAGCCGAGGAGAGTCAAGTGCCAGGTTGTACACTTTATTAAAATGCCAGTATGTCTCAACGGGTCAGCAAGTGTACCAGGCTGTGTGAAGTCAAAACATCAACACTTCACACACACAATCTTTAAATTTCCTGATGGGGACGACAGAGAAGAGCAAGCTGGTCTTGTTGGCATTAAGTGCATTTTACCAGTCTATTTTGAAATTGCTTAAACAGTAGAAATGCTTTTTTGTTTGGTATTGCGTAGTGTATAAAAAAAACCCAAAAACAAACGGATGTTGTGATTACATAAAGTCAACCCCAGAAAACAAACGGCAAACCACACCTCTTCGTCAGAAGTCACTAAGACACTATCAAGTCGAAAGCTGGAGATTCCCACAGCACTGTGAATGCACCACAGAGACAAAGGCAGCACAGCAGCCCGCAGCAGAATCTTTAAAACCAAATGGGATAAAACCCTGGATTTATTGTCGTTATAAAAAATGCATGAGTGAAGGAGGAAGAAGAAACGGTAAATTGTGGCCACACACATTCAGACTGACAACAGCGGAACAACTGAAGGTGTTAGCGCAGTGCTACTGGGTACAGATAGAAGATCAAATATGAACCAGGAAGTCCAGTATGAAGGTTTTAATCACTCTGTGAGATACCTGACATATCAAGGTAATCTACCTGCTAGGTTTACCTGTATGTAATTAAACGCATTGTCAGATGACATTGCAACTTACAGTCTAGAGAACGCTGTGTTTCTTTTTATTTTCTTGCTAAAGTCCTCTGTGGTGACACTGATGCTACAGTACTGGTGTGGTGTCCCTGAAAAAGAACTGCTCTGTTGGTGCGTCCTTCAGTGCAACGCCCAACAACCGCATGGCGCCATTCGATGCATGTCAGTTTACACCGGTGACACACATCGGATGCGTGATACAGACAGAGGAAGTAGACGAGGTATGGCAGCCAGAATATGCCCATCTGGGGAGGAATGTCAAAAAATATTTAAAGCAATGTGTGGGTGAGTGTGGTGAGTGTGGGAGTTTTGATGCTTTACATACACCTCCGATGTTTGTTCTCCCTTTGCGTCAACCATAACCTTGAATGAAGTTATTGTGATTTAAAAGAATTGGAAAAAGTGTTTACCAAGTACACTTGAATTCAGGTTGGTTGATGTAAATGATTTGTTTACAGCTCTGTGCTAGCTCAGAACAGCTGGATTTTCTTCTGTGTAGCTTCAGGCACTTCAGTGACAAAGAGAAGTTCACGGTATCAGACAAAAGTAAGATATAAAATACAGACACGATATGAAAGAGTGATAGATAAAATAAATAATAAAGGCAAAAGGATTATAAAGGAAAAGTTCATTTGTTTGACTGTAGTTCATGAATAAAGTAGAAAACGTACAATGCCATATTTAAATGCATTGAAATTCTTTCATATATACCTAATAGAGATAGAGGTAGATTTCTCTCACACAGCAGTGATGGGGGAGTGTGACGCACACTTTTCTGAATAGAAAATCATTTCACAGTCTCAGCATGACGACAGTAATGCATCAGACAGGAGTATGCCCACTGTGGCCTCATGACGGGGCGCTGATAAAACTGTTTACTTATATTTTTACACAATGCTGTCTGCGGTTTTCCTCCGGCAATTCAGTCCGTCCATTTGCAGCAGCAACCGGCATTGTTGCAGCTGTTGGTTTTCTGTTCCCTTGCTCGTGTTTTGAGTGTAATTTGCTGTTTACCAGGTACAAATACAGTTGCTTACTTCATACTTGGCATTTGAATTGCATCATATCACCACAAACCCACCATTATAACTTAATCATTTTTACTTTTAATGCTCGGCCTTAATGTTAGTCGTTTGTTTATGTTGCAGAACCTTTCACACTGTATGCGTCCTTACACTGCAATGACCTCATTTCTTCAAATCGATCAATAAAGTCTCATCTCTTCTCAAATAGGCTGCTCCCCGTCTCTGCTTGTTGCATGTGATTGGCTATTTGTTGCAAACACTGCCCCTATTTTGTGTGAAAGCACCGAGCAAGATAGTAACCAGTTGCATTATCAGCCTTTTTTTTTTTTTTCGAGTTTTAAACAGAGAGCAGTCACAAAGATATTTCTGTGCCCCAGCCCGCCGCTGTCTTTGTTGCCTGCACTTCAAGTCTCAAAAGAGGAACAGGCAGGTAGGCACTAAAGCAAAGGGACGAGTAGAACACAAGACAGATGGTTGGCGAGCGTTGCAGATAAAGAAATCATCAGTTAGCGAGGATGTGTTTATCTATACAACAGAGAGATGTCAGTCCCCTCAGGGTGGCATATAGGGTCGCATTGAGGTCCCAGCCTTTATTGCAAGGTGAATGTGATTCCACGCTTCTCTAGTTTTGACAAGCTACATAAACAATTGTGCCACCACGGGACATTTGATTTGACAGGGTACATAAACAGCTGTAACACCGGTCCTGTACCTGCAGGCTGTCTGTGGTGCACTGAGCCGAACCGTAATGTACGTCAGTTTTTCCAGTTTAACACTACACACTGTACTGCACACACACGGCCGCGTGCGCTCAAAAGGCCAACGGCTTCCACTGAGCGTCAAACCTTTCTGTCACTCAATTGTCACTGGAGTGTTGCATTTTATTTTTTAACCACCACCAATAACATGACAAGGCCTCACTTCAGCTGCTGTGGTTTGGCATAGTAAATGCTTTTGTATTGTACATGTCTATGCATAATTATTATACCCTACCTTTCTTTAGGTTGTCAAACTACTGTGCTCCTGGGTTTCATTTCTTCATGCTACAGTGAAAGAGGCTGAATCTCTAAATCCGTGACACTGCGAGATGCTTCGGATAAAAACATCCATCAAATGGCATTTCAGTGAATAATTAGTGTGGATTAATTCTGAGATTGTGTTTTTGCTGGAATGATGATAATAAGATTAGATCACGCTTGTTGATTGCTTTGAATATGTGATCAACACTTGAAATGAAGCCACTTCATGTCAAAAGCGCGATGACATCTCTGAATGGTTTGATGTGTGTTTTTCCTCCACAGCTGTGAAAAACCGCACAATAATTTAGTTATTCCACATCGCCGGCTTTCAAGTGATACTCCACCTAAAATCCTTGGAGCATTTTGAGTATTTGAGTATCATACACACTCCCACCCACTGTAGACTTGAAAGGTGGCTGTGAGACGTTTGCTCCTTGACAGAAAACCGCAGCTGTTGTCAGCTTGCATTCGTGTCCATTTCGATGAACGCCGGTGGCGGGAGAATTTAATATACCCACGGGAGCAGGTTAAGACTTCTGCCGTGCAATCGCATCGCCGCTGGAATTAATTGAACCTGACATTAGCGTGGGTGTTTTTTTAAAAGAGATAATTTTGATCTCTCCAAGTATAGGTTCAATCTCACAGCCCAAAGAAGTTGTGGGAGTTAGGAAGTTGCACCACCAGCCGCTGAGCAGGAGGTTGCCGGTCGCTAGCTGCCTCTTCCTGATCAATAGATAGACGATTGAGCCAAGGATGTTTTGAAACAAGTGTTTTGCTGTGAAGTAGATTGTATAGCTTTGGTTAATTCTCCTGTTACTGAGACTCTCTCTGTGCGTCTGTGTGTGTGTGTGCATGAATATAAATATATGTGTATATATCATCTTTTGAGACCTGAGGGTCTGCCTGTTAATAAATATCTAATTGCCTCCAGACTTTACTGTTTTCTAGAGTTCCTGCCTCTGTAATTGGCTTGCGAGGCTACAACTATTTGTATGTTTGTGTTTTTATGTGTGAGATGTGTAGAGGCAGTGAGAGGAAGCTAATGAAGGCCCATAGGAAAGTCACTGAAGTAATGATTTTTTTCAGGCATTCCTAAAAGACATACTGTAAATCAGATCCCAGCCATTCACAACCCTTAGTGTTAGTGTTGGGTATGCATGTGCGTGCATGCTCTCATTAATAACCAGTCTGCTTGCATTGTCATTTAAGGCCCATTGTGAGTACAGTCCAGTTAGCCTGGTTGCATTTCAGCCAGTCACAGCTAACATTGTCCTTTCATGGCTTTAATTAACAACCAAGAAACTCTGTGTGGATTGCTCACTTGTGTGTGTGTGTGTGTGTGTGTGTGTGTGTGTGTGTGTGTGTGTGTGTGTGTGTGTGTGTGTGTTTAGCTTATATGCCTGGCCTTCCAGCACAGTCTTTTGTTGATGCAGGTGCAAATACACCGAATCTGGCACCAAATTAAACAGGGCTTTTGTTGATCTTTACATGCAGATGTTCCACACATACACACTCACAAGTATGGCTTTTTTCTTTTTTGTATGTTGCACTTTGCCATTGTTGATCCTGTCACATTTTTAAGGTAAGGTGATGGAGAGAGTGATAAAGGAAAGAAAGAAAGAGAGAAACAAGGGGGGTATAAAGAGAAGAAAAAAGACATAATTGCAGGGAAGAAGGACACGAGATTATTACAGCACAGAGTGGAAAGACAGCACACACACACACACACACACACACACACACACACACACACACACACAAACTCATACAAACACAAAAGCAGAGCCATGGTGACAGCTATAACAGAATGGACTGTTTAACATAGCGTCAGGCATTTCTCCTGAGAGTACTTAACCAGAATACCTGATCATGCAATTACCATAGAAAGAGCAACAACACCCTCTGGGCCCTCTGTGTGTGTGTGTGTGTGTGTGTGTGTGTGTGTGTGTGTGTGTGTGTGTGTGTGTGTGTGTGTTTGCGTGTGTTTGCGTGTGTTTGCGTGTGTTTGCGTGTGTTTGCGTGTGCGTGCGCAAATGTTTTTGTGTTGCTGTCTCTGTGGCAACTGTATTTTCTATGGGGGTTGCAGTTTGGTGTGGATGTGTGTGTGTGTGTGTGTGTGCCTTCTCCCATGAGATTGTACCTTTTAGACTGCAGTGAATTGCAGATCATCTCTTTAAAGTCTGTGTATGTATTTATGATTGTGGTGTTTTGTGTATACTTTGGTGTATAATAGTATTATTGTGCACTCCTCATCCATTCGCCTTGAGTTCTTGTGTGTTACACATTGATTCCCACCCATTTCGTCCTTGATACCTGTATGTACTGATTTATTTATTTTCCTATACAAGATACCTACATTGGAAAAAAAGCCTAATCTTTTACATGGACATTATGCATTTAAAGCTGCAGTAGACTGCCTTTACTGAGACTTGCAAAACAATATTACCATATTGTTTTAGTCTTTACAATCAAAGAGGACCACATAAATATAGAGGACAACACACTGGATTACAGATTGACTATTTACAGAGTGGTGCTGTTGGGGAACCCCTCAAATCGTGCTAAAAATAAACAGATTTTTAAAATATTACATCAGTGAGAAACCTGATCTCTGTAACCAGTTGAGCAGAGGTTTGAATGATTTCCAAAATGAATTTTAAGTCAACTGTCAATAATTACAGGCATTTACGAACATGCACATCCAGTGAATTTCAAGCTACAGAGACACCGGTGCACAGTGGAGATCGCAAACGGTTGCTTTAAATTAAGGAGTAGAGTCACTTGTGCTGATTAACAGTGGTCGTCATCACCATCCCCTGATATTGGGTTGTAAAGAAAAATCTGTTTCCGTCTCTTCAAATCGTCAGTAGTTGATGTGATCGTGAGTCGGCACAAGCCTACTGCACATTTGCTGTGTTTGGGAAAGCTGTCCTCTGCCTCTCATCCTCTGAAAGTCAGAGAGCTGCGCCTTTCCGTATGTTTGAAAGAAGTAAGCCAGGATAATGTATGTAAATGTGTTCTCCGATTACCTGTGTAACCTGACTTCCTGGGACTGTCTTGTTGCTGTCTCGGGTGCGTGTAAATGAGCTAACTCTAGAGTTTGAATCTCTGCAAACCAGGTCCAGACTGAAACGCACTCAGTCCTGTCAGTCACGACGCCTAACTCACAACAGCTAAGCAGGTCTCCCAGGTTTCCTCGTCTTTAGAGGTTTTAGTCTAGTGAGGTCATGCTGGCGGTGAATGAGGTCATCAATCAATGAAGTCTTGAGAAGAGCATTAATTAACACTTTTGTGAGTGAGGCCTTTAATGCCTGCATCTCCACAATTAAAGCCACAGTTCTCACAAGCATTTTATCCTTCCTATCTTGACACCACAAAGCTGACAGTGTTTTTTTTTGTTTTGTTTTGTTTTGTTTTTTCCTTTGCTCTGGTTTGTTTAGCGTAATTATACAAATGTGGTAATTTGTCGATTACAGTTAATTGATTGAAATGCTAAATAGTGAACACCTCGCACGGATGTGGACGTCTGTATACCTCCTAATCTGGTAATAATGACACGCTCCACCCACTGTGGAAATGTAGACTCCTGATTCATCCACGGCTTTGACATTTGCCTCAATCTTGATCCCGGACCTGGTTATTGTGCGGCCATTGTGCCTGTGCGCCTGATATGAAATGATTACAGCTTATTGTTTTCACACCGTTTATCGCCACCCTGGGCATTTTGGAGAAGGACAAACATAAAATGCAAGGACAAAACACCTTCTCTGTTTTCTCTGATTCAGTGAAATGTAAAACGAGACGGAGAGATTTGGGGAGGAGAGAGAGACTGAGGTTGATGGCCTGTGGAAAATAGAGAGGGGGGAGAAGGTGAGAGGCGGAGAGAGCGATCGGAACCAGGGGTGAGGCATTTTTCTCCGGGATAATAAAGAGAGAGGAGAATTGGAAAGCTTGAAAGCTTTTGGAAAAACGAGGGCAGAGATGGACACGTGAAGAATGAGATGTAAAAATGAGTCAAAGTGTGGAGTTGGGACAGAGGATGATGGCCTTTTGAAAGCGATTAGGTGACAGAGACATGAACATTTTGAGAGGGGGAGAGAAAGGTGATGTAGATGAGAGAGAACAACTAATTTAGCAGGCCGCTGCAGAGGAGAGCGAAAGAGACAGTGCAAGGATGAGAGATGGCATAAAAGAGATAGAGATGAAAGAGTGATTAATTTGAATCCAGATAGTGCTAACCAGGCTTTGAAAGAGAGGGACAGGAAGAGAGATGTAGAGATGGAATTGATTTGAAGCCCAGGTATTGCTGCTTTGGCTAATTGAAGCTCTTGACGATCTGCAAGCTTTATTTGATGTCCTTGCTAACCGTTCATCAGAAAGGTCATGGGACTCGTGTTCACACTGTCAGTTAAATGATTCTGACACGTGATCTTGTCTTTTTTTCAGTTTTTTCCCCATTTATACTCTGTTTTAAATGAATTCTACTCATTGTTATTTCCAGTGGCCTGACTGGAAAAAGACAAATGCTGTAAACAGACAAAGGACATGAAAGTAGGGCTCGTGATGAAATCTATCCTTATATTCCCTCTTTGTCTGTCTTTTGATCAAATTCGATTGAGCGTAGTGTTACCATTATTCACAAATGAAGGTAGCTGTGTCCCACAGTCCTTTTTTCAAGTGGTTTCATCTGAAGAGGCAAATCCAGCTTTTGTGATTAGACCTGATTGTTTGGTGTTTACACACGGATTGGACATGTGATAGCTTTGGGGGGATTGGGGAGTTCGCCTAATGAAGTACTGAGGAAGCAGACAACAGATGAACATGGATTCGTTTCCAAAGAATGTTGCACTTGACAAAACAACATTTAAAGCCTTTGAACCCTCTGAACAGAAACTTTTTATGCTTGGGCGGCAGCGACAGCCAGGACCAGAGGCATTGTGGTTTCAGTCTGTCCTTCCGTCTAATTTTCGTGAGCATGATATCTCAGTAACCCCTTGAGGGAATGTCTTCACATTTTGCACAAATGTCCATTTGGACTCAAGAATGAAGTGATTTGAATTCGGTGGTCAAAGGTCAAGGTCACTGTGACCTCACAAAATACGTTTTTGGCCATATCTCACAAATCCATAGGCTAATTATGACAGAATGTAACAGAAATGTCTAATAGGATAAAATGATGAAGTGCTGACATTTTAAATCCAAATGGGCAAAGGTCAACTTCACTGTGACATCATAATGTTCTTCAAAAACACTTCTGATCATTATTCAATGGACTAACTCGGGTTGTAACCATGTTTCCTTCAACTCGGCTGGTTTGCAGAGGCATACAACTGCGAGGCAGTAATTCTAGTTTTTCATTAACATACACTTTACATCACCACTCATGAAATTATTGCCTCTCTGAGACTAACAATATATTGCATGCCAGGGGTCTCCACAGTTAACTTGAGCAATACAGCAGCAGTGAACATTTATCCAAGATCTGCGCTAAAACAAGATTTGAATTCAATTAAATTGTACGCAGAGACAGGTCTGACTCAGTCTTGATGTTGTTGTGACGGCAATGTTACCTTGCTAAGTTAGTTAATTACTTAAAAGATTATATTCTTTTGCTCATATCAGAACACCTTGTGTCTTAGGCAAAGAACAAATGACTAATTCTCTGACTAAGGCTCATGACTGAGGAGACACTCGGCTCTTAAAAGACCCCCAGATGAGTGAGGCAACCCTGAGCTCCTGTGACTGGTGGGGAACATTACAGGGTGATGTTGCCAGCTCAGGTGATGATGAACTCAGGGAAGCAGTCAGGAGGATGGTGGATCCAGACCATGAATTGGGGAATAAAAAAACAAAATACAAACCTAGTTTGAATGGGGGCAATGTAAATTACCTTCTGTTTGCCTGGGAGGGCCGGCTGGGCCGCTTGAGGCACACCTGTTGCTTCATTGCAAATCTGATTCACTGACTCGGAAGCAGGGTGAGATTGAAAACTAAGGAACTGAAAGAGACAGAGAGAGAACAGGACAAGCCTGAGAGAAAGAAGATTTTCCATGTGTCTAAAGTAAAGACAGAAATAGAGAGGAGAGGACCACAGAAACTTCTGCTGGAACTTGAAGTGAAAAACTGGAAGTGAGGAAGGGTCAGAGAGTGTGTGTAAGAGAGACAGATGTCCACGTCTGATGCCAGTTAAGCTCTCTGAAACTGAAAATGAAATTTCAAAAGTTGAAAGTTAAAGATATTCAGAGAAGAGGGTGAAGGCCAGAGAAAAAGAGAGGGATAGAAAGAGAGAGAGGCTTTTGATGCTCTGCCAATATTTTTCAACTGTGTTGCCAATGGAGGGCATTGAAATTGAAATTGAAAGAGAGGGAGAGAGATCACAGAATCCCGAGGGAGGAAAAATCCCCAGCGGGTGAGAGCTGAGACCTCTCTGCATTTTCCGTCATGGCGGAGGGACGGGATGAACGAGAATGACAAGGGAAAGGAAGAGAGAGAGAGAGAGAAAGAGATTGAATCGCTAAAAGAGGGAGTGGAATGGATGTCATGTGATGGAAATTATTCCAAGCACTTTTCTACAGTATATTCCCCTGTCACTAGAATTCATATTCATATTCACAGTCACTGAAGCAGCCGTGTTATTGACATTCATGTGAATCCCTTCTCCTCTCTCTCCCTCCTCTCTGTATTCATCTTAATGTTTTAAATCTCCTGCTTTCTCCTGTCCTCTCTGTCTTTCTCTGACTTTGGCTCAGTGCTGCACTGATTTGTATTCTTTCTTTGGTCACATGAAAGCCACAGAGGAAAATTTGATGTAGCAGAAGAGAGCGGGAAAACAAAGGTACATGGAGGTCAGAGAGGGAAGATGGAGGAGAAGGAAAGGGAAAGGGGGAGAGGTGAAGTGAAGCCCTCTGTTGTCCTCTCATAAAACAATATTGTTGAATCAGTACAGTTAAAAAAAAAAAAATATATATATATATATATATACTACAGGAATCAAACTGAGGATGTTGTGGTTATATGGTAATCACCTTAACCATTAAGTTACCAGATGCCTGCAACTGGGTCTTTATGTGAGATGTCCGGCTGTACGAGTTTGAGGCCGCCCTGCCGGAGGATTCAAGGATTCTTCATGTCCAGTTCATGTTACATATTCTAATGACAATACCATTCCATTTGCTATTGATAGGCATGGTATGTTGACCAGCAATGTTATCAATGAATACAAGTTGAAGCAAAAGAGAAAAATAAATGAATAAAAATGAAAAAAAACAACAACGAATAACTATGATTCTAACTTAAAATTCCAGCTGCGTCGAAGATCAAGCTTTTTTTTTTCTCTCTCTCTCACTCAAATGAGCTATCGCAGTTGATATTAGTGAGCTCTCACATTCTTTTTCTCTGCCCAACTAATTATCCATCCATCTCTTCCCCATTTCATCTTCTTCTCTTTTAGCTAAACTGCTGTTGTGTGTGTGCTCACGTCCATTGTTAATGCTGACACCGTTTTCATTATCTGATATATAAGAGGAGGCCATAATTGAGTTAGAATGAATTAAGTATGTGTCAGTGTGTTTTTAATGTGTGTGTGTGTGTGTGTGTGTGTGTGTGTGTGTGTGTGTGGGGTGTATGTGTGTGTGTGTGTGCGTGCATGTAAATGCTGTAGCACTATGGCCTGTGCATCGTTGTATGCAGATTGTGTCCTCTAATATCTGCAATGTATATGTGTTTGTATTAATATATATATAACTATGTTTTTGTGTGTGTCTCTGTATCTGTGTGCATGTGTACAAAGCCATCAGTGTAGTAATTTGTGTGTGTGTGCGTGTGTATGCGTGTGATCCAGTGCTCCCCCTTGTTAGCTTTGATAGCTGTTATGGATCTGCCTCATAATCTTTTACTGGAGCAGTTTTCGTCTCTGGGCTCGCCTCTGAAGTGATTGGGAGGAACCAATTGCAATCCACTTAACCCAGAGAGTAAAAGAGGAAGGCAGACAGAATGAGAGAAAGATGGAAGGAGGAGGGAGGGGGAGAGAGAGAGAGAGAGAGAGAGAAAAAAAGGAGGGCGGAACTATTCAGATGGAAGGTGGTAGAGAGAGGAAGGAAGTAAGAAGGGGAGTAACTCCAGTGATGAAGGATGGTGACAGAGATGGGGGGGAGAAGGACGAAGAGAGGTAGAGAGGGGTGGGGAGAAATAAAGACGACGTAGGAGCTAGATAAAAGGAGGGAGGGAGGGAAAAATAACAGTGATACATGGAGTGAAAGAGGGATAGCGGTGAGAGAGATAGGAGAAGAAAAAGCAAGATGAATAAAAAGATAGAAGTAAACAGATGGTGGTGGAGGGATTGAGGGAAGGCAAGAGTGAGTGTGTGTATAATGGATAGACGAGTGGAGGAGGGAATCGGCAGAGCTGTAAATTGATTTGAAGGGGCCCGCAGAATTTAGTCAGATCACCCCAGAGACAGTGATGGAGACAAATAGAGCAGGGCATTTCTCCTCATAACTATATCTCATTAAATCAAATTATGATTTAAGCTACCACTCCTCTCACTTAGCACTTCAGAAATATTCCCCTGAAAAATGTACGCCCAAAGAATTGTAATTTTGGAACCACTTTATGAATCAAGGCCTAAACAATAAGTCAGCAAGTAATCACAATAAAAATCCAAATGAATAAATCAGTCATCTAAAGGATTTTTCATGTGGTGACGTTAGAATATGCTAGATCCTTCCACCAGTATCAGACAGTGACGACATTGTGATGTGTCATGATGACGAGACAGAAACTTCTTGGAGCCGGTTTATTCGCATGAAATTAAAATGTTGAATCACATCACATTCCCACCACACTACTTCTTATACACTAAACAGTGAAATGATCAGTCAGAAAGATGCTTATCACATTGATCTCTTGGTGACAATAACAGATCGCTCTAGTTTGAATTGGACTTTAGCGGTACTGTCGCTGTCACTGTGCCTGAGAGCTGGATGTTCAAGTCGTGACCTGACCTTATAATTCACCGCCTTAAATGTGTGTGACGTGGGTGGTGAGATTGTACAAGGGAGATTAGAGAAAGACTCTGTTAGACAAGGCTGACAGCACCAGCAGCCACTTAAAGATGAGATGGGACGTGTGTGTGTGTGTGTGTGTGTGTGTGTGTGTGTGTAAGAGTGTGAGTGAAAGACGGAGAGGGAGAGAGAAAGCTGTGCTGGCACAACAGCGGGAAGAGTCCAAATATGTGTCCGTGGTATAGTTTTCTGTGTGTTTTAAGTGTGTGAGCAAGCACAGAAGATAGTTAGAGTGTGCGTGTGTGTCGGTGTGTGTCATTGTGAATCCATTACCAGAGAGGTGCAGTCCATCACATTAGAGTTAAGACCAACCTTATTAAGATAAGAAAGAAAGAGACAGACCTAAAGCCTATGGGAACCACTGATAAGTCCAAACAGTGTCAGCCAGCGTGTGTGTGTGCATCTGTGCGTGCATGCGTGTGTGTCTGTGCATCAGTGGGGCGTGTGCGCGCATGTATTATAAGACTCGATCAGTTCTTACATCGCCTTCTCACTCAGTATGAAGGAACTCAGTGATTAGTCACTAAGTGGGCTCAAGGTTTTCCTTGTGAGGTTTCTCATTGGTCCATTGGGCTAAAGCTCAAGTAGGTACTTGAAAAGCCGCAGTCCTGGTGAGGATGACTAAGCGATTAAAGCTTTTCTTTTTCGGAGAGAAGGTTTCTTGAAGTAATTATGTACCAAGTTCGACTCTGTAGGGAAATACAGGTTTTGTTTGAGCCAAATTATACCTCATTTATACCTGAGCTCTCCAGGAAGGAGAGTGTATTAAACTAACCAGTGAGACGAGACACAGGATGGTGAAGTGTACAAATGGGAAAAAGAACTGAGTTTTTCTCTTTTCTTTTCTTTTTGTATAAGTTAATGATCTAGAAACAGCTTAAAGAACCACAGCAGAAGCTTAAAGGCTATTAAGTTGTCAACATCCCTCTAAACTCTCCTTGGTGCTGCAGACGATGAGGCACAGTCATCTGAAAATTGATAAAAGGTTGCCAAACAGCGCTGTCGAGTGAGTGAGCTAATATGAGTGTTTTGGAAAGAACGGTGTCAATTCAGCCATTTCGTACATTAGACATGTTCCCTTACACTATCTGATTCCCAGATCAAAGATGTCAGACTGTCTGCGAACATGCCGGCTTTCGGATCTGTTCCCACTCACGGCTGCATAGTTACACTGAGACAATGTAACTCAGACAACAAAAGTAAAGGCAGTGGCCTGTTTGGTCTTTGCTGTGATGGATTACCTATTTTCAAGCAAGATTTAAGTCTGTGCTGAGCTGCATACTGAAATCAAGTGAAGCAATGGCAGCCCGGAAGACAGGAATTCAATCTAAAAAGTTTAGGGGAAATGGTCAGCAGTAATTTGAAATATACATATTTTATATTTCATGCAAAACTAATGATGCGGTTGTGTTATTCTTAGAGCTCTGTGTGGGTTATGCCATTTCCTGTGGGAATTTAATTTTCACCACCATTTTTTCGCTTTTCAAGTCTGATTTCTGCAATCCTGTAACACTCTGTTTTCATACAGATGTGCCACTATGTGTGTGTCTATGTCTCTATCGATCTATCCCAGACTGTGTCCATCCAGATGGAGGATTTTATCAGGCCGGAGAGTAACATTCATAGAAACAACTTTGCTTTATAGGGAACTCTGGCAAGACTGTTAAGTATGCACACGTTCTGGCATACGCATTACATACACAAAAAATAGGTATCCTGCTGTTTTATACACACACACACACACACACACACACACACACACACACACACACACACACAAACACACACACACTGTCATGCACACAAGTGGCCAGTAAATGTTGCTGTTGCTAGCTGCCCCTCAGCTCATAAAGACCTGGAGACGAGCTCCAAGTAATCAGTGACCATGCTGTAAACTGGGAAGAGGATTGTGTGTGTGTGTGTGTGTGTGTGTGTGTGTGTGTGTGTGTGTGTGTGTGTGTGTGAGTGAGAGAGTGTGTGTGTGTCAGGTATAGCAGACACAGTGATAACTCACACAGTGCTGTGATGTGAGGGGAGAGACTGCGGTGGCATACAGCTGGCGTTTTATGGCACCGCAACACTCCTCCTGGCTGCCTGTCTCCCTCTCTCTTTTGAGCCGTCTCGCTTTCTCTCTCCACCTTCTTCCCTTCAGTTCCCTGCATCTCAGCTTTCGTCCGTTCGGTTTCTGTCCTCTTTTTCTCTCTCTCTCCCTCTCTCTCTCTCTCTCTGTCTCTCTCTCTCTGTCTGCACACCCTGCCACTCCCCCGTCTCTCTGCTCTGATGTCTTAGATCTTGTCTCTTTCTGTCCCCCCTGCCCGTCTTTCGCCGTCTCGCCTCTCGTGTCATGCAGCTTCTCTACCGCCTTACTGTTTGCTTCTCTCCTCGCTCGCTCTTCCTCCCTCACTTCTCTATTCCTCCCCCTCATTATTTGCCTCTCCCTGCTTGCTCCTCCTCTCTGCCTCCACCTCCCACCCCCAACTCCTAATCCCCTCTCTCTCTTTAACTGTGAAGCATTAGGTCTCTCCAGTGCACAGTGTGAAATACTAATGAATCTTATGTCTTTTACAAGCATCCACCCTCACCCACTCTGTCTTATCCACCTCCCTCCCTACCTTCCGCCACTCTTTTACCTTTCTTCAACTCTTTCACCTCCTCTCTTTTGCTTTATTTACTAGCCAGGAGCCATGCAGCTGGTCACAAGAAATAAGAGCTGCCCAGGAGACACTACAGGGAGAGGGGGGAACGATTTCCCTCTTTTTTTATCTATTTATTTATTTTATTTTTTTATAAACCACTATGCAGGGGAGGGCGCATAAAGGCTCAGCACACATTTCAGGAAGATACAGTACTTTAGATGACAAGCCAGCTGACTGGGGACTGCTTCTCAAATTTAAAGCGAAAATTGGTTTTAATTTCACTGCAGATGCACACCTCATGTGTCTGTGTGTGTGTGTGTGTGTGTGTGTGTGTGTGTGTGTGTGTGTGTGTGTGTGTGTGTGTGTGTGTGTCTGTCTGTGTCTGTCTGTCTGTCTGTCTGTCTGTCTGTCTGTCTGTCTGTCTGTATGTATGTATGTATGTGTGTCTGTGTGTGTGTATGTGTGTATGTGTGTATGTGTGTGTGTCTCCTGGCTGTAGCCGAGATACATTGCCTATCAATTGTTTTGTGCTGAGGAGAGTAATGCTCTTCCTGCCCCTCATGTTGCCAATATCTTCCCTGATCATCCTCCCATTGATTCAGGCTGTTGCAGAAATGGCCGGGTCATGTGTTTTCCTGTACCGCGGTCTTCTGATAAACAACCTTTTTTACCCAGACCACCAATAACCTTCAAAATTACTTTCTGATCAAGTTATTGATTCAGTTTGTGGCAGAATCACTTGGGCGAATGGTCTGACTGCCCTCATGTAATGAGCCTAGAGATATAGGCATCCAAGCCTCCTGTCATGTATCAGGTATCTAACCTCCGTCCAATCGGTAGCCTTATGCAACTGCATAAAGGTAGAACCACTGAATTATTTAAAACAGTGACTTTTTAATATGAAGTTTTAATATGAGTTGTTTTCGTAGACGATTATCTGATCCGCTTAAGATTGGTCAGTGTCGGCGCCAATCTGAGTTGCTGCTCTCCTAACATTGACAAACTCAAAATAATTAATTGCAACGGTTAAATACTGAAACATGAAAAATAACTTTTAACAATAACAATTTCAGTGATTTAGTATCTTTGAGATACTATTTGATGAGTTCCTGAAACACCTTGTTCAGAGAGGAGTATTTTTATCTGTAATTAAACACCAAATCAATGCCTGTTTGAATTTTTTAAAAACAGAGTTGTAGTGTGTCAAACGTCTACTTCTGTTTGGGTTATTAAACTATGTTATGAGAGCAATGCTGAATTAGCTCAGTCACTAGAGGGACATGTTTATCGTGCCAGTAGACGCATTGCATGAAAGTAGTGATACCTTTATAAAAGCAAGCTCTTATTTGTTTACTGGGGGAATTGTTTCAGTCATTGTAAACGAAAAGAGGTGCAGAAAGTGGAACGCTGTATTATTTTGTCAATTTAAACCTGTTTCTGAATTCTCAGGCGCCCGCTGCAGTTCGGCTCCAGTTTGGTAGACAGAAGAATTTTCTTTTCCGTATTTTGCCCGAACAGTATTTTATTCATCGATCTCTGTCCAGCCACTTTTATGCCTGAAGCAGTTTCCAATTTTTTTTTTTTTTTTCTTTGTAGGTTATTCATAGTGACTAAATTTAAATCCAACAGCAGCCTTTAGTTTCGTATTCTGTGTTGTTAAATATATAAAGTTGTCATAAATGCAAAATGTTAAATGTAAATCTTGTCCTCTTTAAATATTCAGTGCTAGGTTGATTCAAATAGTCCATAATGAAACGTATGTTTCTCATATGAGAGCATTTAATAAGCCTTCATCGCCTAACCTTCCACTTTTGCGGCACTTTTTAATCTGTGATGAAGTGACAGACTCGGTTTGATTGTTTTTCACTGTCCTCATTAAACCACCTGGGAAAATTCAAACTCATTTTTACACCCTGCTGGACGGGCTGCTCGCTCATCTGTCATGGGCATAAAGTCAGATTGCTTCCAAGGCCCCCTCAAAGGACCCCATGTGGTTGTCCGACTAGATTGCCTGCGGTTTCATCTTTGTAATTGAAAGAGAAAGAGTTGATATGCAGCCATGTCGAGCTGTCACACGCCTGTCTGTCTGTTAATGCAATGTTAATAGAAGGTTAACCTCCGGAGGAAAATGCCTTCCAGGTCTGCCCGGTAATGATAATGCTTGTGTGCGCAGACATGTTTGCATGTGTGTGTGTGGGTGTGTGTGTTTACCTTAGTTTCATAGTGCTTAGTTGGGTGTATACATGCGCCGTGCTTGTGTGTTGAACCCTGGTTGTTTGCATTATAGCGTGTGCACCTGCTTAGTACGGCGAGATGGACATCCGAGGTCAATGCTAAATCGTTTTATGATATTTAAGTAACTGGATTAACAGACTGCATGTTGACATATGGTGCAAATCCCCAGTTTGTAAACATCTCGCATGTCGGTATCCTTTCTGTGTGTCATGCTCACATTCAATCCGTCAGAGCTGTGGGTTTGAAATGCTGTCATTTGTGTTAGCTATCTTATTTATGTGAAGCTGCACGGCTGAGCAACAAAAAATAAAAAATACAGACAACTTGCTCTCCCCTGTGAATTGACAACCCCACCCCCTCCACTTGCTCTGTGCTGTTATCTTCAAGTTGAAAATTACTTCCTTATTTTAGTTTCCATTTTGTGTTTCCCTAGAAAATCTCTTGCACCTATTCGGGGATATAATCATTTTTCCGAGAGCTATTGCTGGACTTTCAGTTTATTGCTCCATATAATGGTGATAGGAAGCATATTGCAGTGTTGGCCCCCCCCCCAGGAAAGGGGTTAGCAGAGGTGGCAAGCACCAGCGTCAGCACCTGATTGTGACCGATTGGGCTGTTTGACTTTTTTCAAACTGTAATAAAAAAAACTCAGATGGTTTTCATTTTTCCAGCGATTGTGACACGCTGCTCGAAAAAATTTCCTACAAAGTGATGTCGCTTGTAGTTATTGTTATTCAAAAGATTCACTCATTAAATACATGTCCGTCGCTGTGTGCTTAATCCTCGTTTCCCCTGAAGCTTAATAAGCATAATGTTATATTTGATGAATAAGTCTGAATTCCTCCTGCTGTTAGCAGAGGCGCTCTTCACGCTGCAAGAATCCCTGCTGTTATAAGTCAGTCAGAGCAACCGCTAAATGTAAGAACTAATGTTAGAGTGAGTGTATGGGCCATTGGCTGCATTGTACCAGGGTTCAGCCCAACTCGCTGCCAGATGATTTAATCTGGCTTCTATGATGTTAAAGGCTGACGGAACATAAATTCAGAACTTGAGTTGCAACATACTAAGCCTGTGCTCTCGATACCATCGCAGTCAAAACGGATTTGCCCAGTTCTTCTCTCTGTCAGTTATTGTGAAGCTCACTTCTGACACATACAGCTGTGAATGGTTTCTGCAGGCCCCGATGCTGAGTAGATGTAGAGGGTATATACTGAGAGATAACAAAGGAAAGTGCAAACCACGTTATTTGCAAGCAACACAGTTCCTACTCTATTTGCTAAAGGGCAAATGAACCATCTTGTAACTGTGTAGGTGCAGACCAGTAACACTAAAACAATACTCTGCGGTAAGGTGTATGAGAAATGGTTGGAGGAGAGCGGCTTGAGAGGCAGATGTGGTTTGACAGAACTGCATTAAGTTAAGGTCACAAGGTTATTGAACATACCTTGAGAGGTGCTGTTTACACTGAAATGGATGGAGTGAGAGAGGCTGAGGCGTGGAGGGTGGAAAGAGTGAGAGACCAGTAGAGAGAGTAGGGTGTATGTGTGTGTGTGTGTGTGTGTGTGTGAAGTGAAAGAAACAAAAGAAGGGGGAGAGGAGGAGAGAAAGGAAGAAAACACAAGGGAAGGAAGGCTAAACAGTAACTGAAACAAGGGCATTGGCAACGCACCATTGAACCTTTGTTCTCCCTTGTTGCCGGCTGTATTTTTCCTCTCTTAGTTCCTTTCTGACAGCTTTAATCAACACAATAAGGCTTTCTGAGATTTCATTATGGAGCCTTGGCCGCAAGGGCTTTTGAGGAAGGGATAGATGGATGTAGAGTTTCTTAAAAGCGGAGGGGTGGTGAGATCAGGATGGAGGTAGAGAGAATGGGATGGTCAAAGCTAATAGCAGGAGAAAGTGAGACAGAGCGGAGGAGAGAGGGATGGCTGAGCGAATGAAAAGGCAGGGGGGTAGACGGTGAGAGAGAAAAGATGAATATAGAGAGCAGGATTAAGGGAGGGAAGGGATCGATGGACTGGTACTGACACCCCCAACCACCCACCCACCCGCAGAGGGGAAAGCTGAAATAATGGTGTAATGCGGCCACTTGATGATTGGCCCCCGAGCAGCACGGGGGCCCCGCAGAGGAGCAGGCCAGTCTCCCGCCTCCTGGATTACAGGGTCAAAGGGCACCCAGGAGAGAGAGAGATCACTTCTGATGTTCTTTAATGGAAACAGAAGGGAAAAGAAAACACCTTAACCCTCACCTCTCATATACAGTACTCAAACTTCACAGTATGTGTAGACTCGCGGAGTGACGGAGAACCACACGCACAACTAATGAAACCGATTACATGGCGACACACATGTACATGAACACAAGCATGTATACAGTAAGAGATTGATGACTGCTATTTTTTTTTTTTTTTTTTTTTTTTTTTAAAGCCCAGCAGACGATCAGATCTGACTAAAGCTGAAACAATTAGTCAATGTACCGGTTGGTCGATCAACAGAAAAGTAGTTGGCAACTATTTCGATAATGCTAATGATAATTGCTTCAGTCATTTTTCAAGGAGAAATAGTGAATAAAACAATGCTACACATTCAAAATGATGTATCACTGCACAGGTTAGAGGTTAATTTCATTGATTTTTTTTTTTTTTATAACTAAAAAGCCATTAAGCTTTTATGATGCATGATTTTGCATGTTTCCTTGTGGCCACAATGTGTTGGCAGTTGTCTCTGTCTATTGACCTCCCCTCAGCCGCATTACCTGCATTTGACTTTTCTGTCTTCGAACAGCTTTCAAGATGGCAAGAGATTATCAAACCAGAAACGGAAACGTCTGACTGATGGTCTGACACATCTGTTCCCCACACACACACATACTCTCTCTCTCTCTCTCTCTCTCTCTCTCTCTCTCTCTCTCTCTCTCTCTCTGCATTTGTTGTGTATCCATGGTTCATGTTTCCTTCGTGGTCATGACCTGGTATTTGTTTGTCATACTGAAAATCAGTGTCTGTATCTCATTCATGGTGTTACTCAGACGCACCGACAGAAAGAACACTCCTAGAGATTTCTAGCAGCCCGGGAGAAAAGCCAGATTGATCTTCTGTTTCTCCCTCAAATAAGAAATCTAATTGTGCGTGTGTGTGTGTGTGTGTGTGTGTGTGTGTGTGTGTGTGTGTGTGTGTGTGTGTCTTTGTGTGTTTCTTTGTGTGTATGTGTGCATATGTTTGAAATCTGCAGGTACAGCAATGTTTTTAGAGATTTTCTTTTTTTTTTTTTTCACAGTCTCCAAGGGAACCACCAGCTGGTGGAACCTTTTATAAATGTTGGCTCAGTATCCTCAAATAGCAAGAATAAGTTTTACAAACACATAATTGGAATGCTCACTTCCATGACAACGCTATTCAAATTATGAAAAGAAATCCTGATCGCCATCTCTAGAGGCTCGTGATAATGATCCTCTCCTCTTCTCATCCCTCTTTTCTTTTCCTTTCCTTTCCTTTCCTTTCATTTCCTTTCCTTTCCTTTCCTTTCCTTTCCTCTCCTCCGTCCAATGATCCTTCAGTAATCCCTACTCAGGGTTCAGTCAAACTGTTTTAAGTTCTCGCCTAACTGAACTGTAAAACCATCACCACTGACCCCTTTTTTTCCCCAACTAACATGCTCGACTGGCTCCAGTTGAAAGTGTGACTGGGTGTGTGTGTTTGTGTGTGTTTGTGTTTAAGGCGAGGAGATGCTGGTGTGTATCTCTTTTTGTGTAAATACCTTTGTGTTCCTGACGTCTGTCGGGCATACATTATTTCTTGCTCATGTTTGTGCGTGGTTATTCACCCACAGTAGATTTCTGTCCCTATTTGTCCGTGACACACTCACCTTATTAAATACTAAGTAAATGCCAATAGACTCCACTCTGTCTGTCTCCCCTTTTTCTACAAGCCTCGCTGCCCTTCTCCACAGTTCATTGTTCTGGTTGCCAATTTTGTGTATGAATCTGTTGCTGTACGCGTGTATCTCTTTACCTGTCTTTCTAGTCAGGTGTCTGCCATAAACAAGTATTCATAATTTATTTAGCTTCTCAAAAACAGCCAATGTTAGCTTAATGCACTGGAAAACTGCTGCCTCAGTCTTACCCTAATGGACAACATGCTTTCCAATGCATGGGCTGACTGTGGTTCCACCGCCAAGTGAGTAAAGAGCTTTGGCTTTGTACATGGTGGTGATTTAAAGGCCGTGATTAGATGGACGAGCCAGACAGTGTCTATTTGGGCTTTCTCTCTCTCTCTCTCTCTTCCTCTTGCACACTTACTGTTGACTTTTGTAGTGGGAAGTGTAATTGAGACAGAGTAAAGGCAAGCCACATGCTACTGTTATCGCTCACTGGGAGCACAAAGGGAGGGAGGGATGGGAGGAAGGGCAATAGAGAGAGGTAGTGCACAACAAAGCCGACTGCTGAGAGTTGAGGAGGAGAAGCTTGAAAGAGCGGGGGGGGTAAAGAGAGGGAAAGAAAGAATGATACAGATAGAGAGACAGTCAAAGGGGCAGTGGAAAGAGAACGATGTCTTTGACCACCATTAGCTACCTTCGGCGAAATTGACAAGGATGGAAGGAGCTGTATGAATGGGAGGCTGGGTGTTGCTGTTCACCACGGGGGGCAAACAGCAAACAAGTGAGAGAAAGAGTAAACCTAAGACAGATGTACACAGTAGAGCATGGTGGTTTATGTCTGCTGATTGACACTGACTGTATATATTTAATCTGTGTAGTACATATCTGATACAAGTCTTTGCTTCACTGATTCCGTACTAAATACTGTACATACTAGTGTGAACTCTCTCTTACAGTGCCTTGTAAACCCGCTGCATTATTATTCACTGTTATTGCACATTATTACACACTGTTTGTAGTCCATTTCTAATAATAACTGACCCTAATATTGAAATATTTGCAGAGGCGCACAAAAAAAAAAACGTAAGAATATTAAACAGATCAACTCTCTGTGTAGGTTGTAGTTTTGCATATGAATTGCCCAGTTGTTGAGCATGCAAATAGTGGCCACTATTATTCTGATCTCATGGGCAGACACACAGCTGTGGTGTAGCTGACAGAGTTAACATGAGCGCCACCTCTTCCCCTTCCAGTGCACCTTTTTTTTTTTTTCAATATGCTTGTGTTGAGATCCGAGCAGGTACGCAGAGCGAGCTCAAATAACCATAATCCTTAACGCTAAAACCGCTCCGCTGCATTATCGCCGCTAACACACCCCCGCTGCAACCTCTGCACCGTGCAGTCAGGTTCAGGGCGAATCGCCGAAATATCAAACGCTTGCAGATGAGAAAGCAAACCTCTGTGTGTCTGTCGAAAATGTCACCTCACCAGTGCAAAGCCCCTCCATGCTCCATCATGAAAACGGAGCCCTCTGACTCATGCGCGTCTACGCAGTGCTGCTTTAGCTTTTTCCACCTTGTCGTCTAAGCTTTTGGCAGAAAGCGCTCTGCCCATTGATGGGAGGGAGAGGGAGAGCCCCAGGCCAAAAGAGTGCACGTCAATACTTGAAGAATACTTCATGTGCAAGACATATTGATCCGGTGAAATCTATGCATGAGGCAATGTAGGGCCAAAGCAATAGTGCATTCACAGCACCTGGCCAAAGTGTAAGACGTTCTTTATATTCACTGTGAAGAAAACGGCACACTGTATTGGATCGGACCCCTTTGAATGAGAGTCACAGAAATCTGCTGAGGCTGATATTTTAGAATGATTTTAATATCATTGGAGAAAAATGAATCAATTCAATGTAATTGCTTAACAGACATGTTTGAACCCCATATAGTTCTGTTTGGTAACATTGATCCCATCATTTAAAAGCAAATAATGTTCCATGAGAAATCTCCCTCTCTCTCTTTGATCTCTGCTCTGTGGTGGAAACCCACCCGTTTATTCTGCTCTTTTTAACATTGAACTGGGGCTTCTTTGCAGCAGATATATTGATTGTAGATGTCAGTCAAATAATTTTTTTTGGGGGGTGGGCATTTTTGCATTTATTTGGACAGTACATTGAGAGATAGACAGGAAATTCATGGAGAGGGAGGGGATGACATGCAGCAAAGGGCCGTGAGTCAGACTTGAACCCATGGCCACTGCGGTTAGGACTAAGCCCATGTGGTACACGCTCTACCAGGTGAGCCGCCGAATTTGAATTTGTCTGGAAAACCATGTGGTTTCAGGCGCAATGTGTTAAGAGGGAGGTAATACCACGGACGGGATTACATAAAGTGAAGGATATAGAATTGAGAGTATGGGTTCAACATCCATTTCAAGGGGCTATTTGTACGTTTTCTGTGCCGCCGAATGTGATTTCCTGCCTGGAGAGGGAAACGGTGATCGTCTCTTGACAAGAGCTTCCGCCATCTGTCTTTATAATACACCCTCTGAGGAGAGCTACATCTTCAGAGCAGATTGGAGGCTTCACTGAGTCGCTATGGGAAGGTGATGAGACGGGCTGGGGCTAGCTTGTAGAAAAAGACATGATAGAGACAAGAGTTAACATTGGTGTTTCTTGCCACCTCTGGAGACAGCGCTTGGTGAGTAAAGGAATGAAGTTCGATGTTGAACTCACAATGTTTCTTCTAGACTTTCAAGTAAACAGCTGTTAATGCTAACGTTAGCTATGTAGCAATAACAAAACTTACAAATAGCTCCTTTTAAGAGAGAAATATTACTTCACAGGTGGCAGAATTCCTAATAGTTCATGGGATAGCAAAAAATGCCTAGAAATGACCTGTTTTGCTCAAAATCCTCAATATACATCCACCTGCACTTTTCCAAGTGCATTTGTAACATTAAGAATAATCATATTTCACAGTAATGAAAAATTCAGAAATTGAGGCACATGAACTTGACTCTTGCACTGAATGCAGTTGCACAAAAACCTGCAATACCAGTAGATGAATTCATTGCAGATGCATATCACAAACACACCACCTATGTTTGTACACCCCTCATCACATCCATATATTCATCGAAAAAGGAGAGAAAGAGGGAAACAGCGTCCCCGCAGCGTTGCCATCCCGCCCATCTAACTGTGGCAATTCGTTAGCATAGCACACAATAGCCTGTGTCAGTGTCAGGTGTAACAAACATGCACAGACACGTTTACAAATCACACACACACAAACACATATGCGCAACCCATAATATATTCGCAGACAGCCAAGCTTTTTCTTTTCACTGCCATTCAGGCGTCATGTTTGCCCACACAGATGCTATCAGCAGCAATAAGCCTGTGTGGTCATTGCTATTCAAAAACCATAATGTCGCCCATATATTCTGTTCATTGGCAGATTCTAATAGGAAGAAATTACTGGCTGAAGGTTCTATGGGCTGCGTGATTGGCCAGCTGCGTGGCGCTGCGTTGACTTATCGACGAAGTTCCTATTAAACATTTAATGCATGCGCGAGTGTATTTAGTTAAACACTGTAACTGTCACTTGTGAATGACTACATAAACTTGCTGATGCGCAATTTTCATTTCACAGTCGGCTCTTTGTGCGCTGCTGGGTGACTGATTCTGTTGATTTGGCAGAGATAAACATTGATAAACCGTTAAACAAACTGTGTGTGTGTGTGTGTGTGTGTGTGTGTGTGTGTGTGTGTGTGTGTGTGTGTGTGTGTGTGTGTGTTCTAGGCTGTGCTAAATGATTGGTGGAGCCCTGCTTATTGTAGGAATGATTGTCTGGCATGTGTGTGTCTGTTTATGGGAACTAAAGAATCATCAAGTGTTTTGTTTTTTTTTTCCTGGAGAATTATTTAACAGATGCAGAAACCATGCTCCATTAAGTTTTGTATACAGTATGTATTCAAAGCACAGCAGCTGTACGGTTCTCTTTCTTTTGAGCAAACTTCATACTTTGTGTCATTAATAAGAATCTGCTATTTGTCACTGCTACTTAGCAATATTCTGTTAATATTGCAGAAAATAGAATATGGGATGTTGTGTTTAATCAGGCTTTGGTTTGCTAATTTTCATTTCCGTGTTATACATTTGGATCATCCCACAAAACACGACACTGCTATACATCATATGCCTGAAATATATAACAAGACGTCCAAATAAAAAATAGTTCACAGATTCTGAAGTAACACGTTAGAAAACAACAAACATACATACATCCTGTTTTCTTGAAATTCCACCCACTTGTTTACCAATAACAACAATTCTGCATCACATTAATGCAAAAAATCACACGTCCTGAACTTTTGCTAGAGCCGAAGCAAATACAACTCCCACATTACTTCACTGTATCATCAATTAAATGTATCTCATTAAATCATGTCTGGGTTGAAGTGATGCAGATATTATTCTTGAGAACTATGAACTAATGACATGTATATTCACATACTGTATGTGGACGTACTTGTCATTTAGAATGTGGAGAAAAAAAAGAGACATATTACATTTTGAAAAGATATGTGAGGTTGTCAGGAAGATCACGGCGAAGGTCAGCTGTTATGATCACATTTTTACAACAGTTCATTCATTGGTTTCACTGTCGGGAGTGTGACGCCACGGCGACACACGCAGTAGGGGAGGTGGAGCAGCATACCCTTGCTAAGATCCTTCTTCTGCTGTGTGTGTGTATAAGTGTGTTTGAACCTGTATGTGTGTGTGTGCATGAGTGTGTAATCCTATTCTGGTATGTTTGTGAGTCGACATCTGTGCGTCTCTGTTCCAGTTTGTTCTGTTGAGTCTACATGTCATTTGTACATGTTGTTCTCGGTTTGATGACATATTTGTAGTTTTTTTTTTTTTTGTATGTTTGAAATATATCAGTGTGAGTCTGTGTTTGTGTATATGTGTGAGATCCTTCATCCCCAGATAAGACACGGGCTGGAGGACAGCAGGGCAATCCCATCTTGGGGAGTAACAGGCATCAGCAGGGATCTGACGCTCTATTGGTGTGTGTGTGTGTGTGTGTGTGTGTGTGTGTGTGTGTGTGTGTGTGTGTGTGTGTGTGTGTGTATTCAGAAAGAAAAAAAAAACACATATATTCACACGCACACGTACACACACACATTCACATGTGCACACATAGCCCCGGTCTGAGGGCACTGCTGTAATTGGATGTCTGATTACTGTCAGATAGTGTGTGTAGGAGAGAAAGAGAAGGAGAGAGGCGGGAGAGAAAATGACAGAAAAATGAAAGAAAATTCTTCTCACAGGGAAAGAGAGAGAGAGTGTTGGCCAACAGCAGAGGAGAAGAAGAAAGAAATCGACGCTCAGAGGTTACAGAGAGAGAGAGAGAGAGAGAGGGGGAGAGAGGTGAGGTAGGGTAGAGGGAGTACCAGAGAGAGAAGTGGACATGTCCTCTCTTTGTGATCTCTGGGCTTAACATTGACCTTGTGCTTTTTATCTGTGGTCTGACATCCAATCATCCCTTGCTTATCTCCCTCCTCCCTCGTCCCCCTTGCCCCTACATCTTTTCATCTTTCCATCCCTTTCCATTTCTTCCTCTCCACCTTCTGATTCCTCTCCTCTTGCCTTGATCTAATATACATTTTTTCTATTTCAAAGGTGCTTTGTTGGCGTGGAAGTTTCAAAAATCACGTTGCCAAAGCGTCAAAAAACATTTTAGCCAAGTACACAATAACAGAAAGATAGAACACTAAAACACCAAGATCGATATACACATATATTGATTATATATTTACAATATATTATGCATATACTAAACATATATATATATATATATAGTGTTTGTTTGTGTGTCTCTCTAGTTCATTCACTGTCCCTGGTATATATTAGGCAGCAAGTTCTGCCTCCTTCGAGGAGTATTTTGAACTTTGAGACGTTTTTGCTTGTTGACATTTGGAATTACAGAATTGAACTATTTAAAGTAAATATTCCTTATATCAGTGTATGATTTACATTTCAGGAGGAAGTGCATCTCCGCCTCCTCCTCACCTGTCGAGCACATATCTGACCACATGTTCTTTTTTTCTTTCAGTTGCCATGATTTCTTTTGTGTGGTCCTTGTTCACTTGCTAGTTTGTGGACACTGAACCTGGACTGGACTTTCTGTCTCTGACAGTTACGAGATATTCTGCCAGTTCATAATCTCTGATTAGGGACAGATAATACTCTAATCTACTTTTGAAAAAAGGAGCTAAAAGCCAAAGTTTCAGATGGGTTTATTTACATTGTGTTATAATTTGGTCTCCTCTGATTGGATGATTGTGTCGTTGTGAACCTGGTGTGTTTGAGAGGGGGCAGTTAGCCTCTCCACCAACAGAGACCTGATACATCTTTCTCCATCTATCCTACCCCCCACCCCTCTGTCTTTCATTCTGTCCGTTCCTTTGGACTCCTAATTGTCCGAGTCTGTCTCACCCATTTCCACCTTTGCTCTCCCACCCCCCAGCAGAAAGCCAGTGGGATTAATCTTATTGATTGGAAGCATTGGTGATCCGTGACAGGTGGCAGTAGGTCAGATGACTCGATGGAGACATTAACTGACTTGTCTCCTGCCTGAAGACTCACAGAACTGGTCTCCAGTTGCACTTGTCAGCCCTCACTGTGGTACTGACAGTGAAGAGTTCATTTGTGAGGCTGCCGCGCTCTCGCTGTACCTGCTGAGATTACGCAGTTCAATCTGGAATCTGCATAACATTCAACTTTATCTCTTTGCTCTCTGCCCCGGAGCCGAGCAAGCACCCTTTGGATACCAAGGGCCCACCCCTTGGTTTTCAAAGGTTGGGCAGGTCACTTGTGTTTTACAAGAACTTATATAGATGATACAGACACAAGTTCTGACTGAGCGCTATGAACCAATACTAGTTGAATGTACTACATGCTAGAGACAGAAGAGGCTAGTTTCAAGAGGACTGCTCACACACACACACACACACACACACACACACACACACACACACACACACACACAGACACACACACACAGACACAGACATGACACTTAAACACACATGCAAACAGGTTCTCCTCTCTCTCTCTATCCCGTGCACACACTTGACACCAAACACAACGCTCCGTGCCGTAGGTGTCCACCTGTGTCCCCTCAGACCTGAGCAAACGCTGACTTCAGCTAAACTGCTCGACTCCTGTGGTGAAGACAGACCTGCCACCCCGCCCCACCCCATACTTCACCCCACACACACACACACACACACACACACACACACATTTTGATTGGGATGGTAGGGGAAGTGAGATGTTAAAAGGCCAAGATCTTCTGTCTCTCTCTCTGTCTCTTTTTCTCTCTTGCCCACTCAGTCTTTGTCTCCCTTGTGTGTTGTTTGCGTCTTCTTTCACTTTCCCCACTCGAACCTCCAGGACCCCCCCCCCCCCCCCCCCCCCCCATCTCTCTCCCTCTCTCTGCTGCACACACATGCACACACACACAGAAATAATGAAAGATGTCTGTTTGTACAATGTCCAATCTTTTCTCCCTGTGCAAATTCAGGTATCCATGTACTGGGAGGCGGCACAGTCTGTCCTCTGTGTATAAAATAAAGATGGAGAAAAAGTCCTGCTGCCCGGCAACTTCAGCCCATAGACGCAAATTATACTGACATTCAAATTTAGTCCTATTTTCAGCTGTCAGAGTGACAACACAAAACAATGATTCTCATCAACCTAATGGAGAAAAGAGGGAGCATGGAATAATTGCACCATGCTGTCACTGCATCCGCTCCTAAAACAAGACAGATACATTACATAGGACGTCCACACCAGCTACTCATTTGATTAGTAATGCAGATGTACAAGAAGGAATGGGGAGCTTCTATGTCGGTCGTCGATGGCTATTACATTATATAACACTGGTGCAGATGGACAAGAAGTGGCATTCACTGTGGTTACTGCAACACTAATGCAATGCAGGATGGGAGATGTCACATACTCCGAATAAATAGAGGCTAAAAAGTTAAACAAACCCCAAAACTTGTTTATACTGTATACAGATATCTTTCCATCCACAAATTACTAAAAGATTGGCTTATATAATACATATACACCCCATCATTTTTTCATGCAAATGAAAAATTGAATTGTTCCATCTTGTACACTTACTCGTACAGCTGAGGTTTCAGTTTCTGGGTTTCAGGGCAATATGGAGAGTATTGCATCATCATTGTCCTTAGCTTGTTAGTAGTGTCAATGTGACAAACTGTTGTAACACTACTAAGTCCCCAACTAAACCCCTGTTTAGCATTTACATATGTACATATATGTAACACATTTAATGTAGTTGTAAGCAGATATAAGAGCAGCTTAAGTTTTTTATTTCAACTTACAAGAAACACATATTTGATGTTATTACAACTGTGTTTGACTTTGTTGGCATTTATTATCATTTACAGCAGCCCTAAATGTTTATATAGTGCTTAAGACAGCTGTGAATTATTAAGGGTTAGTGTTGCCTAACCGCGAACTTTTGGAAATTTTGAAACAAGCTAAATATATATATATATATATAAAAAAAAAGAGTGGGTTCTTGCACCCATTTTTTTTATCTCTGTCTGATCTCCTCCTCTTGGCCAGTTCGATCTAACTCTGGAGCATTTACTGTAGTACAGTAGGTATCACTGCAGTATTCATACATAACCCAGAAAAGGAGGATATCTGCGACGTCTAGAATTGTAATAAATTTGCCAAGTAGACGTAGCCTGAGGGACAACTCCAGCGGCTGTCAGTGTATTATTAAATTCTGCTATAACATACTGAGGCGAGAATGTGAATTAGCTTTTCGGATAGACACCACAAATTATTGTATTTTGTCTGAGCACCACTTGAAACGTTTTATTATATGCACAGTAGATCATTAGAAATATCCAATATCCATTCGTTGTTGCAAACTGCAGCCTCGGTTTATACTGTGATAACTCACAGCGCCGTGCAGACATCGCTCATATTTTTATCTCAGTGTGAATTTACACCATCCTAATCGAGCAAATATTTACCAAAAGTAATTCGATTTCTTTAACTGAAACAACTCTGGCCATTTTTTCTTTTCCCTTCCCTATATCAGTGTTTTCATTATCAGGAAATTAAAGCAATTTCAGGCGTTAGACCGTCATGGGCTCATGGAAGCTTTCCCACCTCAGGGTTAGATCAGGTCTGAGCAGCATCTTTTTCCGAGTTCTGGTTAGGACCGTCTTAAAATTTTGGAGCCCAGTTGATGCTCTAAGGCCTGTGTCCTTTAAAGGCATATTTTAATGGGAGGATGTAAATTTCCTGGGACAGCGGTTCCGTGGGTGTTGTCAATGATTCATTTGTAAGCCTGAGGAGAAGTTTCAACTCTGAGCGAAAAAATGCAGAACACTAATATTTACTGCACCACTTAATCCACACCCAAGCAAATGAAAGAAGAAAAAAAAAAAAAAAATCCAGCATGTGTATCGTGCACATAGTTACTTCAGTGCACACACAAATACACGTAAAGGCAAATGTTCAGCGGTAAGCGCGGACAAAACTCACAAAAAAGCACGCGTTAGTAGGAACATGCGCGCGCGTTCACACACGCACACGAATCAGTGACTTCAAAGGCCCACGCTGCGGTGCCCCAAGCCATGAACAAAGCATAGAGAGGCAGAGGGCAACTTTTAATTTTAAAGCAGTTCTAATGAGGTTTGGAGAGAAAGAAAGTGTGTCAAAATCAGTGTGTTTGTGTGTGCTTCCCTCCTAGTTACAGCTCACTGGCAGGTATTTGTGTGGGCTTGAATGCAGTGGGTGGTTTTTTTTTATTTTTTATTAATTTTTTTTATTTTATCAAAGAAATGCGTGCTAAGCCGGAGAGAGAAATTAATTTCTTCCTGTGTGGATTTGTTGGATGCACACAACCTGATATTTAGTCCAAGCATATTGAATGTAATAGCAACAACTGACAAGATGTGTGTGTGTGTGTGTGTGTGTGTGTGTGTGTGTGTGTGTGTGTGTGTGTGTGTGTGTGTGTGTGTGGGGAGAAAGACACAGCTGTATCTTAATGGAAGAATCATTAAAGACAGGGTCTTTGATTTCACTACCTTCCTTTCATTTTTGTTACACACTCACATCTGACACAGAGATATGCACACAGGCACAGAAACACACTTTAAAGTTGCTCTCATTACTCATGCTTATCAAAAAACTGCGTTAGTGTCTGTGTGTGTATCCAAGCTGTAATGCCAGTATAAATGCTTTACAAGAAAGATGAGTGTATCGTTGAGAGTGTATGTGTATGTGTGTGTGTGTGTGTGTGTGTGTGTGTGTGTGTGTGGCACTCCTGTAGTGTTGAATGGAGGGTCACTGCAGGGTATCTTGAGCTGATGCAAAGGACGACTGCTGGAGACATCTCTTCAAACCGTTTGCTGGAAGATGCAGCCAAATGTGAAAGTGTGCAAATTGAAGATGAAGTAGGGAACTAGAGGGAGGCAACAGAAAAAGAAGAGCAGATGATGCAAACGCTGACACTGAACATGGATGAAGAATAGAGAGGCAGACATGAAAAGGAAGGTGATTGTTGCCTCTGCTGATAGCTTAAAACCTCTCAAAAAAAAAGTCAGGTGTGCAGCTCTGCTCTCTGCAGGTGTCAGGTGTTGCTATTGTCATATTGTTTCCATAATTGGCTCTTTTTCAGCACTCAGTACAAACGCAGCCACGAGTGTGTTTCTCTTCCTGTGTTTAAATGCTTTTAAAGATTTTGATATTTTGTGATTGAGACAGTTTGGGGCCATTATCGCTTACTCCTCTAATAAATTGTGTTGTACAATTGATTGTTACATTTCCCTGGTAATTGTGCACAATGGTTTTTTTTCTTTTTTTTTCTCCTTTTCTCACATTGAATAAATACTTTGGAGATGCACTCCCTGAAAACTTTGACAGGCTGCAGATGAGAGAAAAATGACACGAAGCAAGATATGTAGAGTGAGAGTAATTCCTATTTGTTTTTTTTGTGTGTGTGTGCTTTCTCCCCATTGATGTCCCATTATGGTTAATAGATGAAATGGTGCAGAGAGAGAGAGAGAGGGGAGCGTGTGGGAGGGAGGCGGATTGTTAATTAAACGTTGAGACAGCGGTGTTTCCCGTCCTGAAACGGAATGAATTTATTCTCTAAACAGAATGGAGTTAATTGCGACTATAAGGGTTTCATTCGGAGAAGTGCTGGACGCACTTAACATCGAATTTATCATCACAACTTCCTTTTTCAGATGCAAATGCACACTCACATTCACACGAAAACACATGCTGATCCGCACTTGTATGCATGCATCATAGCTCATGGGTTGACACCTATATATATATATATATATACACATGCACAAAAATATATTCACACCAACACACGGAGGTAAACAAACTAGGCACATATACAAATAAACAGACACAAGGATTAAGTCACATTGTACTCCACAGTAAAGCCTCAATAATCAGGTTATTAGCGATAAACTCAGCGTATTGTTTTTCAACAGCTGTAGGTCCCATAATTCAGTTGGCCCCGTTATAGACGAATGTGCTACAATCGGTGAATTATGTAATAAAGTGGCTGTTACTGTGATCCGGCGGCGGCCATTCTTTTATCTGAAATGAATAAAGAGAATTTCTGACTGCTCTCACATTAGCATGGCCGGCGTGTGATGTGATGTGTCTAAATAAGTAATTATCCAGTTTTCACACAATCAGCCAAATTATGAGCCTGCAGATTTTTTTTTTTTGGGGGGGGGGGAGAGAGAGAAGTAAAACGATTCTGTCTGTAACAATTGCGAGTTGAGGATGATCAAACAGCTTTTCACACTTTGATTCCTCTAAATGTAGCGGCTAATTCAGACTTTGTCCCAGCAATGGGGAACATTATTGACGCGTTCGGCTGCCAAATCATGTGTTTTCTACTCCTGTTTATACACATGACGAGGAATGTCTGTCTGATGTCAGCGGCCACTGCTTTCTCTCTTCTCTTTGGGAAAAAGAGCTGGCGGCAGGGTAGTTATTTGATTTGGCCTGCAAAAAGCTTTCACACCATGTCAGGTACCTGAAATGCAGGTTTTCTAACCCACATCTTCACTAAAATCAATACCGGGGCTTGTAGTTCACAGGAGCACTTTTTCACTTCTGACATAACTTTTTTTTTTCACACTAGGAGCTGTCTGCTCGTCCTCAACAACCAACAAAGAAACACTGGTCTCAACAAAAGCTTTGATATTTTTGTTTACAAGATTTGCGTCATGTGTTTCTCTTTCTATTTTTTTTTTTTTTGTTCTCAAACTTTGCAACACAAAGCAAAAAAATCCTCTGCCCAGAATGTCGAGATGTTTTGGAGGCTTTTTTTTTGTAATTACGTCTCACTTTTCTATAGCTCCTGTTTATTTAGCAACTGCTGCTTTTGACATTCTTTGAGTGATTTTAGACAAAAATAAATAAATAAAAGAGATGTTGATGTTTCCCCTGACCCAACCTCACAGCTTTCCTTTCAACAGAGCAGCGAAGGTGCGCTCTAATAACTCATGTTGGCTGTGATTGAGCCGCTTTTTTTCTTTTTTCTTTTTTAGGCTCCATCAAAGACGAGAGGTGTTTTAGGGGATAGCGGTGATTTTCGGCCAAGACATTGACTGTCAGGTGTGTGTGTGTGTGTGTGTTTGCTTGCGAGTGTGTACGCAGACACTAACACACAGACATAATTTGATAGTGTCTTTATCTGGGAAGTCTGCTGTCCGCGGGGACAGTTATTGATGATGTGTGTGAGGCTATGAAACAAACCATGATTTAATCACTTTTATACTGCTCCAAGGACAGTGGAGAGAGAATGCAAACATCAGCGCTTGTGCGTGTGCGTGTGCGTGTGTGTGTGTGTGTGTACATAATGTACGCCTTGTTACCTCATGATTTGTTATCTGTGTGTACATATACAAAACTGTATGTCAAGTTTGTGATTATCCTTGAGAAAGTATTCTAAACTTCCAAGTATTTGTTTCCTGTGTGTTGTGTGTGTGTGTGTGTGTGTGTGTGTGCGTGTGTGCGTGTGCGTGTGTGCGTGCGCATGTGTATGCTTGTGAGGAGTAGACAAGGGTGCCAGTGAAGATTTTGTCACTTTAGCGATTATTCTTGAGAGGCTTTTAATATGAGGCTAATGAGTATTTGTTTTAGCAGTCACTGGTGTGCGTGTGTCTGCGTGGGTATGAATGCGCTTGTGTGTGTGAGTGCGAGAGTGAGTAAGGAGTGTGATGTAGTGAAAGCGACAGACTGTACAGATGTTCAATAAATGGGCTGGAACAGGCAGGGAGGAAAGGGGACATCATTCACAGTCCCTCACACACACACACACACACATACACACACACACACACACACACACACACATGGACTGAAAAGTGACAATATGAAAATGTAGACACACATAAAACACATGGATACACGCAGTCGGTCTTACATCATACACTGCTTAAAGATATTGCAGATAGTAATGTTGTAACAATGACATAATCCGACACACTCACACACACACACACACACACACACACACACACACACACACACCTTTACAGACACAAAAGAGGGAGAGATGTATGTATTTATGTGGGTGCCCTTTTCTTTTTTTGTTGTTGTTCTGAAAGTCATTCAGAAACTATTTCAACCTTTTTGTCCCCATATTTCCTGGGTTGAACAATAACGATTTCTGAGAGAGAGAGAGAGGTGACAAAAATCTTCCTATTTATCACATATTGGGAGTGAAATAACCAATATTGCTGTGACTGCGATTCCTTTCACCCACACCGATAGGAAATGAAGCGTGAGTGTGAAGTGGGTGCAGAGGATATTTCCTGGCACTCACACTGTGCCCGCTGATGTGATTTTTGAATCATCATGTCGCCCCATTCATCTTTCCCCTCCCTTGCCTTTTCGCTGTTTTCCCCCGTTGCAGTCGACACCTCCCTCCTCCACCTATCATTTCCTTTTCAGCATTGTCTCTAAGTGTCTTTTCCTTCCTGTCCTCCATTGCTGTTTCTCAACTCTTTTCGCCTCTTCTTTCCTCCCCACTATGTATCCGCCCCCCTCTTCCTCTCTTCGTTCCCTCCCTCCCTTTTCTGTGACTTACTTTTTGTGACATCATCCCTGCTCCTTTCTTCTTTTCTTTCTTTTCTTTCCCTCCACCAATGTTGCACCCTACTTCCTTTATACCCTGTCTCCTCTCACCAAACTCTGCAACTCTTTGTTTCACAATCTGTCTTATGTGCCATGAATGTTTAATGTGACATTTAATGCGGATCTGTGATCCTCATATATTTGAATTATTGCCTTTCAAGCTTTTTTGGCTGTGGCTGTGGTGTTGTGTCAGTACTGTTTCATCTTCTGATATATCTTGGATATTCGGCGAGTTGGCTTTTGCTGCTCACGCCAACGATCCATTTATTCCCTTGTTCATCTAAAAGGACTAAGTCTGCTGGAAGTGTCACACCACATTATCATCATCCACCGGAGGTCTTGACATTAAGTGTTTGCAACAGTTTAGAACAGTTTTATGAACTGGGATTAGGCCAAATCAAGGAAAAGCGACTGAATAAGAACGATGAATACAAAAAAAAACCAAAACATGCAAATTAGTGCCAAAAAATGGATCAATTTTTACCCCATTTCTCTTTCTCCCTCTCTGTCTCAGGCGGTGTGTGCATTGCCCAGTCCTTGAAGATCCCCAGGGAGCCCAGGCCGGGGGAGTTTGACAAGATCATCAGACGCTTGCTGGAGACCTCCAACGCCAGGGCCATCATCATGTTTGCTAATGAGGACGACATACGGTACGTGCTGTGCACTTAAACAAGTGCCCCACCGCCACTGACCGCAATTTTTTGTGCTGCCTGCAGTTTTACTTAGAGACACTTTCTGTGGCTTTTTGGACGAAAAAAAAAAAAGTTATAAAGCTATAACGACCAAATGACTCTAGCTACAAGACGGTAATAATATCATAGGTGTTATATGTCATATAATGAAAAAGCACTTCTGTTGAATTGCCGGGTAGTCAGTCGCAGCTGTTGCATTAAGTATTACTCCTCATTAAAGGTGTTTCCCTACATTTTACTGTCTAATCATTTAGATTAGATTTGGAGGGGCATCGAGGCGTTCACTGTCTTGCTCAAGGCGTCCTCAAAAAGGCATTTAGCTACATCGAGACTGAGGCACCCAACGATCATCACCCCCGATTCCTTGACTACATAAATATTTAAATTCTCCGCTTTTGTTTTTTCCTCAAACAGACGAATTCTGGATGCAGCTAAAAGGAACAACCAGACGGGTCACTTCCTGTGGGTGGGATCAGACAGCTGGGGGTCCAAAATCTCTCCCGTGATCGGCCAGGAGAGAGTGGCCGAGGGCGCCATCACAATTCTCCCCAAACGGGCCTCTGTGGATGGTAAGAGTGTGTGTACAGACAGCCGACACCGGCGCATTACGCATGCGCAGTGTCAGTAATGGGCAGTAAATTAGGGAAGAATTAAGAAGTTTTCATATGCAGTGTAACTTGTTCCATGCACCAGGCTGTGTGATGAATGAAAGGCAGCTGAAAGTGTGTGATTGTGTGCGTCTGTGTGTTTGTGCTTAGAGTCTAATACATCACATTAAGGGGGAAGGGGGGAAAGGCCAGAAACAGAAAGTGAAATACACTCATGTTCTGTCACCCTTGATCCCAGCGGGCAACAAGTTTTTGCCATTAGGCCAGGGAGGATATCCTCATTTGCTCCCTGTCAGAGCTCCCTATTAGATAATTGACTCCTGGAGGGACACAAAAGGCGACGAGACATAAACTAGAGGCGAGGGAGAGAGAGAGAGTGAGCTTATGTAGAAGTTTAAACGAATCAAAGTCAGCTTTGGCTGGTCGACATGAGGGAACACGCTATGGGGTTTTTCAGAGCAGACAGAGAGGAGTTGCGAGCGAGATGGAACCAGTGGAGGATTAATGAAGAGTGCATACGCCGAATTATCAATTTATTAGGTGCACTTTACAGTCTGGTGCAATGTGATGCTGCAATAGATCCTGCCTTTGTGAAGCTCTAAGTGTTCAGCTTTTGTTGACAGTATCAGTAGTTAGTGTTCCTTTATAATGAGAGGTGTAGGGAATATTTTGTTCGATTACCCAATTGACATTCCTGTGTGTGTGTGTGTGTGGGGGGGTGTTATTATTCCGACTTTACTGTGATTTAAAAATACACAATCCTTACCATTGAGGCTACTATCAGTTCAGTTTATGTTCATATTCCACAAATACTTATTCATTTAAAGGAATATTTTGACATTTTGCTAATTACTGGAGTCAGGGGAGTCTTACGTTAGCTGAGGAGAAAGACTGGAAACAGAGGGAAACAGCTAGCCTGGCTCTCTTTAAAAGAAAAAAAAAAAGAAACAAACAACAAAAAAATAAAACAGCAGTGAAGATGTCACTGCTCCCCGGGGGAGAAATAGTCTGACACATGAATCCCTGTAAAACTGCACCTTCTCATTTTTACACTTCAGTTTTTGAATGGAATAAACAGACAAGACAACTAAGTAATCTTTAGAGGGCATTAGTGGTTTGTTTTTTTTGTACCTTTTGTAAATAGCCATGCTTCCCTGCTTCCAGTGTTTGTGCTGAGCTAAGCTAACCATCCTTTGGCTCCAGCTTCATACGCAGTATAGAGTTTTCCACAGAGGGTGGTATCAATCTTTTCATCTCTCAACAAGAAAGCAAATGAAGCACATTTACCAAAGTGTCAAACTATTCCTTTAAATGGATAACTCTGGTGTCACTGAGGATCCAGTGTATATAATTGCCTACTAGGGGGTGGATACTTCTCTTACCTAATGCGAGGCACTTCCTGATATTTTTATTTTTACGAGCATCACATCTGTGATCACGGCGGGAATGCATGTGATCCCAGTTGACACATGCTACCTGGCGCGCCACGCAGGGTGTAAAACCCACCGTTCCCAGCAGGCTAACTTATCAATCGCGCTACACAGGTGCGCACAGCATCCGTTTCCCTGACAGCGGAGGAGATTAATCAAGGCAGCCCCTGTCAGCTTTTACAGCGAGTCAGGCGCAGCTCAGGCTGTCCAAGTCAGTCTGATAGTCCCCGGAGATTCCCCTCGCCCTCCACGGGCTGTTTCCTCATGCACTGTGCTCCCCCTGAACTGCAGTCCCAGTGGTGTTGGAAATGACACTCTCTTTTTAATAGTGAAGAGTAAATGCTTCTTTTGCAGTCATCTTGGGGGCGTATCCGAGGTCCAAAGGAACAATAAATAACTCTTCCTTGTTTTCCAATAGCAATTGCACCACTGATGATGTTGAGGTGGGAAATAAAGCGATGCGGCCATAGAAGGAGTCTTCACTGTTTTCCCAATTTACTCTAATAAGAAACAAAGTAGTAAAGGTACAAGGTGTGTTTGTGTTTCTGTCATTCCTCTTTTCTTTCACCCATTTCTTCATCTCAGCTTCTGACAGGTATTCATGAGTGAAGTAAAAGCGCATTTCCCTGTTTCTCTTCACCTCTCGACTAATTAAATTGGACAAGTAGCCAGCGTATTGTGAAAGCTTGGCTTACTCTCCTTGCCCTCGGCTTCAGTATTTGATTGGAGCTCCAAGACTGGATGTCTCAACTGAAATGGCTTTTTAGTCATGCTTTAGATCCATAGGCTATTCATAACATATGCTTTTGTGAGTCAAAATGTATTACACCACCATGAACGCCTCCATTTTTTAGTGCAGGGAGCCTCAGTGGAAGGGAAGCCCCATCTGGGTGGTGTTGAAAACAGCTCTTATAATCAGAACGATGCTGCTTGAATCTTGTGTATGAACAAGGTAGATGTTCTCAGTACAGTTTAAAATAAAAGAAAGGGAAAATAGTTTTTTAACGGTTACCTTCTGTGTCTTTTTTTTTTTTTTTTTACAGCCTTTGACCGGTATTTCCGCAGCCGCTCACTGTCCAACAACAGAAGAAATGTTTGGTTCGCTGAATTCTGGGAGGAAAACTTTAACTGTAAACTGGGGATGCACGGTAAACGACCCGGAAGCCTGAAAAAATGCACAGGTAAGACGTAACACCTTGACTTTACAGAATGAGTTTCTGTCCACCATGAGACTTCCACCATGTTGGGGAAGACAAAGAAACTTACATTTACATCACAACTGCAAAACTCTCGTGTCTGCTTTCCTTTTCTTTCTCTCTTTATATCCCACTTTATCTCACTTATTTCTCCGATGATCGTCTCATCTCCCCTGTGTAGCCTCTCCGACTCGCTGAGTTCGCCGGTTAAAATAGAAACACTCTGTTAAAATTTTTATAATTCTCAATAATTTGTAGGTTATAGGTAAATGTCTGGATAGGACGGTGTCTGGGTCCGGATCTGGACTGCGGTTCGCCTATTAGCAACTTCTGTCCTAGTTAGTCAGAAGAAGGGTTCTCCACAGATATTCTACAGGTGGTTGTAAGTTTTACCTTCCAACAAATTTGGCAGGTTGAGGGTTGGTCTTCTTGATGCTTGCGCCTTGCTCAGTGTCATTCTTTTATTTTGCCTGATGCAAAACGGGGCTCTAGCCAAAATACTCATCAATGCTCAGACTCGATAAAAAGCAACCCAAGAACTATCTGGGGTTCTCTTATCTCTCTCTGAGATTTCTCAACAGCTTCAGCTTTTCATACATTCATGGTCACCGGAGAAACTAGTTCACCGTAAAAGTGTTTCTGGGCTTTTCCTATTAGTTTAGCCCACATGGATCTATGCAGATTTACCACATCACTGTGGATTGTCTAAGGCTTCATTGGAGCATCCTGGCTCGGAAAATTTGTCAACAGGGACAAGCACAGGAGTTTAATTAGTGTATATATTGTGGAGTGCACTGCTGCCTCTAATAAGTACCCTTAAAGCACAGATCACACCAGCTGTTAGGCTCCAATGAGCAATGCAACTCAACAAGAATTGTTTGTGTACGCAAAGCTAAAAGAGAAATTAAATAATTGTTGGAGTCCGTGTTTGTAAATACTGTAATTTAGCCTCCTGCTTGTGTGCGTGTTTGAATACGTGTTGGATTTGTGCTCTAATAGGCACCTCTTGCTGTCGTGTGTGTGTGTGAATGATATTTGGTTTGACCCTCATTTCGCTGTCATGTCAAAATTCCTGCAGCTTGTTATTTCACACCAGGCCAACCACTGCAACTGATGTGTAACCTGTGCGTGTTTAGTTCCTCGCGTGCATGTGTGTGTGCACACGTGACCCGAGATAGGGCTGTGTGTGTAGTTTCACAGCGCCTATACTGGCAACAAGTGTCACACTTAGAGCAGAGTTAGCAAATGCCATTGGACGCTACATGTACGTATATTTGTGATCACACACCTAAAACATTTCCCATGTAGGTTCCGTGTGACCAAATGCTGCTGTGATAGAGTCTGTATGTTTATGTGCGTGTGTGTCACAATGAGTATTCCCCGGCTGATGTCCGCCATTAGTTCACATAATTAGGTTTGTAAGGGCTGTGACTCCCATTGACCGTCTATTACTAGCCTTGGCATCTGTGTATGTGGGCGTGTATGTGTCGAGGGCCCTGTAGTCGCGCGACAGAGTCCATTAATTCCAAGTGCTGAGGTTCACGACCTCTAAATCATCAACACAGAAGCCAATCAGCGGCCTGCTGCTCAAGGTCGCCGTGGTGACACAGCTGATGGGAGGATGTGGAAATGGGTGTGATTATTGCATGTGTTTGTGTTTGAGAGGCAGAGACAAATAGAAAGTTAGATGGTGTCAACAAGTGCAAATAAGAAAATGAACAGGAAGAGGGATTGCAAAATAATACAAATTATAAGCAGAGAGGCAGAATTGATAATAGAATCCATGAGTAACAGAGGAAGAATAAATGAAAGAGAGCAAACCAATAAGACGCAGTATGATTGAGAACAGGAAAAGGAAATGAACAGCTCCGGCTGAATGCCAGTACATTTTGCCCAAACACGACCTTAGCCCAATCTCTTGCCTTGTTTGTTGAATATAACCATCGCGACCAACAACAGATACGCGACCAACAACAGATACACACAGCAGCAGGCTTTGATTGATACCGGAGCTGTGAAAATGCCTCTATTAGAAAGTAGAAATAGTGAAACATATACCCCACTTCCCAAACCAGTGCTGGGGAAAGTATTCGGATCATTTATTTCAATAAAAGCAGCCATATGAAAATACTCTATTACAAGTAAAAGTCCAAATGCCACATCACTGTTACATTATTATATATTATAAGACATAAAAAATAATATATTATGTCATTGCTGCTGCCTTAACATGTAAGTATCATTTTACTCTTGTAGCTAGCTGAGGCAGAGCTAGTTTGAACCATTTTATAACCTATCGGGGAGTTTATTTTATGAAAATGTGTCTTATTTTATAAATTGATCATTTAAAAAAAAAAAAGTAAAATCAGTAAAGTGTAGTTACTAACCTTTCGAGTGAATGCAGTGGAGTAGAAAGTACGTGTTTTCCCTCTCAGCTGTGATGGAGTAGAAGTATAAACTAGCATGACATGGAAATATCAAGTAAAGTATTATACACATATCTCAGATTTGTACTTGAGTAACTATACATTCCAGAATCACTCTCTCTACTGCTCTCATTACAAATGTGAACATCTGCTGCCTTAGCTTCAGCGTTTGAATATAAATCAGTTAGCTTTGCACAGTTTGAAAGGTAAGACAACAGTTTAGTGATCTTTGATGTCTTTGAATTAATAAATATTACAAAATCAACATTTTATCCGACTTTGAGTGGGAAGTTATACTATTTTCATCATACTAGTACTACTGAACACGTATTTCCACTTCAAGATTGTCTGCGCACCTTCAGCTGCTTGAATTATTTAAACGTCAATGGATTGCAATTCAAACATAAAGAAAATGAATTGCTAAAGGTCAAGGTGAACGTCAGACTTGTTTTGAACCCTGCCTTTGGTTTCTTCTGATGATGTAAAGGGCAGGTGTGTGTGGATCCAAATGCAGAGAGAGTCAGGCAGAAGTACAATGTCCGAAATCCAAATCTTTAATCCAAGAAACGTAGCAGAGGTCAAAATACCAAAAAGACAGTCAAACCAGGCAAAAGGGCAGATCAGGAACAGGCAGAATCGAGGGTCACAAAAATACCAAAAACAGATCATACACGGGGAATCAAACAGGACTTAAACGCGAGAGAGCTTGAACACTAGG
>NW_019525132.1:1381049-1384112 GCF_002814215.2 Seriola lalandi dorsalis | reverse complement strand
TGCTACAGCCTCAATTATCATTTAGGCTATGACTGTTTGTTAGACAGGTTACTATTGACTTTGGTGTCTTGGACAGGTAGGTGTTGAACCTGCGAGGGTCTGGACCTGCTGCATCACAGTTATCTCTCATATAACCACCTGTATTTTTACCACTGCTCATTCTGCTATTAGTACTGCCACTGCATTATTAGTTTTAATTATTGATAATTTTGAGACAAATGGTTAAAGCTACAACTACTGTTTCAAATACTTACTTGAAATACTTACTACAATTACTGATTCAGCTTCTTCAAATACTGTTTTATCTTCTTCAGTTCCTGCCAAACAAACTTCAACTTCTGCTTTGTTAAATTCTGCATCTGCTTGAAATACTTCTACTTCATTGATTACATTCAACTATCTCAACACCTTTTTCTACTACTACATGTTGTACTATGTCAAGTACTCAAAGTCCTTCTACTATTATATTTAGTACTTATTAAGCACACTCAGATTTTGTATGAATAATTTAGCCTTTTCTACTTCACAGTATTTCCTCTAATTCTATGCAGTTGTGGTGCTTTGGGCAATAATTACAATATCCGACAGTAAATCTGCTGTTGTTTGGCAAGTTGGTTTGGGGATGGAAGCTGGAGGAGAGGCTGACAGATGACCCAAGCAGCTTGCAGAACTTCTTCCAGAAACGTGAGGCGAACTGGGGACCCCGGTCAGACACAACATTCTGAGGAAGACCATGGAGCCGAAACACATGAAACAGGACTGCCTCCGCTGTCTCCTTGGCGGAGGGCAGCTTAGGCAGGGCAATAAAGTGAGCCATCTTGGAAAACTGGTCAACGACAGTGAGGATGACTGTTTTACCCTCTGAGGGAGGCAACCCAGTGACAAAGTCCATAGACACATGAGACCAGGGGTGGTGTGGAACCGGCAAAGGCCTGAGTAGACCAGTAGGAGGGCATCGGGAGACCTTGCTGCGGGCACAAACAGAACAGGCAGAGACAAAATCACGGGTATCCTCCCTGAGGGAGGGCCACCAGAAGCGTTGAGTTATAAGACTCAATGTTCTACTCACCCCAGGATGACAGCTAAGAGGAGAGGAGTGCCCCCACTGCAGGACTCGGGAACGGAGCGGGTTTGGAACAAAGAGCCGACCAGGAGGACAGCCATCAGGAACCTGGGCCTCCGAAAGGGCGTGCTGGACCTCCTGCTCAATGTCCACACAGTCAGGGGGCAGGATGGGAGCTGCATCCCGAGGGCGGTCTCCTGCCTCAAACTGCCTTGAAAGGGCATCTGGTTTGACATTACGAGTCCCAGGGCGATAAGACAGGGTGACATTAAATCTGGTAAAAAACAACGCCCACCTGGCCTGCCTGGAGTTGAGCCTCTTAGCTCCACGGATGTACTCCAGGTTTTTGTGGTCAGTCCAGACTAGAAATGGTTACTCTGCCCCCTCCAACCAATGCCTCCACTCCTCCAATGCCAACTTCACAGCCAGCAGCTCCCGATTCCCCACGTCGTAGTTGCACTCGGCGGCGGAGAGTTTCCTGGAGAAAAAGGCTCAGGGGTGAACCTTATTGTCCCTTGCAGAGCGTTGGGAGAGAACGGCCCTGACCCCCACATCAGAGGCGTCCACCTCAACGATGAACTGGAGTTTGGTGTCGGGCATCTGCAAAATAGGTGATGAGGAGAACCAGGACAGGAGGGCATGGAAGGCTGCCTCAGCCTCAGGAGACCAGGAGAACTTAGAGTTTGAGGAGGTGAGAGCATGCAGAGGAGCTGCGACCTGACTGAAGTTCCGGATGAAATGGAGATAAAAGTTGGCAAAACCCAGAAAGCGTTGGAGCTGTTTCCGGTCGGTGGGGACAGGCCAGTTTAAAACAGCCTTGACCTTTTCTGGGTCCATCTGGATCAGTCCTGGTGAAATCATGAGCCTGAGGAATGACACTGTGGTCTGGTGAAAATCACACTTCTCTGCCTTCACAAACAACTGATGCTGGAGCAGCTGCTGCAACACCCAACGGACATGACCCACATGTTCCTCTTCGGACTGGGAAAAGATCAGAATGTCATCAAGATAAACAAATACACAGACATTCAGCATATCTCTGAGGACATCATTTACCATTGACTGAAAAAAAGCTGGGGCTTTTGTAAGTCCAAATGGCATCACCAAATACTCATAATGACCACTGGGTGTGTTGAACGTGGTTTTCCACTCGTCCCCTTCACAAATACGGATGAGTTGGACAGGAGAGGAAGTGGGTAACGGTTCTTCACTGTGATGTCGTTCAGGCCACGATAATCAATACAAGGACGAAGGGTCTCATCCTTCTTTCCACAAAGAAGAACCCAGCTCCTGCAGGGGAAGAGGAAGGACGGATGATCCCCGCAGACAGCGCTCCGTGGATGTAGTCATCCATGGCCTTTCTCTCAAGACTGGAGAGGGAGTACAGACGACCCTTGGGTGGAGCTGCACCAGGGAGGAGCTCTATGGCGCAGTCGTATGGGCGATGTGGTGGCAATGACGTGGCACGAACCTTATTAAAGACATCCTTCAGGTCTAGGTAGACTTCAGGCATCCTGAACAGGTCTGGAAACTCAGAAGAGGAATCAGCAGGCGGGGAAACCGACAGAGGAGACAAACAGGAAGACTGACAAGTAGGACTCCACCGTAACACTCTCCCAGTAGCCCAGTTCATCAGAGAGTTGTGTTTACACAGCCAGGGATAACCCAGGATAAGGGAGTATTGAGGAGACTCAATAATAAAAAATGAAATAGTCTCATTGTGGTTACCTGACATCAACAGAGACAGAGGAGGAGTCTGGTCTGTGACCCAGCTGGGCCTGTGACCATCGAGAGCGCTGGCCCGGCGTGGCTTGGACAGAGGGTGGAGTTGTAGATTCAGCTGGTGGGCCAGGTTCAGATCCATGAAGCTCTCGTCTGCCCCGGAGTCAATGAGGGCTGTAAGGGCCAGGGAATTCTTGGGAGAAGTGATGAGCTGAACAGGGGTCAAGGAGCGTGCTGGTGTAGAGGCAGTCACGGTGTGGCTCACCAGTAGGCCTCCG
>NW_019525132.1:1336890-1379769 GCF_002814215.2 Seriola lalandi dorsalis | reverse complement strand
GGGTAACAAAGACAATCTGGCAAAGACATGAGAAATGAGGCGGGGTTTAAATACACAGGAAACAAGACACAGGTGAAAGACATTAGGGTGGAGACAGCAATCAAAACAGGAGGGAAAAACCAGGAAGTAAAACAAACAGCAACACAACAGAACCAAGACTTCAAAATAAAACAGGAAATGCCAATAAAATGAATACAGATCCTGACAGATGATGAGTGAGAGAGTCTGTGTTTCAGCGGGGGCTTTCTTTCACCACAGCTCACACATCACCTTCTCAAAAGACTCTTTTGTTTGTCTATCATTCCTACCGGCAAGATATTCTTTTACCTTGATGCTTGTGTGAGCGCAAAGTGAGTCACATGACGTTAATGCATATTTCATATATATATATATATATATATATATATATAGCCACTCATGGTGTATATGTAATTTTTTTATCAACATTTTGTCAACACTATACTACCACCAGTGTCAGACACCCGTTCTCCAGTCTAGTTAATCAATGTTAGTTTTATTTAGAGCACATTACCGCATCTTTCATCTTTCATCATTTCATCTCTCATCAAAAGAATACTAAGCACAAAAGAAAAGGGAAATCCAAGGCACTCCGAGTGAAGTTAAAAGCCTCTTCTTTTTCAGTCGTGGCTGTTATGTTCGCAAGCACATCAGCCAGGACAACTCAGCCACCGGAATAAAACTCTCCTCGGTTGAATGTGTGCAGTCAGGTAAAACTGATGCCTGAGGAAAAGCTGAATGTAGCAGAACCAGATCGCAGATAAGCCTACATGCACACTTACATGCTCACAAACACTGACACGCCCTGCAGTGGCTGCAGATAAAATCATGAATGAGTGCACAAGCTGTGTGTGAATTAAATGCGGTACCTTGATGCCTGATCCTTGGTTTTTATAAAGATACAGGTTTATATACTCCTCACAAGGTCTTTCACACACACACATCCACACACTCCCTTTTTTTTAATAAAGCCACTAACCTGCACTACAACACTGAATTCCTAGTGAAATAATATAATATTTTTTTTATTATTAAAGATCATAAACTGGAGTTTGGGTTTGTCTGGGTCAGCACAGTAATTGGATGGAATAAAAATCTGTATAAATTAAATGCAGGACAGATCTCCAGATGTGTTGGGATACCACATCCTTGTTCTGTGTAACTGGACACAAACACATTGTGACAGGCAAGTGTGCATCCACACACACACACACACACACACACACACACACCCACACACACCCACACACACCTTCTCTCTACACATGTTTCCACGTGGGCTCATCAATGGATCCATTCCCCCGGTGAACAGCATTGGTTGTGACAGGAGCTATAAGCCTCAGGTACACACAGAGGGATTAAAGTGCAGTGTGAGCAGGAAACAAGGTTGTTACACTGTTGGCTGTTGTTTTTTCTTTGTCGCTTCTTCTCCTGTGTGGGTTGTGACTTCTGTCACTCTCGAGGGAGTGATACCAATATTTTTTTTATCTTTCTTTTCCTCGGCTTTGGTGATCTTTCTTTTCTTTGTCGACTGTCACATTTAATCAACTTTCTCTCTGACTTCTTCTGAAGTTGTCTTTCAACTCTTTACTGTCTACTCCTCCTTTTCTGTCAGATGCAAATTGAAAAGGCTTCATTGGCTTGTTTACAAAGCAGTGTATGAATATTGACATAAACCTACAGTATAAAAAAATATTGGAAACAATGAAGTATAAAACAAAAGGGGGAAGGGGTCAAATACTGTTATCGAATTACTGGAAAATACAGCTCTATCATTAATATATTTCATTACGATTATGATTGTATTCTTTTCTGAAAAATGAAAACAAAACTTGCACTAAAAGCAAAAAAAACAAAAAACAAAACAATCTCCCTGATACATGAATTTGATCTCTCTGTAGATGAACTGGGGACAGGGGACTGTTCCAAAAGTTTGGTCATTACATTTATATAAATCTTGAACAAAGCAGGTGATAATCACCAACCTGTTGTTGTGTTTAATGTATTGTTTTAGTGCATGGATTGTTAAGTAATTTCGTTTTTTTTTTTTTATAAGGCTACAGAAAATCTCCCCAAAATGACAGCTCTCACAAATGCCTCAGTCATATTCTCACAGTCATTTGTTCTCCCTCCCACTGCTGTGTTTGAGTCAAAGCTTAGGTTGCGAACATGGTCACGGAGACTGATCCGCCGTAACATTTTGTTATATTTCGCCATAAATGTGGCAAATAAAAGAAAAGCGAGGTCTGTGAACGACTGTAGACTGTTACATCAGCGCTTCCATTTAAATAGTTATGATGGGCCAGCTCTAAGAAGAGCTATTTATAGACCTATTTGTAACATTGTGTATTTTATGCAGCTGTATAGTTTTGAATTCGCATTGCTTGTTACGGATGAATCTAATGTTGCGTGCTAGGTTTAATGGGTCCAATAACACTCAGTCTGAGGTCTTTTCCTTCCAACTAAATGGAGGGAAAGCACATGGGACAGATACGGGCAATGAATAGCAAACCAAGCAATACATAGCCAATTCCATTTGAGCACTAGGTACAATTAATAGAGAGAAACTGTAAAGCTGAAATGGGTATGTTGGTGCAGACATGGTACACAGTGCACTTTTATGGCCTTCCATGCATTACATTACATGGACACTAGACTGTATATCACAACACATATTGAGTGTTTTTATACAACGAAATGTGCTTGGTTATCAGTTCACAAACACTGCTAATTCTTCACCAGATGTTTTTGTTTAACTTGACGTCAAACCTTTAAGAAAAACACGAGGCATACTTTACCACAAGCTTAAGGAATCCGAAAGTAACATTTAAGCGAGACTGAGACTGTAAAAGTTGTACGCGGGAAGTGTGGAAAACTCTGTGAGAGAAAATCCTCTCCTAATAGTTTTAGCTCTCTGGTCTACTTTCCCTGATTAGCGAGATTAACATGAGACTGTGGTTCCTTTTGCAGCGGCCTACTGAAGGCTGTGCTGTAACTTCCTTCCTACTTAATGGGCAAACACAGAAGATTATCAGATGCTTACACACACGCGCCCACATGAAGCTTTGCATTTCCCAAGTTTAACATAAATAATTAATACTTTATAGAGTCTTATTAATGGGAAAATTATCTTCTAAAGGGTACTAGGAAATAGTTTGATGCCCTTGCTTTCTGGACACAAGGATGCTTTTCTTAGTTTAAAAAAAAAAAAAGAAAATGCTTTTGGAAATACAAAGTCTTCATCCAATATTAGCAGAGTGTGCATGGATCTGTCTGTGTGAGATTCACACTGCCATTCTAGGAGTTAATTAGATCCTTTTTTTTTTTTTTTTTTTTTACCCTCGCACTAACACATGTTCTCGCCGCGAATGGACCGTATCCTGACGGGGTTTATGGGGAAGAAGCATTATTAGGCTCACAGGCCTGATAAGCTGCTCCCCTCCCCTGTGAAAAGGCCTCTGGGCCAAACAGACTAAAAGATGGAGACAAACACAGATGGAGAGCTTGATGGACAATTAGAGAGAGAGACGGGGACAGACAGACAGATTGCAGACTGTTAGACTCAGTCAGTGACAGAAGCAGTGTTGGTTTTCAGTAGGTGAGATGAAGTGTCATTTAGCTGCAGTGAAATGACCCCTTTTCATCTTCTTGAGGATTTGGTTATGTAACTGCTTGAGTAGATGACTCTGTGTGCATATGCGTGTGCGCGTGTGTGTGTGTGTGTGTGTGTGTGTGTGTGTGTGTGTGTGTGTGCGCATGACTGATTCCTATGATGCACTCATACCACATGCCTGTATGCTTACACACAGAAAGTTCATCCGTGCACGTGAGAGTGCTTGTTGCCATCATAGGTCGTCCTGCACAGTTGAATGCATCTCGCTGCCCATCTGTTACTGTAAACTCACAGACACACACACACAGTAATCCATCTTGAGCAGGTCTAGGGGACCCTCTGCTCACCGTGTCCCTGTCACACACTTTGTCACAGATACACACCCAGCAGCACGCCTGAAAATTGATACAGACAGAAAGCCAGTGGATCACACAAATTAAATAAACAAGCACAAATAGAAAGGCAGAGGCAAGCACAGAGATAATACAAATGTGTGTGTTTGAGGTTATGTGCTCAGAATGTTGTGTGTTAAGGTGTCAAGGTGTATTTTCCTTTACTAACCTTGGCGTGGTTACATCAGCGTGGTTTACAACTCGACGAATCAATGTGAACTGAGCTGAGTCAGCACACAGCGAGTTGAAAGCAGTAGAACAAGCTGCAAATATAACGTTGTCTTAAAATTGTTATGGCGAATGTGTTAGCAGCAGACACGGAGCGCTGTTAGCACTATTTCTCTGTGGGTTCGTAACCACGGGCAACCCCTTTCACATTGCATATGGTCATTTGAACCATTACTAATCAAAAATATTGATTCGTTTTACAAACAACTAGAAACTAGTGCAGTGCAGTTAGTAAAAAGTTTAAAACAACATTGCACAACTTTAAGACAACCCCTTTCATCCTAATAAAATCCTTATGATTGGATTGGATTATGGTCTCTATAGCTCATAATATGTCCTTACTGTTTAAGATGTTAATAGGAGAAGGAACAAATGAGGTTTTAAAAACGATTGAGTCTCCGCTGGGGTTCTCTATATCGTCTGCCAGAGGGTGAAAGCTCATACTCGTAGGAGTGGAGGACATGAGACCAGCCAGTATTCTCTGCTCGTGCATATAGATCGAAGGGACTGGTGTTCTTTCCTCCCTATGACAAGATGGACAAGCCTGGATATTAACTGTACTGAGAGGTTGCCGTACCATGCCTGTATCCTGTACCTGATTCCTACCTGCCTGGTAGAAACAGATACGTACATTCCTGGTCAACCTCTTACACTCTGAAGCCCTCTCAAACAGTGAAACCCCTGCTGTCTGGAGCGTAGGCAGTCAGCACGGGCCTGCTAAGTAAACATGCTAACAGTGTGGGCACCAAGATGCTTATAAGAGCATAACTGCTTCATGGGAGTGTTGTGGATAATCACCGGGCTATGATCAGCTACTGCACAATCTCATCAGTTTTCTTCACATACAAAATGAGGGGGTTTGCACAATGTACAAAATTCTCTCTCTCTAGTACTAGAGTGATATATCATCATCTCTGTGCAATAAACGAAGGATAACAGTGTCGTGTCATCAAATAGTGTGTAATGATAGTAATAATATGTGGTTATGTGGGTGTATTCTCACACACTCATTTGTATACGATGTGAAAAGCAGTGGACAGCTCGTCGTCGACACTTTTTTATGTATGCTTTTACACGCTTTGTGCGATCTGTCAGAAAAGAGAGATTTAATATTTAATTTAATTTAATTTGATAATCAAAGGGTTGACGCTCATCTCTTTCATGTTTCGGATAGATAGGTAAAGGCCGAAGGCTGTTGAAAGCTGAACAAAAACCAACAAAACGCTGGCGTGCTTAAGCCTTGGCGTCTTCCAGATGCTTAAGAATCAGATGGGCATATTGGAAAGGATCTTACAATGGATTCGTATCTTCTGTGAGTGAGGAAGCCAAAGATTTTTCCAAACACTTCATCATAATGGAAGTTAACACACAGTCACTGTTTTAACCTGCGGTTTGTTTGTGTTTTAAGCACAGTCTTGTATGTTGGTATTAGGTGTTCTGTATTGCGGACTGAGGTGGTTTAGGTTTAGCTGTGTAAGCATTTTTAAAATTACCGTAACGTTTGTCTAAAATCTTGTTGTCTTGTTTTTTTACATGTAACATATCAATCAAAACCAGGGAGGGGGTAACTCGAGCTCGCAGTGGTTAAGGTGGATGAAAGGGTGAAAATAGGGCGGCCCCCACAGGTGTATGCTGCAGCTGATGGTGAACACAGTCTGCTGCGGCCCTCACCACTTCCCTGCTGGTAGGGACATAGACCGCATGATGACGATAATGTTATCTGAACTCCCTCGGGAGGTGAAAAGGTGTCATACTGAGTTTCTCCAATTGTGTATTTAGTTGTTAATCACGAACACACACAGATGCCTCAACCCTTGTCCTTCCCCAGCCATTAATTTCTCTCTGAGTGGATGAAAGAGAGAGAGAAACCCTCTACTTCAACCAGGGAGTTGTGTTTCTCAACGCAAAAGTCAGCATAAAGTCCTTAATCTGATGTTGCTCACCCAAAAAAAAAAAATTGGAACGACTAATAAAACAATCAAATACGGCGATAAACTACATAAGCACAGGTTGCAGAAGCTTTTTTTTAACCAGCTTTTCTCCACGAAAATGAGCAGTTAGATAATGTGGCTAAACGGGGGATTTGTCTGTTCCTGGTCTGATTGTCTGATTGCTCATGCTCCTTGCTCCCTGTTTGGACTCGAATCTCCAGGTCTCTGCAATTAACTTTAGGAGTAAAGTGTTATCACAAATGATAAGAATAATGACCCAAACGATGGAAAACAGAGCTAAGTTTTAAACACTGATTTTGCTTTTCCCAATTCAGCTTCCTTTACATTTTCTAAACGGTAATTGACTTTAAAAATACTAACACAGTTGACAGTAAAGTGAGCCAGAGCCAAATTTATCACTATGTTTACTTCCATCTTCCTTGTTCCTGATTGTGCAAGGATAACGTGTAGGAATATCCAAATAAAACCGTGTATTGCGTAACAGCAGGTGTGTGCACCTCTGAGCGGACGTGCAAATACACACGTCTGCGAGGAGTTGTTTCAGGTTAGAAAGAACAAGTGCTGCTCTACTAATGTGATTTTACGCTTCGTCCTCTCTTCAACAATACCTGTTTTCTCAGTCGCCCGCCTCCACCGTCTCCCCCTCTCTTCTCCTCTCCTCTCTCATGGATTCTGTTGTTACCAACTGCGACAGCGTGGCAGGTATTGTTTTCACCTCGTGAGTCTGTGTATGTGTGTCATCATGGCAGAATGTGTCCCTGGAGACACCTACTGTAGCGAGAACTACCACAGAGGCGTTTTGTGGGTACTTTGGCAGGCGTTTATACGTCCGTGGACAGATGTTATCGTGCGATAGACTCACAGCCGTGCGAGATAAAGTCGCAAACTTTTACAGGTGTGTAGTTGTGATCAAAATGGAAGGCCGAGTGCGACGAGACGGTGCTCATGGGTTGGAATATCCACACGTTGACAGGCGTCACGGCTGGTGTGATTCTATTTCTTGTTATTTCTCTCAACCGTCGTTCCATGAACCTATCTTCTATTTATCATCTCGTTCCTGCCTCTGCTCTTCTGCCTTCACTTCTCTTTTTGTTCCATCCATCTCCCTCCCTTTGTGTGTGCATTAGAGTGTGTACATGTACTGTATATGTTCCTTTTCAAGAGTGGGACGATGCCAGGCCCACGGACATACAACACACATTCCTTCAGTGACACAAATGTTTATTTGTGCTTACGAAAGGAGATTACAAGAAGAATGGCGTGACAAGAGGAAATGAAAAAACTTGAAGGCAGTGACAGAGAGAGAGAGAGAGAGAGCTAATGAGCACAGCCAAATTGTGCAAGGACAGTGATTCAGCATAATATGAATAATGACTAATGAATAATTTATATTAGCTTGGTTCAGTAGAAATATATACCCACGATAATGTAGAGATGTAATATATATTAGCCACATGTGTCAGTGGCATCACATTATTCATGAAAAGTGGTGTTCTGCAGTGAATTGCTCTTAACAAAGCAGAAAAGAATCTCCCCGCAGTGTGACGGGCGGTCCGAGGAGAGGAGGGAGAGTAGATGAAAGACGAGGATACGAATGCAGACGACAGCTTGGAGAGAACGGTTCAGTCAGTAGAATAACCCCAACAGGAAGTCAGCAGGAGAGTCAAACAGTAGTCTTGCAATTAAAATGAAATTTTGGTTTATTAGAAGTTGGGGCTCATTTTTGTAGTTTTAGCCCAAAATTTCTATCAGTAAAAACAACATTGTATTCAGCAAGTTGATTCCTGAGATCTGGGAATGCTACAACATTTCGTAAGAGGATGTCTGATGGGGAGCAAACACAAGCAATTACATGATCATTCCAGGTGGAAAAGCAGTGTTCCACTGCACTCTCTGTTTGAACGTTTCATTTTTTAATTTTATTTTTAAAATTGTATTATTTCCTAACTTTTTCCCCACAAAACGAATGACTGATGGATGTTTTCCCAAAGTGAGCTCTATTGCATCCGTAATCACACTCAACGGTGATGTCACCATGTACTGATACACCCTGAAGTACACTTGGAGACTCGTGCCACAAGGGGCGGAGTTAAACCGCAGGAGGTCAGGAGGTGTTAAGTTGCTAACATTTGCTTAAGCTAACATTTGCTTACTAAGCATCCAGCAGTTCTGGAGCAACATTAACATTGATTTGAAGTTGTTTCTGGCCAAGTTGAAGTTCAGTATTCACTTTCTTTTAGCTCCATTTCTGATCTGTAACATCTCCTGAGGGAAATATCTGGCTCTTCAGCAAACCCTCAGGTTAGCAAAACATATTTGAAGGAGAAAGCGAAGGTAAACATTGGAATTATTATCCAAACTCTTTAACATGTTCAACAATTTACAGACTCCGTGGTTCAGCTTTGACCTACACTACTTGCTGTTTTTTCCTTTTGCAAGGAGGGACCTTTAGCAATGTTCCAGGTGTACAATTACAATACAATTTTAAACTTACCTCCTAACGACTTGGTTTACATAATAATCTATTTTAACTGTTCATTACCTCCTAATTAGGTAATTGAAAGCTAAGCTAAACTAAACACAGAGTCATTGTAGCACTGACACCAGATCCCAGCAATGGCAACAACTACAAAAAGATAATGAACAGGAACTTTCTTTGTATAGAAAGTCGCTGTTCTGCCATCAAACCAGCCTTTTAACAAACTCAGGCGTTCCCACATTTTCTCGTCAAAAACTGAAAACTGATTTATTGCGCCAACGTTTCCTTGGGAATTGACGTTTGACTTCTTGACAGACACACTGGCGCACTTGTACAAACACAGACACATACTTGAATCTAATGGCTGGCATTTGTGCAACAGTGTATTGACATAACCCTTGGCTTCACTGCTCTCTTGTCAAATCATGTAAAGCAGAATCTCTGTCTGATGCTCATTTCCTATTCTCTCCTATTGATTATTCATTTCTGTCTTGGCAGATTAGCCCTGAAGCTAGTGCAGAGCCAGGAAAAAAGTATGGTTATAACAAGAGATCTGTGGGTGCGTGTTGTGTAACGTGTGGGTTTTCGTGGGCAGGTTATTGCGTATACAGCAAAAACATATTTAAGCAAAAACAGGTGCATATATGTGTATTGTTATGACACTGCATAATGTCTATGAATTATGATGTGTATGTGGGCAGCATCTCCCCGTACTGTCATCTCCCTGACCGCTTCAGAGATGTTTGATAGATTAGAAAAAAGCTAATTAAGCAACCTTTATGGAAATGCATTCATCGCCATTTGAACTAAATTTGCATTATTCTGAGATTTATAAATAAATTTCCCCGCTTAATTATTACCAGATTTATCTAATCTGCATCTTAAAAAGGAAAGTGAATGCGTGCGTATATGCATATGTGAGCCCGCCTGAGAAAACAGAGAAAAGGGGAAGAAAAGGAAAGAGGGGGGAAAAAAAAATTTCTTTTAGGCGACGGGAGTGGAGAAGGAGGGAACTAAATATGTGTTCCTAATTGATGTTTAATTAAGGAGCTTGTCCGAATCATTAGTCTGTCTGTCATCCATGGTACCATCAATCACTGTGTGTGTGTGTGTGTGTGTGTGTGTGTAAAACCTGGTTGGCACAATGGTCCATGAAGGCATCCATCAAGGCACTTAGCCAGTCAGCATTCTTGCATTAGCCTCACCTCACTGCCTGCCACTGTATTGGTTTGTGTTTTGCATTAGACATAGCACTGGCTTCACTCGCGAGGCAGTGAAGCACATATTACTCCGGCACAAATCTCATTGTGGAGTCTCCTGGTAAATGATCCAGGAGCTCCGGGGCATGACTTTGAGTGTTGCGGCTTAACAAGTGTTTGTTTGTTCTAACGCCGTGGTGATGGCAGGACCGAAGACACAGCCTCCTCTAATGGAACGCAATGTTATTTTAATCCTTTCTCAATCAGAGTAAGCACGGAACTTACTGTATATGTAGCATGTATAATAAAGTCTGCAACACTCGAGAAGGCACCTGAGGCACTTAACTTCCAGTGGCCAAACACCAGCAGATCGGTAGCGAGAGGATGATTCCCGGGTTTGAATGTGATTAGATGTGATTAGAAGATTAAAGAACCATAATGGTGATCTTGCATATATATTAAAAATCCTGAGCACACCTACACCTAACCATTTTCCAAAGTATTTTTATTTCTGTATTGATACATTATGGGAAGTAATTAGGTAATATAAAGTTGTTATACTGAGAGTTGAAAAAGCAATTTGCAGAAACTAAAAACTTGGTTTGCTGTGAACATTTTGTTCACTTTATACTTTTATCAAAGTTACATTGTTGTTGTATGGTAATGCAGTTATGTGCAGGGACTTTGTTGGTGCGCTCAAGTTTTGGGTTCTTGTGAAGAACTCCAACAATGAAGACTGAAAAGACGGCTGCCTTACAGCAATTTCTCTTTTTTCTTTTTTTTTTCCTGCGCTTTAATACACTGCTGGCCTGAACCAATAGCTGCCTGGAAGTCACACAGGAAATCAGTCAACATCTGTATGTGTTCATATATATCCAGGATAAATGTTGCAACGCTTAGTCTTTATACATTATGTACGTGCAAAAAATAATACATTGGTCTTTGAAGAAACTCATAATTAAACATGATGATGCCTAAAGCCAAATAATGACAAATAATGACCAGAATTGGAGTTTTTCTCCAAGACTTCAGCTTGTTGGACAATAGGTTTCAGCTCCTCACTTCTACTCTTAAGGTTATGTTTGGATTGCTGTTCCGTCCTCTAACCCTGATGTTCTTACCAGTCTGAGTCAGAGTACTGTGCCACCACCTCTGCATTGATGCTGAAGTGCCAGGTCAGACCGTTCAAGTAGGGTGTCATGTTGTTTAAAAGATATCCGAGGAGGTCTATTTCAGAATGCAGTATCAATTTTGAACAATGATAATGATAAAAAATACCACCATGTCTTAATCTTCAGAGGCCTCTTTAAAGTACTGGCTTTAAAGGTGACATTTTCTGCTAGCATTCAGTTTGTAATAGCAGGTGTCAGGATCTACAAACAGCAGATTATCTCAATTTCAAACAAAACTTTCATCATGAAATCATTTTTGAACAAAGTTCCTGCACTGCCTGTGGCTTTTATTAAACAGAACCGAGATCAGGAACGCATTTGTACAGATCCAGAAACAGAACACAGCGCCCTGCCTTGCATGCCTATGCAACAAGAACAAATAATCAACCACAAAAATATGCAAATGACTCGGAGGCAGATAGGGAAATGATTGCATCCTCGTGCACTTTCTTGGTTTGCAGATCTTTTATGAGACATGAAAGTTACTTTTCATCTGTATTTTTGCCTCTCAGAGTTTTTCTTCAAATCTTTTTCGATGCAAATTGTCCCTTTCCAAGTAGCCGACCATCCAAGCTGCCTGTGGTCTTCAGTGTCATTAACGATGAGCAGAAAGGCAGAATTTAAGTTAGGAGCTGCCGGCTGGAAAAATAGAGTGTAATGCGTATAAGACAGGCAGGGTGCATATTAATACACCAAAATCCATCCCTGTGCATCTCTGTGTCTCTGCCTCCATCTTCCCCTTCATCCCTTCTCATCGCTTCCACTTTCCTCTCGTTCTCACTCAGACACACACAGAAAGAGAGACTGTATTGTAATGAATAGTAAATATTATTTCAGGTATTAAAGAGCCAGTAAAAGACGTCTTTTTTATTTCACACCTGCACACATTATGTGCAGAGATGAAACGGCTGAATTTGTGGCCACTTCATTGATGTGACAGGCTGTTACTGGCTGCAGACAATGGGCAGATAGATCCAATAAAAGCTGTATTGTATTGTAGTCTTCGCACACTCAGTCACACACACACACACACACACACACACACACACACACACACACACACACACACACTCCTTGCTCTGGTTACAACACCTGACGCAATCCCAGGAAACAGAGACAGTAGTGTTTTCCCAGTTAGCACTGCTCATAACAGCACCAGTCGTTTAACTGTCTCAAGGCAGGATTGCATTTTCTTGCGATATGCTGATTAATGATGCATCGTGTCGTTTCACATCTCATAAGAACAGCAAGGAGAAATTCTCATTATCTCATGACACGTTGATCTATGGCTCAAAGTACAGTGCTTTTGCTTCTTTTTTATTTCTCTGAATGGAAACGTGCACTCACGCTGAATGCAAACAAGTGTGCACCAGTAACACATGCAATACACTCTGGCTTTGTGTAATCATGATTCTAGTCACAAATAATGGCTCCACTCAGTAATCTGATATTTATAGGTTAGTTTTTAAAGGTCAAGACAAATTCTTCTATCAATATTCTTCTATTGATATCCTCATTCTAGCCATTTGTAAAGCATCTTTACTCCTCCTCAGGTCTCTCCTTACAAACAGAGAATTCTTAGTGTTTCAGTTCAATTATGAGTTTCCCCTAATTGAACCACCAAGTTGTCGTGTTTTTTTCTAAGATGAATTTGCAAGATGAGCGCAAGCAGCTTGTTACTTTCATTACCCCAACATTCACTAACTAATTTAAGTACCATTTTAAAGAGACGCCTAATTGGCATTGTGTCAGATGTTTTGAAGAAGTATCAAAATATCACTATGCAGTTACACCACTGTCAATAGCAATGAAAATCTATATATACTGTACATACTGTACAAGTTTCCGCAGGCATGCAGCCACCCACCAACACTGGTAACCATTGATATTTGGTTTAATGTAGGTTGTGACATCCAAACGACCAAATTTTTATGTTAGGACGTCAACTGCCAACATCAATTTGATGTAGAATACTGACGACAGCTGGGTATAAGTTGTGTGGTCAAGTAACCAAAATCGAAACCCAGTAACCAAACCAACGCCATCTGAAAAAAATGAAATACCAACATTCTAGTTGCGAGCAAAACCCAACGTCCGCTAAACTTCACAATGTCGATTGGCCAACCCGATTTTCATTTCCTACCAAAACTGAATGTCCGTCCCACGTTGGAGTCGTCAGAGCTCACTATCGCTCTGACGCTACATTCACGTCCAGGACCTGCGGAGATGTAACTGAAATATATTTGACTCCTCCTGTGCGTTTATATCAGTATGCTCCATGTTTACATACAATGCCAACATAGTTGTGTGTAACAACCTTACTACATAAGCTACAAAGCTACAAAGTAAAGCAGCACATTTAGCCACGTGCTGAGCACGCGACAGACAGTGGAGAAGTGGAATTTTCTTACCGAAGCGTAAGAGATTTTCGTGGATGTTTTAATACTTCTTCTACTAATTACTTTCCTCTGTAATTAAAACTTTTCCACAGTGAAAAATGACATGAAAGATTTACGTACAACCTGTAAGCAATCACTGTCCAAACTGTCATGAGGTACGTTTTAGATACTAAAAGATTTATTCTGGGAGGAGTGTCACATTAATGCTGCCCATGTGCTGTGTAAAGGTGCAATACTGTGAAAGCATTTACTAATTAATGTCTTGTTTAGCTTTATTTATGGTCTATTAGCATAATTAGGTCTGTGATTATGATAGGACATTAGGCAGTCAGCTCAAGGGCCTTTTGTTGATTAGTGAGGCTGTATAGAGATATTTCAGAATGCTCTGTCCTCAGACAATCTTATGTACAGCTTTCTGGTTTATGTGGTATGAATGACCAATTCCGCCATACTTAAATTCAAATTTCTCACTTTGCTGTGTTACATCCCTGTGATGCAGTGCAATAGAAGTATGCCATATTACCATTTAAGAAACTTTCAGATATTACAGGCCTTAAGTACAGGATGCATTGTCCTCTGTTGCACTAGAAGCAATGCAGTAGATGATTCACTTAATCAGCAACTGCGGATGTGAGCGAGCGTGCATGCATAGATGTCTGAGTTTTATGGATTTGCATTTGTCTGTGAGACAATGAGCCATATGGCGTCCCTGTGTGAGCGTTAATATCAGAAGTTAAAGAGTCCCAGCAGAGAAAGCAGACCACATGTTATCTGACTTTTGGCAAAACAACTGATGTTATGCATAAAAGTGTGTATAAATTAGATGGCTGCGGGTTTCATTTGTGATTGGCTGGGCACACCAAGCATATTCAAAGCCAAACGCATGTCTTTTCATTTGAATCTCACTTCAAATTTAACCACTCACGGGTGAAATACTTAGTTTAAGTTGCTTCAGTTTTCTAAAGTTTGAATAGAAACTTAGCAACGGACTGAAAAGCAGAGTTCGACTGTTCTCTTTGGTTTCAAGCCGGTTCCACCGGTGCGTTTTGCTGCACCTGTAGCCACGCCCAACGGTGATGTCACAGGGTACACATCTACATCACTGAAGCAAGGTCATGTTTAACCACTGGAGCGCAGAGATTTTCAGGGGATGCCAAGTTATTGTATTATTATTATTATTATTATCATTATTATTATTATTATTATTATTATTATTATCATCATGTTATTATATTATATATCAGTTTAACTTTTAAAACTATCACTCAAGCACTCAGCAAGGCACTTAATCCTAGAACTGAAGTTGCTGCAGTGGAGGTTGTGCATGAAGCAGCTGAATGCCAAAGATAGTATTCTTAATGTGTGAATGATGTCCAGGTTGTGTCTTTTAGCCACAAAGCCAAATTAAACCATAGCTCTTAGTTAAATCCTCAGTATATTAGGAGATAAACTTGAAAGCTGCCACAGCAACATATCATGCCACAGAGATCAGACATCACACAAACGACTGAGTTAAAGGAGGCTGTTGTTACATTCCCCCAAAAACACATTCCTCTAACAACTTGCTTGCAGTGAATAAATGACTTTAACCCTGAGAGGTTTCTACATGACACTTATTTCAGCCTATAGCTTAAATGGTCGATCTGTACCATTTTAACCGTCGCTCTGCACAGATTTAAGTGCTGGAACACGCCCGAGTGTTCGACTTCCACATGAGTTCTTTATTTAATGGTAGATCTCCATTCACTGTTTCGGGCATCAGTTTCTAGAGATTAGTGACGAAGGCAGTAAATTGACTCCCAATTGGATCCATCAAGGCAGTTAGCCAGTCAGTTAGTTGCATCAGCTTCACCTTGCTGCACTCCTGTATTGGTTTTTGTTTCCACACACAGACACAGTGGTTGGTCAGGTGGAGTGTTCACCTCACCCTGCTGCACACAGGGTTTTGACGGGGCTTAGTAGCATCAATCACATTACTGAGGCTGTTACCAAAATAACCCCAGGGCATGACAAGACCTTTAAACCTCCGAACAAAACCCCCCAAAAAAACCTTTAAGGCCTCGGTAGTATTGTTAGACACATCTTAGCCTGACATCATTAAAATGCTGTAGTTTAAAGCAGGTTTTTTAGAGAGAAGAAAAACAGCAACACCCCACATTTCAAAATCAGAATAAAAAACAAGCTTCATGTGCAGCTATAAAATGTAATGGTTATTTTACACTATACAATTTGTTGGTAACTGGCAGGAAATGAAGACAGTTAAATATAGATTTGGCTGTGAGGTTAGGAAACTGGGCTTGTGGCCAGTATTTCAGAAGCTAATGAGAAAAGCTCTCTCCTCTTTCAGCGACTACTGGGGTGTGAATGTGTGCCATTATGAATGTTGAGCAGGTTGTTGGCCAAAAGGTGTGTACCTCTCCGGATAAATAAAGGTCACTGTCATTTGTGCACCTGGTTTCCTAATGAAATGTCAAATTACAGGCAGTGATACACCAAACAGCGTGTTGGCCAAACCACGACGAGCAACAAGTTTCATGCCTCTTGCTAGGAAACGACCCGATAGATTTTTGACCCTCAGTCTCAGTCTCAGTCTGTTGCCTTATAGCAAGCAGGTAGTTTTTCCCCGTATACACTGTGGCTTGCTGGATCACCGCCCTGCCCGCGTTCATAAAATCAATTCTGTTTTTGCCTCAACGCCGCCAGCTACAGAAGTTACAGCCAGTTATGTGCAGTCGCGAAGACGAATAGTCACGTATTTAAATCTTTGAAAGGGGCCGGGAAGAGCTGCACTTTGGCGCAGAGGAATGTGGCTCTTACTGGGCCTCGGTAGGAGGGAGAGTGCGCCAACAGGACGGAGAAACACAGCACCGCTGCGTCTAACAGACTCAGTAATGGGGAGCGTGTGAGGCTGAATAAGAGAATCGCAATTGAGAGAGAGTAATGCTTTCCTCTTGCTCTCTATTCCTCTTTTCTCTCTCTGCCGCACACGCACGCATTAAATGTCTGTCTGCCTTTTCTCTCCTACCCATTCACACACACACACACACACACACACACACACACACACACACACACACACACACACACATACATACATAGGTACAGCTTTGTTATCCAGGGACTGAGAGTAGATGAGTTCCATTACCCTGTCATGTCATTGACAATGCTGACTCACCTCCCACACACGCATACACACACACACACACACACACACACACACACACACACACACACCCACACACACACCAGCACCACCAATAAACACACAAATACACAAAAAACACCTAAGAGCCTTCTATAAGTGTGGATCGGGTTTCATTCTCAGGACCTCATTAATTCCTTATGGATGCTCATATTGATTGAGGCGGCCTCTGGTCTTGTTAATTCAACTCAGCCCAGACGGGTTTTGATTCAGTTTGAGTTGCCTGAAGGTGACTGCTACTTGTAAGAAATGGGTGAATAAAGGCAAAAGTAGCGGCACAGAAGAGAGGACAGGAAGAGGGAAGATGAGAGAATGAGGGATCAAGGGAAGAAGTCGAGTGGAGAGGAGATGGTGAACGAGAGGGAGACATAAGGATAAGGAAGGGAAAACATAAAAGATAAGAATGGCACAATGAGATAAATTACATTACAAAGGGAAGGAGATAGTTAAATAAAACGTAGGGAGGAGAAAGAAACTCAAGCTTTTTTGATGAAAAACAGAGAAAGCGAATGTCATCATCAATTGCTGATTTCCATCTTGATGCATCAAGGAGGTTTTGGTTTCCCCTCTGTTCGTTTTTCATTCGCTCATTATGCTAATGAGTCGTTACATAAAAACCCTCTGAATAAATTGCATTTGTAGAGGTTATTTGCATGTTTATGCATGTCTTTGTGTTATGTATGTGTGAGTGGGACTTTGTGTGTATGCATGCATGTACCGTGCATGGAGGGCCAAATGAAAATATACACCACCCGTTTTTGTTTCATCGGCACTTGATGAACTTAACCATTACTCTGCAGCAATTAATTATGCTGCAGTCATTAGATAAGCCACATAGCTTCATATATATATATATATATATATATATATAAAAAGGAAGAAAAAAACACTGGAGAGACACAAAAGAGAGCATCTGACTAGCTAAATGAACATTGTATATGAGATCAGATTAAAGGAGATAACTGCACAAGACACATAGTCATTAACACAGCCATGTGAGATGAGTCAGAAAGAGGACAAAGTCTATTCTGTCTGCCCGGGACACTTTCTTACCTTCCCCTCATACATGGAAATGCCATTATCAGTGGCTCAGAAGATGTAAAGAAGGAACATGTTGTTCTTTCTTCTGTAACTTTGCTACCAGGGCGAGAATGGATTGAGAGGAGTTATTTGTCAGTGTCAGGCTGAGTGCTCTGCTGCCTCTCTGATGGTCAACCTGTCTTTCCACAAAGTTCTTTTTCAGTGTTTTCATCTATCTTCTTCTTTCTTTTATGCCCCTTTTCTTATTTGCTTAACCTCAATTTTTCTTTTTTATATGTGACTGGTTGGCTCCCTTTCTTTTTTTCTTTTTTTTTTTTTTTTTTTTACTTCTCCCTGAGCAAAAACTCTACCTTTATTTCTACTTTCATTTGTCTCAACCTGTCCCATCTCCCTTCACCTCATCTCTGTTACACACATCTATTTTCTTCTGCCATTGTAGATGGAGTTCCGTACGTTGACTGTGACTTAAATTCAAAATGGCTTGAGCTTGGAAATGGCTTCCTACTTCGTTCCTCTCCCCTCTAACCACTTCTTCTTTTCTTTCTCTCAGGTTTAGAAAAAGTCGGTCGCGATTCCAGTTACGAACAAGAGGGGAAGGTTCAGTTTGTGATGGACGCTGTGTACGCCATGGCCCACGCTTTGCACCGCATGCACCGGGAACTCTGCTACGGCTACCCGGGCCTCTGCCCGCGCATGGCCAACAACATCGATGGCAAAGAGCTGCTCAGCCACATTCGCGCTGTCAGCTTCAATGGTGAGACTTACACTGGATTTACTTGATGCAAACATATTGATTTCCCCTACATGGTTGTTATTCTTGAATCGTGGGTTAAAGTTACCTCAATGTACAAAAGTGCTGCCGTTCAATATGAGAGTGCGGAATATTTCATTTTGCAGCGGAAATTCATTCAAATATTGATACACTGACACAATCGTGAACATACGTAGAGAAAGATACTGTGGATGGAAACATTCATGCATACATACGCAGACACGCCGCACCTGACTTCTAGACAGAGCACAGAGATGAACCAGATGAAAGATCTGTAATTAAATAAAGGACTTTTCTGCAGGGTCATGCAAGCAGACACAAATGATGTCATAAGAGAGAATATTATGCTATATCGCTGAATTATTCCAGTCATTCAAGTCAACCATATGGGTTATTCCTGCAGCACAAAAGGCGAAAGGGGAACTAATTAGAGTCTACATAATGCTTAGACACTGTACAGTAATCCTGTGGCGTTTATCCACCCTGACTTGACTCATTCTGCTCGTACTTTAACAATGCTAAGCTCAGCTCCTCTTCTAATTTGTTTAATCCCGATCATGAAAACACGTCATGTGGCTTTTCACCTTCAAACTGAAGTTAAGCTCGCTGCTTCGCCCAAACATCGCATCTGTTCATCTGTTTGCATTTTGCATAATGCCGATGGTGATTTGGTCTTGTATCACTTTGAACCTGTAGCGCTTAATCTTTCACCCCCCCCAACCACCCCCCCACCCCCTCTCTACGTGACTTCTTCGGCAGCTGACATATTTAAGTGGACGAAAAACATTTACGCATTTCCCCCTAAATAATATCAGACACCTCATTTTAATATTTTCTTATTAATCCCTTTTTTCCCCCCCTTGATGCGCCGGTACGTGCTTCTCTGTCTGCCTTTTCATTTCCTGTGTTCCTCCGTCAAGCGTTGTGTGGAATACATAATACCTGACGGTTTAGAGAGGAGGAGAGGAAGGAACAAAGGGAAAGGGAATTGTATTGTAAGGATTACAGAAATGCTTGTCTGATTTAGTTTCAGGGGGCAAGACTGAAATTGCGCGAGTGTGTGTCGGTGTGGGAATGTGTGCAAAATACGTGTTGCTGTTTGTTGCCCCCCCCCGGCCGCTGTGTTATCTCTCCCTGTCATCACTAGAAGTGTCAAAAACCAATTCACAGGCGGGCACTGATTGCTCTTTCATACTGCAACAGCAGGTTTGTGCTCAGGTGCGTCCCTCTTTTATTGCCGGCCTGGAGGGCAGAAAAATCATCCCATAACTGCAAGGTCACAAACTTTATACGCCGATGAATCACTTGAAACCCGTCTCACTTACTGAGAGTGGCCCTACACAAAATGTGCTACATCTGTCCCTGGCAACTATTTTGAGAGAACATGGAAAAAAAAAAAAAGAAAAAGTAGATTAGATAAAGCTGAAATGATAAGGGAGCGCCAATCTGATGTGTGAGTTATCGAGCAGGCACCTGCCTCCGATACACAAAAGTTGTTGGTAAAAGCATCACCTACTGTAAAGAGCTGAATTGTATTGTAATGTATATGTAGCTTTTGGCCTTTTATAGCGTCTGTCTGCAACGCATACGCACAAATTTCAGATCTCTACAGATGTATAATTTACCGATCAAAGACATGGAAGTCTTAAAATAACTAAGGTATGAATAAATAATAGTACTCTCCACACACAATGCTCCCAGAGAATAACTGAAGAATGAGGGGAAAGTCTTATATCTGTACCCGTTAGACGGAATTTTCCAGAATCCTCTCTTCACCCCTACCAGCAGTTTTTGAAGTAACAAAGATGGGTCCCTCCTGGGTCCTTTCCCATAGAGAACCATCAGTTTCTCTTTGATTTCTGGAAAAACTTTTTTTTTTAAAAACAGCGGTTGGCTTAAAGTTTTTTTCTGCACATTATGTTTGCCTGCAAGAGAAAGTGTTTATTTGCTGAGATCATTTGTTTGCACAGTGATAAAACACATAAGTTCAATTACACTGAGGAACAAATGTTGCAGCAGAAAAAAAGGAAATAAAAGTGGCATCTTTAATACCCTCATAATTTTCATTTTTCACTGCAGAGCTCTGACTTGATGATTTATAGTGAATTGTAAAAACGAACCTGGGTGGCTTGGGGAATTCAGGCGATGTCGTCCAACAGCTTGCACATTATTGGCACCTATATGTCATCTTTCTAATGGCAGTTATCAAAGTTCAGATGAAATATCTGCTAACCTTCGCTCGGGCACATTGTCTGTTTCTTTGTTCCGAGACATTTCAAAAGCCCGACTCTCCGCTGTGTTTGTCTGAAGGGCAGACGTGGAATGACGGGCCGCGCTGGGTTGTTTACGTCGACAGAAGCTTGCGAGGTTTAAAGCCTTTAAGCTGGTTACTTTGCGTGTGTTTATGTGTAAAACGTCTGGTTATATTGTTGTTTTCCAATTAAAAGTAGTTTTGCTATTGATCTGTTTTGGGGTCGACATGACATTGATATCACAAAAGAAAAAAAGGGGCAAAGATGGAGGGCAGCTCCATCTCTTCTCTGTGTGTTTATGGCACATAAATGGAGAGCGGGGGGGAGAATAAGTTAAAGTCACTGGAGCATGGATTCTCTCTTTCTCTCTGCTCTGTCTGGATCCATACCAATTCACCTTTTCGAGCCGCTGTGTGAGAGAACAAGACAGAGTGAGAGGGAGTGGATGGATCTAGATTGTTAAGGCGGTGATTGTTCTGTTGGATCTGTACTGAGCCCACTTCACTTACAAAGTGAAGCCTAACAGGCAGGAGCGACAGAGGAGGGAAGAGAGGTGCAGGAGAGCAAGAGGAGAAGACAAAGTAAGAGACAACGAGCTAATTAGGACCTGTCGTCCTGTTGGACCCTGAGGTGAACGCCCCCTCAAGTAACATGGTCATCCCTTTCCTCATTCCTCTTTGGTGTGAAGTTCCTACTAAGTTCAAAAACTTTAATTAAGCACTGAAATATAATCTTTCACAACTGGTGGGGTGGTCTCCTGGAGAGAATAAGAGTAATGATAATAATGATAGTCCTGCAGAAGGAATATTATTTTGTATGAGATTATGTAAACACTTAGTGGTTTAAAATCGTATTTAAAAATCAATAGTTCTTTAAAAATTGAAATTGTAAAACTTCATACACGTCACATTTTCAAAATAATAGCTCACCTTAAAACCACCTACTAGAATCACCCCAGACACACACACACACACACACACACACACACACACACAAACAAACAGAGGCTGGTGCAGTGCAGAGCAGGCAAACAACAAAGAAACAAAAACCCCAGAGCAGCAATGACACACCACCACGCCGTCCAGCTTTTATTTGTCGGTAAGTTTATTGGCTTATCCCAGGCAAACACACACACACACACACACACACACGCACACACACGTAAAAAGTATGCAGAAAAAACCTGGAGACTAATCCAAACACACACACACACAGCAAGGTTATCATGAGTTGTGGAATTCACTTTTTGACATTATAATCTTTCAAGCTTTCTCTCTTTATTTTACTCTTTTGAAATGTGTCTTCAGAAAATGAACATCAGAGTATTTAGGTGGGAGGTGTCAAGACATCGGACATTAGTTTTAATCAAATCTGTGCTAAAGTCTGAACTGTCCACGTCTATGTGGGACTGTCACTAAAAAGGGGGGGGGGTAACCAACAGAGTGTAACGTCATGCTGCAGTGGGCAGCGCAATCAGCAATCAAATTACATGAAAAGACGGAATGATGTGATTCTATCTGTTGAATAAGCTGCTTGATTAAGACCTGCCTTCCAAAGATACAAGGACATTCTTGAACCCAAACCACCCCCATCCCCCCGACCGCCCACCACCCACCCCTGTCAAAAACAGTCTTTTCAAATGTACACCTTGCAAATGTTTCTCTCTCCATCACTCTCTCTCTCTCTCTCCCCTACTCTCTCGCTCTCATTGCCACACTATCCTTTTCTGTTCCTTTCTTTCCCTGTCATGTCTCTGTCCTTCACTTGCCTCCTTCGTTTTGTCCCTCGCGCTCTCTATTGTCTCCATTTCACCATCTCACTCTCAGCCGCTCTTGTTCGCTCTCCTACTCCCTAAAGGCATTGACTCATCAACTGACGTCTACTGTTTGCACCTGTTTCCTCAAGCCTTTTTCCATTTCTGAAGTCTTTCTTTAAGGATTTGAGTCGAGAGTCATGTTTAGATTTTCAATTTATGAGAAGATTAAGTTATTTTGGAAACCACACAAGTCACTCAGTTTGTTTTCTTGATCATTAAAACCCACATTTTTAATTTTTCCTCAAACTAAAATGACATAAAGTTATTATTGCAATTGAAAACAAGTCACATAATATCCTTGGTGGAATCTTTATTTGCCCAAAAATGGAAATTAAATACTAGTAGGTTTCACCATGAATATGGTTTATTTTCAAACATCTCACAGCTGTGTATTTGGTCTTTGAGAGTAGCCTTGTGTCAGGGGATATCCTGCAATCTTTCCACCACTTTGCTATTTTCGACTGTGAGATATTAATGCAGTAACAACCAGAATGCAAACTGTGTTTAAAATGCCTCAAAGGGGCAATACAGGAAGAGAGACGGGTCACACTTTGTTGATAGTGAAACACCAAACAGAAGCACAAGTCACCTCGAGACCACTTCATACTTCTGACATTTCTTGTTTGCCCGCTCCTCTCTGTGAAGTGGGTCTGACACTGTGAAGAACAGGGTAACTCTAAACTTTGCATGAACCCGAAGTGCCCACATGTCCTCTTGTGATAACATAGGGTGTGCTTTAAAGCACAGAATGTGATTCTGCTGGGATTTATAAACTGTTTGTGGCGGCAGCTGACCGTGGGCTTCCTTAAATTAATTATTAGATAATAGCATATACTGTATATGTGTGTGGGGAACACTGATGCCCTCCTTCAGACTGAGCAGTTTAGGCTTGTTAGATTTGGGTATGACTGTTGAGCAGTGTAAGAGTGAGAAAAGAAAAGTGGTTTTGTGTGATTGTTATGCAAGAAAACTCTCAGTGTGATCCTATCACTGCCAGGTTATATCTCCTACCAGCAGACAAGATGGACATCGCCATGGGAGCCAACTTGCGCTAATTAGAGCGGCTTGACTTTGAGATGATGAACTCTATACCTGGCTGAGCAGCCTTAGGGAGAAAGACAAGTAGGGAGGGATTGTGGTGATGAGAGAAGGGGAAGGGAGGACTAACCAGCCGAGGCGATGGTGAAGCTGAGTCGCTCAAGATGACCTCAGAGAGGAAGAGAGGAGTCTGTAGAGATGATGGACTTGACCAGGCATTAATGATCTTGGAGAGAAGAAGAGGGAGCAAAAGAGACACAGAGGGTTATGGGAGTCTACCTGGGCGTAATGACCTTGGAGGGAGATGGAGGGATGAACATATGGAGAAGAGACAAGGGAGGGACACAGGTGGAAGGGAGAGGGAATCAGAGGATGCAAGTGGAGAGAAAAGATGGACGGCGGCCCGGGGAAAACGCCCTCTTTGGCCACTATCACTTTGGAGAGAGAGGTTGTTGGCAGGAGAGGCGAAGCAAGTGCAGCGGCCAGTGAGAAGCAGTGTGTGGGGGCAGAGAGACAAAAGAAAGATGAACTCTGCTTGGCCAATAACAGCGCTGGCAAGAAGGAAACTTTATTTGAAGAAAGAGGGATCTACAGTGTCTATCCATTTTTGCAAGGACAGATAAATGGAGATAAACTCAGGACATTGGAAGAGTCAGAATTGAGCGATGTAATACTTGAGGACTGGTTGAGTAAAATTACCTCTAAGAGAAAGAGAAGCAATGGAGAGAGACAGAGAGGATGCACTGACTGGGATACATCAAACTTTGCAAGAGCACGATGACCTTGAGAAAGCAAGCAAGTACAAGGAAACAATGAGAAGGAGGGACTTTATATTACATAGTGTGTGGCAGTGGAAAGAAAGAGATGGGAGAACATAACCATCTTATCAGAAATATGCAAGCGGAGGCAAGAAAAATGGAGAAAAAAGTGGCGAAACAGTGGGAACTCAGAGATGGTAAACTTTCCTCGTTGTCAGGGCAACATGAGGAAGGATAGGACATTTGACGGTTCTTCAATTTTTGACTACTAATAAACTTTTCAAAATCGATGCAGTTGTCGTGCGATAGACGTTGCGCAATAATGGCCGATGTCGTTTGCTTCCAGGTCTCTCTCTTTTTTTATCCCTTAGTTTGTGATCAGTAGAGCCAATCGCACAGTGCGGGGGTTGTGCGCACAGGTATTAAACAGTTATTCGATCAAGGGTCGCAGTGTAGCAGCTCAAAAGTAATAGTTAGCTTTGGTCAGCGTGTAGTGTTTAAATCCCTCCATTACATTATTGTGTTGTTGGTGTTGTTGTGCAAGGTGTCTGACAGCAGACACTGCACCTGTATTTTGTGAAACAGACAGTAAGTGACAATAGTCCTGGCTGTCGAAGGAGAGGTATCCGAGTGACTCAACCACACAGATTTAGAAAACCGGAGACAGTGAGCCGAGGACTAGAGCTACAGAGTGGAGCGGTGGAGTAAACTGGAGTAAATGTAATATAACACAATAACCCAAATATCACATAATATCAGCTCTCAGTCTCATATTACAGTGTATTTGATTACATAATCTTAGTCTTTTGCGTGTTCGCTCAAACATAAACGTTACTCCTCTGACTCGCACATAAATTCTGCTCGTACTTACTACCTACTGCTTGTGAGCGAGCAGTAGGTAGTAAGTGGGAGATTATTGACACAGTGTCCAACCTTGTACAGGCGGTATCACCTTGTCTGCCCTGGTGACGCTTCCTGACAGTGAGCAGCCCACAAGAAGCAATTCATATCAACTTCAAGCAGAATTTGTATACTTTTTTTTTTTTGGTAATACTTTTTCTGTTACGTCAATCGCTTTTGTCATCTTTGTGCGCATGACTCATGTCTCATTGACAAAGGCTGGACACATAAGCCTTGTGGATAATCCTGGGATCTTCGACTGCCTCTGACTCAGCCTCCACCGTTCTGAGATCAGTTTAGGAGATCATGGAGAGGGGACGGTGCTAATGTATGTGCAGGCAACACCAGACATTTCCCGGTTTAGCACATAGGAGAAATCGGCTTGTTTGACGTGGCGTTGGTTCTTCGGCTCTGCTTGCCTATCTGTAAAAGTCACCGCGCGCGCCTGCTCTATATAATCTTTTCTATTACTCTTTTCTTTTTTTACCATTATCTCCTCCGTTTTACATATTACCTTTTGCCAGCACAGTTGGCTAATTTCTGCCACAGGATCATTGGCTGAATATAATTTGAGATAAGGAAACAGAATAGGAATAGGCAGATATAAAAGCAATCAGACAGAAATGAATACAGGCAGACAAGCATCCACACACAAGACACAAAAACAACCCAGAATTGGAGACGAATTGAGTTCGAGGAAATGAGCGATAGGAGTGATAATTTGTTATTGCAATATCCTAAGACACCACTAAATCTCACATCTGTGCAGCTTCTTTTTTCTTTTTTTTTTAACTTTTTGACACCAAATATATATTCTTTCGACAGGGATGTGTTGTTGATGGAGATTAGATTTAATGTGAGTGTCAACTGTAGAGACAGAAAAATACGAACGCGCCTCGTCTTCGTCCGACAGACAGTGTAGTACAGACGAACACACTCAAACACACACGCGCTGTATCGCATGCATTTTGTTCATTCTGACGCTGTGTTTATGCTTTGTTACAACAATGCACAGAGATACACACACACACACACACACACACACACACACACACACAGTCATATAAACTGAAAAATACGCTTATAGACAGTGGACAGTAACTATATTCTCAATATCATCTCATGGGCTCCTACACAAGACTGAAACCAGCGTAATATCATTATCGCTCCTACACGGCCTCTCGCTTTACCCCCCTTTCTCCCCCTTTTTCCTCTGCCACGTTTGGTAATACAACTCCTTGTTTCTCGTTTTTGTTTATTTCTCCTCTCCCTTGCTTTCATTCTCTCCAAATTGTATTTCCAGCCCCCGTTCAGGCTGTTTTGTCTCTTTTGATCAACTTAATAGTGGCCCTCTCGCTCTGTTTTTATCGCCTTTTTCTACTCCTCTCTCTTTCCCATTTCCTCTAAGACTGCAGTGAATGCAGATCATGATACAAATGGAAGCCCCCCCCCTAAATTAGTTCTCTGTAATTACTGGAAATTGCCATACAAAGCTTGTCTTGTGCTATGCGAGTGCTTGCATATGTGTGCGTGTGTGCGCACAGTGTCTTTTTTTTTTTTTTTTTTACTAAATATCCTCTCTTTTTACCCTTTTTGAACAATTTGTCTTTTGTTCTGCCCTCCCACCCTCCAACCCCCCCTTCTCCCTATCTTTATCTCACTTTGACTATTTAGCCAAAGTGTTTCATTCTTATTCACACAGAGGACAATTTAGATCTGGATCCTCTTCAAACATGTATTGTTTCTCTTGCCTGTTCCATTATCTACTCTGTTTCTCTCAGACAAACTATCTCCATGGCTGTTTTTTTTTTTTTTTTTTCTACTCAGACAAGGCGTAGTGATAACAGAGCTGCTGAGAGGAGAGGGGATGATCTTAGAGGGAGGGATGGATCATGGCGGGTGGAGGGACAGAGGGCTTCGGAAACACACAGAGGAAGGGAAGGGAGAAAATGGGTAATAAAAGATAGAGAATGGTAGGATGAAGCCAGGCTTGGAGGTAAAGAGCGAGCTGGGAGGGGAGGAAAGGAGGAACAGCTGCTGTGGAAGGAGGGAGGGTTGGCCGCGAGGATAGTCTTGCAGCAAGCAGTCAAAACTGTCTTGGAAAAGACTGCTAACAGACTGCAAATATATCGTCCATTTATGTGGCAGAAATATCAGAAAGGAGGAGAAAAGAGTTCAGAAAATAAGAAATAGGTATAAAAGTTAACCAGCTGCTCAGTCTGAGTTAACCTCCACCACTGGAAACCACTGTGAAAATGACAATGTTTTTTGTGGGATGAGTTGGGGCTTCATTATCATTTCTCTCCTGTCATTCCTTACTTCACTTTTTGAGTTAGTTTCACTCTTCGTTTCTGCCTTTTTCTGTTGTTTTCCCCTATTAGTGCTATCAATACATAGCACACAGATGGGAGCCTGTTGGCGAAAACTCACACACATACTCACACACACTGTCCCATGTTTTATTAATGCATGCTGCAGTGTAGTTTTTGCATCTCCACGTCACAAACATTTAGTCTCTGCGATGAAGACTTGCTATTCATCCTCAGTGTTGTGAAAAGTGAACCGGGCAACGCTGAGGGCTTTTCCTAACAATCCCTTCTGCTTCTTCATCTCTTACTCTTTTCTTCCTTTCTCTATCTATCCATCCTTTCCTTCTTTTGTCTCACTGCATGTGTAGTTCCAGTAACAAGGAGAGGTCTAAGGCTTTTCATTCACCCCTCTCCTTCCATCTGCCCGTTTCAATCTCTGTCTGCCGGGGAGGTTTTAAGGCCCATACTAATTGATATTCTCACACAGTCTTTTTTTTTTTTTTTTTTTTTTTTGCTCTCTATCTCTTCTTCCCCTCCCCAACCTTGCTTTCTTCCATTTCCTGTCAAAGTAAAAAAGTTTTGAGTCTCTTCAGCTGCCTTGCTATGTGATATTCACATATATTCTCCCTTGTTCAGCCTCATTTTCTCTCTCTTCTTTTGCTTTTAAGTCGATCCATGTGTCTGCCTCTATCTGTCAGAAAGACGGGGGTTTGATGCTTTCCCGCAGACCTGCTCACTCTCCTATTTTACTTCTATCTTCCTCTGTCACTCATTTTCCCTCCTTCCTTTTCTCTTCTTCCTCTCTGTGGCTGTTTAAGACTGCAAAGGCTTGACGCGTCACTGCTGCCGTTTTTATTATCATTCCTCACTCTATTTGTTCTTGTCTTCTATTCCGCTCTCTCCCATGGGTTAGTATGATTCAGATGGGTCTGACTGACAGTGAATATGTTTAAACTTAGTGTCAAAGCAAAGCAATTTTTCATCTACTTTCTTGTGCCAACATTAATGTTACATTCTTATTTCACCCTTATTCTCCCTCTGTAAGGTTTGTCTTTGTCTGCAGGTCAATTTCAGAAGACTTTAAATCCACATTGGCTTCGCTGCATGAAAACTTTCATTCCTTATTAGATACCAGATTACATTATTGAAGCAGAAGGGTTGACATGTGAGCCTTCCTCACAAAGGTTGTGAGAGTTGTAGTTTTCTTGTGATTTTCTGTTGTTGATCCCCAAAAGGGCAAAACCTCAGACTCTGTGGTGCAGCAGAGGCTGTGCCGCGGTGATGCCTCGCTACCGCCGCTTTGAGAAAACCTGTAGAGTTAAAATAAGTCAAAGAAAACATTTGTTTGCACTTAGGGACACAGACACACACACATACATCCCCCGTGCCTTTTACTAAACATATTAGCCATTCTCTCCACGCTCAAGCAGCCCAAACTGAGCACCCAACCTCCCCCAAATAAGAAAGTCAGACTCATTGTTAGTTCCCTGAATCAGAGCAAATAGAACCATGAACTTTGTTGACATGCATCTGCCCTCTGGCCGTTCCACCATTTTCTGTGTCATTTAGGAACACGTCAGCTTGCTCTAGTTAAAATGCAACATGAATACAGACGAGACAAAGAAGAAATTAGCATTACAAGAACTTAATTTGTCGTCGCAGACTAGAAGTTTTGAGGTACGAGACAATGATGATGTTTGTTCTGTTGTTCTGTTACAGTCCAAAAAAAGGTGAGGTATATGAGAATTCACTGAAAATATAAATGACCGTGAAACACTAAGTGATGGAAGACCATGTTTGCCTCTAATGTGCGTGTTGGTCCGTCAGCAAAAAAATAATTTTGCACATGAAAACATTACTAACTTTCAGGGTTGGGGCGGAAACATTTTCTGCAGTGCAGCATCTCCCTTTGAATAACTGAACATAATAGGTTTCACTACAGGATGAGGTGGAGGTGTGTTGCCAGGGCAACAGGTAGATCATTTATTTTTCAGTGTCATGCCAACTAAAGCATAAGTTGTTAAAATCTACATGTTCATATGTCAACGCTCCCACTCTGATGACTCACACTAGTGTCAGAGTACATTAACATGTTCACAGGTTTAACATTTGCAGGGTTGTTTTTTTTTTTTTTTTTCCTGGCTGAGTTAATGTTTATCTTTTACTCACCCAGCAGACAAACAATTTAGCCGTGATTAAATGTTCGCAAAATGAAACAATAAAGGGTGCATTATTATTTTATGCTAATTAATTTGAGATGCATTTTTAATAACTGTAAAATTCCATATGCTCCTGTTGCACCTACACTGGATGAGTCTTTTCGATGAATAAACAAAGCGTGAGCCCCAATGGAAATTCATGAGGCCAGTAAGCCTGTCCGTGCATCTCTTAAACCAAAACATTAATCAGAACTGATGAGGGGTTGTCAGCTACCTGTTTTTCCAACATATTGGTAAGATAATGCCAGCCCCTGTCATGCCTATTGTATGTGTGTTTGCAATAATTGCTGCTGCTTTTTTAAAAGTGTGCCGTCTTTATCCACCTTACTCAGAAATTTCCAGAAAAATGATACAAACACTGCGAGATTGAATAATTATTTTCTACTCAAGGTAACCACTGCTTTCAGACCAAACAGTCTGCTATTGCTCTGCATAATTTAAAGTACCTGCCAGCATGTCCCTGCTCCAGACAAATGTTTTAGTTGCTGCATCCCTAACTAGTTTTAAAGAGGCATGATTGGTGTGAAGTAAAAATGAGAGGAAAGTCAGCCAATAGAGTGCTGAGGAAAAGATGACATGCTAATCACTGGGTGAGAAATAAAAACCTTTTTGTTAAAAACTTTTTTTTTTTTATTGGTGTCGCTGACCGACTGGCCAATCAAGCAGCTCAAATAAACCAGTCAACCCAGGCAGCTCACCTTGTTCCCGAGCCATTGTATAGTCCCTGATGAATTTGGTAAATTGCTCACTTACCTCAGTTTTTTTTTTTTCGGGCCCCTGTTTATGTAAATTTTTTATCCCATTTTATTCTCTAAAACACTGAGAGAAATGAATGGAAATTGAGGGAGAGAGGTGTGGGTGGTGGTGCGTCTGGGGGTGGTGGTGGGGACAAAGCGGCAGATTGAGATGGATTGATAAAACAAAGGAAGAGGGGAGTCGGTTACGGTTAAGTCGGTCGGGGCCAAATGAAATGTGCGGGGTGGTAGATGTAAGGGAAGGAAGGAATGTAGGACAAAAGTGAAGGGGATGAAGAAAGATATGATGATGCCAAAATACCCCAAAAAAACTGAGACTTTAATGAAAGAAAACAGAAGATAACAAGATAACGAGAAAGAAAAACAGATTTGTTGGTTGTAATTTTCAGCTAGATGGGCATGAATAGTTCGTCTTACTAATTCCTTCTTGCTTGGATACGGTCAACAGAACGACCCCTTCGTGTGTAATGTGCACTCGTTTAGCACAGAGGGTGGGAAAGAGGGAGAAGACGCAATGGAGAGAGAATGGAGATCTGGAAGACGAAGAGGAACGGAGAAACTGAGCGAGAAGGGAAGTGGAAAATGAGTGGGGACATTGGGAGAGGATGGTGTGAGCAACGCAGAAAAACTAAGCAGTCTGTGGGGGGGGCTTGTGAAGGATTCACAATGCAAAGGGGTGGTAGATAACATGTTGCTATGTTTGTTGCTATGTGGCCGCTAGGGTATTGTTAGATGTTTTGGTGGTCAGATAGGTTGTTTGTTACCAGGTGGTTGCTAGGTGGTTACAGCGGTGTCCTTGTGGCTACTATGGTTGCTCGGTGGTTGTTAGGGTGTTGCTAGGAGGCTTGTAGTGCATTTTGGAAGGCTGCTCTGGCGATGCCCTGTTGCTGCGCAGTGTTTGCTGAGGTATATGTGTCAGTAAGATAAATGTGGCTACTAGAGAGAACTGCATGTTTGCTGGAGTGCATTGTGTGAAGACATTGATTACATCATCCTGTGTGTTTAATACACAGCAAGCATACTAATTAAGTATGAGAGATAACATTAGTGTGTGTTCCCAAGCAAGCAAAGGAATACACACCAAAAAAGGTCAATATTAAGTATTTGATATATTGTATCCAAATGAATTGAATTGGGGAGATAAAAAGGTCTGTGAAAATATTGTTAATTAAACCTCTCCGACTGTTGTGCACAGTGAATCCCCAAAATATCTCATTCTGGGTTTTTACCTCACTCTGGTGTTTATTAGTTAAAGGCAGAATTAAAGATAGGGCAATGGAAAAGACCCAATTTGACAGTATCAATGACTTTAGTTTTATAAATTATGTTTTTGTGTGTGTGTGTGTGTGTGTGTGTGTGTGTGTGTGTGTGTGTGTGTGAGTGTGTGAGCTGGGAAATTAATTATATTTGGACATACACAGTATCAGTTCCTCATTCCTCTTTCATAACTTTCGGTAACAATGAGAGACTGAGTTTCTAGTTTTGTCTCTTATCAGCTCTGTCTTCCTCCATTCATCTGCCTTACTCTCTCCCTCAGTAAGACGCATGTGTGCGTGCACGTGTTTCATTACTCATGGTGACAGTGAGAGAACCTTCACATTTGTGTCTCTAAAATTCTTCTATTTCCTTTGCCTTTGTCTTCGTGTTCTCCTCACTGTTTGTCTTTTTTTTCTACTCCTCCTGTCCTTGTCCTCTTCTGGTCTCCTTTTCAAATTTATTTTCTTTTTTTCTTTCTTTATCACTTTTTGTTTCTTTGAATTTCTTTCAGTTGATATTTTGTCCCTCTGGCATAAGTGAATTTCTTCCTCCGTCTCTCTGCTGCTCTCCCTAGTCTCTCTCAGTGTTCGTTCTCTTAGTCGATTTCTAATCTTCATCTTCACATTGTTTCTCTCTTGCTTTGCCTCAAACTGGCAACTGTCTCTGTTTATATATCCTCAGCACCATTGCACAATATCAGTGACTTATAATACACAGGTGGAATTTCCATAATGCAGTGCTTTCTCTACATGCACACTGTAATTGGATTTCCTTTGTGCTACGCCAGATTCAGCAATTTGATTTGATTGTATCGCTACATAAAAGGAAGACGACGAGTAAGACAGAGAGGGAGAAAGATAAAAAAAAAAGAAAGAAAAAAGTTTGCGTTAAGCCTTATTGGTGGTGAGAAAACTAAACCTTAGAGGACACAAACATATCCATGCGTGTGCATATTCGATCACACTATGGTTCTGCACACACACACACACACACACACGTGCAGTTACAAAACAACACAACTTCCTAGATTGAAGAATAAAAGTCACAGTGGCTTTGCTGTCACAGCTGTTTAAGAAACTGCCAGAGAAAACATTACTTCATTAAATGTATATATATATATATATATATATATACAGTATATCATGTCTGTTGGCCTTTCTGCAGAGGCATAAAGTTTTATTTCACATATCAATATTGTTTCACAAGTAAACAGTACATTGATAGTATAATGAACTATGTGTGGTTTGAAACACTTGAAGTGGTGTTTGTCATCATGCTGCTATGATTTACCTTTGTCTTTCAAAAAGCATTCTGACAGTGTTCACAGAGGACATCGTAACCTCTCACATTTCAACATTTCAAGAGATGATGATCATTCCCACTTTTCTGTCTTTGTTTTTTTGGAGGATTTGGCCATTAACTTTTGTCCTTCTTTTCCATTATAGGAGTTGCGGTCATTCCTGTGGTGATCAATAAAAAAAAATAAAAAAATGGTGCTAAATGTAATAGTATCATTTTAAATGACTGAGTTGACCCTTTCTCCAAAATCTACTGTCCTTGTTCCAGGAAGTGCCGGTACGCCAGTGGTTTTCAATGAGAACGGAGACGCTCCAGGAAGATATGATATCTTCCAGTACCAGATTACCAACAGATCCACCGCGGAGTACAGAGTCATCGGTTCCTGGACCAATAAACTGCACCTCAAAGTGAGATTTTTTTTTTTTTTTACACAGACGCACAAACGCAAATACTAACATCGCCTTTTGCACGCGGAGTATATGCCGACACGTGCATCACAGCAAGTACAAGCAAGTATAATAACTGTTCGCTTGGAATGAAGACATGAACATGAACACATGTTGCAGATGTGTTTCCAGCTCACTGCATGTTGATAACAATCCAATTTAATCCATTGTATTTTGATTGGAGTGGTTTATTGAAGCTTTTGAGGCATTGCGGACCACATACCTCTGCTGAGTGAAACATCACTTTGACTAGCCCCAATTTAAAAACTCCAGTTACCCATTATTCAGAACTGACAGTTTGCTGGAATTTAGCTTTTTTTTTTTTTACAAACAGTGTGGCTCTTTTCTTTAGTTCCGATTGTTGAGTCTTTTGCAGGGACATACTCTCATTTACACACACCCACGCACAAGGTCGCACACCTGCATATACAACCCCGTAAATGCTGGCACAGAATGTGGAGAATACACCTGAGCCTCACATGAAAAAAACAACAAAAAAAAAAAAACATAAAACCACATCATTTAATGCAGGAGCACACTAAAATCTCATTGTCTTCATCACGGTTTCTCACTCACTGATTTCCACTCGGAGCACATGCATGCACACAAACTCCTTGAGCAACGCTGGAGTGCTCGGTGTTATAAATCCACTGTGGACTTCATTAGAAAGGCCAGGTGACAGATGAGAAGACTAATAGACACAAAATGCTTTCTCGCTGATGGACGGCCTGGCTGACTGGGAGAGAGAGAGAGAGACTGCAGCAACACAAAGGAAACAACACATAGTTAAGACACACACGACTGGGAACTTTGACAGTTGACAAATTAACAGATGGATTTGATTCGTTTTAAAAGAAAATCCAGTTGGGTTTGAAGGCACAGTGGCAGAATTAGTGATGGCAGCCCGTGAAAGTTTTCATGATCAACAGACTGACCGGGTATTCATCAGTGTAAAGAGAGGAGAGCGAAGTCAGGCCGCTGTGTTTGATGGTAAATGGCATTTGGACACATACAAAGTTAATTTGACATTTATAATTAAAGCAGAAATCTATTATAGCTATTATTGTGTTGCCTAAATAATTAATGGAAGGGAGGGTTCACGACCAGGCCTATGTTGTTTTGGCTAGTGCATAATTCATGCTAATTGTAACAAAACAAGGTGTGTGTATCTGTGTGGATGTAAAGATTCTGGTGAGGGTATGAATAAATAATGAAGAAAAATATTCAATAAATGGGAAAAAAAAAAAACAAACAAAAAAAAAAAACAGCAACTAACAAAAACACTTGAAAAGTTTTAAACAATGCTAATTTGTGCTCCCGCACACACACGAAGACACTTTATTGTCATTAGCGCATTTCTCCTGACAGATATATTTGCAGCACAGTAGCCCAATATTGTGGGTTTTGTGTGCGTTTCTATATGTGTGTCAGCGATCAAATCGAGTCCATTTTCCTCCGTCCCTGATGAGTTTTTCCTCTTAACTAGTTTTTGTTGGACTGGTACATTGTGTGCCTTAAAACAGTAATGCTCCATTTTACTGAGCACCCTCGGCAACGGATGAACCTCAGGGACCTGGTGTAATGACAGAGTTTATTACAAACACTTGCACACATAACGACAAATTAAAACGCACACACACACACACACACAATCTCACACATACCAGACATACGGAAAGCTCGGGGATTCGCTTTAATGCCAGCATAACAGAAGCACAAACAAACACAGTGCACACATGGAAGAACATACAAACACACACACACACACACACACACACACACACACACACACACACACACACACACACACACACACAGAAGGAAATACAGATGGCCTTTTTGTGCCAGATCTGATTATGGGCTGATTGCTGGCTTCAACACTAGCTGGTGTTAGGTTTGTGCCCGGCAGCGCTCTGAAAAATGATCAGAGGATCTGCCTTTGCTAATTGCTCTCCCAAGTTTGCCCCGAAGACACACTTTCTACAGGTACAGGGAAAAGTGAGTGTTAAAGGACTGTTAGCGCACAGCAATGTCAGCTTGAGCAGATGGCTGCCACTCTTGGTGCTGCATTATATCCCACAAGAAAGTGGGAAGTTTCGTTTTGTGAACATACAAATCATTTCAGGTTTGTTCTGTTGCACTTCAGACAAAGACATTTGCAACGTGGACAAATGTCATACATGTTGTCCAACTGTCCAGGTGGAGGCCATGCGTTGGAGGACAGGTGACCCATCTCTCCCGGCGTCCGTGTGCAGCATCCCGTGCCGTGCGGGCGAGAGGAAGAAGGTGGTGAAAGGTGTGCCTTGTTGCTGGCACTGCGAACGCTGTGAGGGATACCACTATCAGGTAAGTAGAAATATCCAGCAAGAACCTGTGACTTTGATCCAAAGCAGTGAAATAAGCCGCCCGCACACTGTGACTAATATGCAATAAGGTCTCTGTTAAATTCATAGCTTTCTTCACATCACTATACTGTAAAGGTCTGCGTAAAATTGATGATAAAATTTCAGAAGTTATCTCAGTCTATGGAAGACCGATAGCGTTTTTAGTTTTTTTTTTGCAACAAGATTTTGTTTTATTTTGATTATCCAAAGTTGATACTCATGACTGTCTCCATGGTTACATGGCTCACAGGTTGTAGAACTTAACTCTAACATAATTCACTTTTGTCCCTCATGTCTTCTTCAAAGCTTGATACCAAACAAGAGACCGCCCAGTGTAACGCATTCTGTCGTCGCTTCTGGTGTCGCATCAAAGGCAGGGGGATTTCGTAAAAGCGTAAAAAGTATTTGATATTGACTTTTTGCATCAGTGCTTTTTCACTGTAGCTCTTAATTTTGTTAGTTCAGAGTCACGACAAGGAAAGGGATTTCCCTGACTCGTAAAATTACCTGGACTGTTTGCGTTTTAAAAGCTGGGAAAGCTTCCAGAAGCTCTTACCCTATAACCGCTTCCTATTCTTAAAATCGTCTGTCAATAGAAATGTGGTAAAAATGTAGAATTTGACCTAAAGTCAAGCCTTGGTCGAACTTCCTTCACCTGCTTTGCGATCAAAGCCAGAATCAGTATACTTTGCAATAAATCAGCTCCAAGATGTGTTTGGAGTAACAGCACTTTGACATTATAGAGTTCTGTCCCCTTGTGTAGTGATCAGGATTTTTTTGACAACTCATTTCAGGTATCCAAAAAAAAAAAAAACCCCAAGCTACTTAGGCCCATTTTAAATTTATATATGCAGGACGAACCCCACAGATGCTGTTACTGCAAATGGAAGTACATAATTTGAGGTGAGGGAAAGGGTCTGCTCGTGCATTATAAAGATACATCTCCCGTGTTAATTATATCACGGACAATTTGGCAGCCCATCATCCCTCTTTCTTATTGAGTTAGAAAAATCCATGAGCGTGCCCGTATATGTGCAAAGAATTTCCTCCTTCAGGAGCCAATAAAGGAAAAAGAAAATATCAGCCAGAACAGCAGCAGGCGATGCTCGTCAGAGTGAGCAATCAATACTCATTTTGCAGATACATGCATTTGCTGTAAAATCGATAATCTGTTGACACAGTTACTGGAGATTTGGGATTTTAAGCAGAATGGAAAATAGTATATAGCAGAACGACAAAAAACCAAGTAGGTTAACTGGGGAGCAAGTGTAGAAAAATGTGTGAAATGTCTTTTTTCTTATTAATGAGCCACTTTATAGAGGTAGATAATACAGGATAAGTCAGCCTGAGCTGCTTGGTAAATGAATCCACTGTTGAGATGTTTTTTGGATGAAATCATGAGGGATTCACCAAGGATATTTCCATAAATGTGGGAGATAGATACAGATTTACCACAGATTTTGTTCTTCTCAGAGTTCGGGGTTTTAAATCCTTACTCAGCTGTACTTTGGTGGTAGATACTGTGGACAAAAAGAGGGCTGAACTTGGTTCCCCCAGACTTGCCTATAGCTGGCCTTAAGCTGTATTTGACTTGGCTTCTTTTTTTTCTTTAAATATCTTGTCTCCTTTTCTGTCGACTCAATCTGTCTGAAAATGTTCAGAAATTCCCCAAACACCTGAAAGAAGAAAGCAATAGATAGATAGATTGATACTTTATTTATCCCCAAGGGGAAATTCATGACATAGCTGACATGACATAAAAGCATAACTACTTATTAGTAGGCCTTTTGACAAAGTCCTGGCCCTTAGCCCTAACCAAGAAAACTGACAACTCCTATTGGCTAAAAATTAGCTTCAGTATTTCCATGCAGGGCCAATAGGGTTCAGGTTCATGGTTCATACTCTAATTGATTTTAAGAGGGAGGGGGGGGGGGATTAGCTTGATCCATATATAGCCAAAAGGTCTCCCCCCCAAGTCTCATATAAGCAATAACAACATTGACATATTAGAACACCAGTTATCATCTTTTTTAAGAAACAGTCTTAATGTATATTATCTAAACCGTGTCTCCCCCAGGCTTCAGAGTTCACCTGTGAGCTGTGTCCATATGAGATGCGACCCGACGCCAACCGCACTGGCTGCGTTCCCATCCCGATCATCAAGCTGGAGTGGCACTCCCCCTGGGCCATCGTCCCCGTCTTCATCTCCATGCTGGGGATCATCGCCACCTCTTTCGTCATCGTCACTTTTGTCCGGTACAACGACACCCCCATCGTCCGGGCGTCGGGCCGGGAGATGAGCTACGTGCTGCTGACGGGAATCTTCCTCTGCTACGCCATCACATTCCTAATGATCGCCACGCCGGACGTGGGGGTGTGCTCGTTCAGGAGGATTTTCTTGGGCTTGGGGATGTGTTTCAGCTACGCCGCGCTGCTCACCAAGACCAACAGGATACACCGCATCTTTGAACAAGGGAAGAAATCTGTAACAGCACCCAGGTGAGGACAACACCTGTCTGTCATCATACACACACTCTGCTCGCCCCCTCTGTGCGGATGTGTGTTCAGTGCACGTATATTTCGATGTGTGTAGTGGCACTGAAGGTCGCTGTAAGTGTTTCTTTATTTATTTTTTTATGCACGGAGGTGCGTGTATTCAAATGAAGACTTAAACTCTACTTCTTCCTTACTAAGCTGCTTGCAATCATTATTCATCATTTATTTTTCATACATTATGTATGAGAGTCATGAACTCACACTCACCTATTGTACTGTTTGTACTCAGTGTGAGTGACTCTGGGAGAGAGCATCAAGTAAGTGGCTAAAATGTTAATGCAGGATTTAATAGTGCACAGGTTCATGTCCCCCCTGCCCAGATGGTCATCTGTTTTTCCTTCAGCACCACCCAGCTGTGAGAGTTAGTGTTATTGTGCTACTCTTGCTCATACATATTAAAATTTTTTTTTTTTTTTAATAATCATTAATTTTCAAATTTCTTGCTTGCTCTTCAGGACAAATTATTAAGTTGTTTTTTTTTTTTTGTATGTGACTGTTGCTCTTGCTGTTACATATGAAGTAAAACAAGCAAATTTAAGCAAATGCGTTGAACACGAACTGCAACACAGTCGAGGTAAGATGCAGAATGAAGCAGCTGACACACAGAAACTTTCTACAGGAGAGATCGGGAGGCTCTTTTTCAGGTTCCAGTGTGTGTTGTGGTTCCAGGTTGTCAGGCATTGAGCATGATTTGAGCCCAGGAGCCTAAAAGGGGCAGGTCGTTTCTTCACTGAGGGTGTGAGCGAAAAGCATAGCTTTTGCTATTGGGTATTATTTGCCTCCATTTTTTTTTATCTCTCTAACATCCTTGGAGATCATCATGTTTCCTCCATCCAGTGCTATATTTTACTACATCTGCCCTTTTCTTTTTTCTTTTTCGCCTCAAATCTCCTCCTTACCTTTTCTCTGATCTCCTTCCATTCCTCAGTGTGTGTTTGTGTGTGTATGGCTGCATATATATGATATATTGCTGCTGTCAAGTGGGCAACTTCTTTTCAAAACAGCCTTGTTTGCAGGACTTTAATGTATCTTTAAAATACTAAATGACCAAGAGAAAATTCTAATATACATAAGAATTGCCAAAAATTACAATCATTTTAATGTAGAAGTGACGCCCTCTTTTCAAAGGCACATAATATTTCCGTGCGAGCAAACCTTCTAGCCCAGGTTGCCCCACTTACAATGAAGCCCCGGCAGCTTCGTGCCTCATTTTTCCCACCTCCTCATTTCAGTAATCTTCTCCTTCCCCAGGTTCATCTCTCCTGCCTCCCAGCTCGTCATCACCTTCTCCCTGATCTCAGTCCAGCTCCTGGGCGTCTTTGTCTGGTTCGCGGTGGACCCTCCCCACACCGTCGTGGACTACGGCGAGCAGCGGACCCAGGACCCCACGTCGGCACGCGGCGTCCTCAAGTGTGACATCTCGGACCTGTCGCTCATCTGCTCCCTGGGCTACTCCATCCTGCTGATGGTGACGTGCACGGTTTACGCCATCAAGACGCGAGGCGTGCCCGAAACCTTCAACGAGGCCAAGCCCATCGGATTTACCATGTACACCACTTGTATCATCTGGCTGGCATTCATACCCATCTTCTTTGGCACGTCACAGTCTGCAGAGAGGGTGAGTGTGTGAGCATTTTTTGGCAAATTTTTATGTCAAGCTGAGTATAAACTTAACCAGACCTGCATCCTTTAACTTGTGTTTTTAACATTTTCTTTGTGAACTACAGTCTACAGAGAGTGTGAGTATATAGCCGATGTCTGTACTTCATCCCCATCATCTTTAGGATTTCTGAGTCTGCAAAGAGGATGAGACTATGGTGTGTGTGTGTGTGTGTGTGTGTGTGTGTGTGTGTGTGTGTGTGTGTGTGTGTGTGTGTGTGTGTGCGTACGTGCGTGTGTGTGTGTGTGGATGATTTGACTCCATAGTTGGATTTAGATGATTTCTGTGTGCCGCCACATATATGTTTGTGAAAAATCTTGTCTTGGATAACAATTCGCTGACAGGTGGGCTGTGATGGTGTGTTTTATGGGCTTTCTGTGAGCATGACTAAACTCTCCCGAGCCCATTTTCCAGCATTATTAAGTTTTGGAATCACTTTTTTGGAGTCATAAATTTGCATGTATTGCTATGGCAAAGACTACGCTCTCTCCCTCTCTCTCTCTCTCTCTCTCTCACTCACTCCCTCCCTGAAAACTTTGTAGAGATCAAAAGTGCATCCCTTGGCACTGAGAGATAGATATGTTTTACAACTGTAGCTGGCTTTCAGTCCACAATCTCCTGACAATTTCCTGTGCGTACAAGAGGATTTTCTGTCTGGCTGATTGACTGGACTACATGCCTCGGTCCAGGCTTTTAGAGCTTATTCCTCCTACCTTTAGTCAATTATTGATGGTTGCATGATGCGAGTGAGATGTAACTTTCACTAGGTGGAGATGAGTGTCTGGAAATTGTGTGGGCAGCCTGTACTGTACATCCGAGGGCCACATCATGAATTATATGGTTATATGGGAACACATTTTCAGTTGTGGTTACACCCCCCCACCATGTACGCATGCACAGGCAATGACAGATAGACAAACATGATTGAGATTCTCAGGGAGAAAAATAGTCAGGTATGTTAGTGATTGAGTGACGGCGTCCTTTCACCTTATCGGTTTAGAAACAGAGGGTGTAGGAGGCATGAACGCACACTCAAAAAACGCTAATAAACACCATACACATAGTAAACCACTGTATTTATGTATTTACCGTGGCTAAAGCAGCAGTGGCTTATTGATTCCATTTCTTGATAGTGTAACTATTCTAGTTTTACCAATAAAACACACACCCATTGAAATTCAAGGCAGGTGATTGATCGCAGGTTTCACCGGTTATACATCTCAATGCTAAACACATGTACCCGTGTATACTGTGTGCACGTAAGTAGGTAGATAAGCAGTGAACAGACATACATACATGGTTGTGAACAGATAGATAACACTTTGTATTTCACAGGCTTCACATATAACATGGTATGCACATGTAGAGATATAAATCATAAACCCAGAACTGCTAAGGAAACATAGGTTATTAATCAGTTTAATGCCCAGCGCCAAATAACTTGCATATAATATGTTTGCCTCTTTGTGTGTGTGTGTGTGTGTGAGTTTGTGTGTGTGTGTGTGTGTGTGTGTGTGTGTGTGTGTGTGTGTGTGTGTGTGTGTGTGTGAGAGTTTGTGTGTGAGAGTTTGTGTGTGAGAGTTTGTGTTTGTGTGTTTGAGGGGAACAGAAAATGTGTCCTTGAGATAACCATCACCACAATCTCAATTGTCAATATCCTGCCCCAGTGTCGTCCTCTTCTACGTACACATACTCTATACCTGTGCGTCCCCTGAAGGGTCAAGGTCTCCCCTTTCTCTCTCTCAATAAAAGTCAGCTCCTATAGTCTCTCTCCTTTTTTTTTTTTTTTTTCAAGTGTCAGTCGGGCAATTTTCATTTCCCACTTTCCGTGCGTCTCAGTCCCTTTTTTCTGTTCAAGGATGGCAGCCGCCTCCGTCGCAGCATAAAGCTGACATCAAAGTGATCCCGTCTAATCACACATCAGGGAAATCAGACTCACGCTGGGTGTTTCATGGTGTTTTTCCTGTTGCTCAATTTCGAGTAGTTATTGAGGCAGGAAGTTCTTAAGTGAGTCAGTGAGTCGCTGCTTTCTTTTATTTTCTACTTTCTTGACCTTTTTCATTTCGCCATTCAAGTGACAGAATAAAGCCAGTACAACTACAATCATAGAGAAAGTCATGATTCGGCGCTACACTAAAATTGAATTGAATTATACACATTCCCCAGATAGAAGCTCTAATGCACATTATAACTCTAACCTTTAAGCTACTGTGTGTGAATGACGGAGAAACCACTTATGTACTGCAAGTCCATGACCTTGCATATGTTGTACTGCGTTTGTGACCGTTTGTAGAGGCCGATGCTGTTATGCCACCTTAAGGATGGCGTCCACGCATTTGTGTGTGCATGCATGCATGCGTGTGTGTGTGTGTGTGTGTGTGTGTGTGTGTTATCTGATGCTGTGCTGAAGCGGCCCGTCTTCGCGGACGGGCTGAGCGGCTTCCGTGGCTATGTTTGTTCAGCTAATTAGAATGTCCACCAGCAACTTAATGTGTATTTTCCATTGGAGTGTGTTTGTCCGGTGTGTTGCATTTAATTGGAAGATCCACCAGTGCACATTTGTGTGTCTGTGTATGTTGTTTCTAATTGGAATATCCTCTGGAGTGTGTGGCAGCTGGCTGGCTAACAGAGAGAGCAGAAGAGAGGGAGGAGAGAGAGGAGTGAAAGGAATAAACAGGTAATGATGTGACTCGCTGATGGGGCTTTAATGAGGAGAGCTCTACCAAGGGCATAGGTTTGGTTTCAGACGGGGGCGGGGGGTTT
>NW_019525132.1:1335608-1336840 GCF_002814215.2 Seriola lalandi dorsalis | reverse complement strand
AAACGTCATAGTATAGTATGGCAAAAAAGGTCAAAAATACAACGTGGTATATTAAGGCATAAAAGGTTATACACACGTCATAGTATGGTCAGGCATCAAACTACATAGTATAGTAAGGCATAAAATGCCAAGAAACAGCAAAATATTTTATGGCAGAAAAATACCAAAAAACGTCATAGTATAGTATGGCAAAAAACGTCAAAAATACAGCATAGCATATTAAGTCATAAAAGGTCATAAAAACGTCATATTTTGGCTAGGCATGAGATGAAATAATATCAATATGCATAAAAATGCAGAAAAACCTCATAGTATGGTATGGCAAAAAACATCAAAAATACGACATAGCATATTAAGGCATAAAAGGTCATAAAAATGTCATGTTATGGCTAGGCATGAGATGAAATAATGTAATTATGCATAAAATGCCAAGAAACAGCAAAATATTTTATGACAGAAAATACCATAAAATACAACATAGTATATTAAGGCATAAAAGGTCATAAAAAGGTCATAGTATGGTCAGGCATCAAACTACATAGTATAGTAAGGCATAAAATGCGAAGAAACAGCAAAATATTTTATGACAGAAAATACCAAAAAACGTCAAAAATACAACATAGCATATTAAGTCATAAAAGGTCATAAAAACGTCATATTTTGGCTAGGCATGAGATGAAACAATATCATTATGCATAAAAATGCAAAAAAACCTCATAGTATGGTATAGCAAAAAACGTCAAAAATACAACATAGCATATTAAGGCATAAAAGGTCATAAAAACGTCATGGTATGGTCAGGCATCAAAGGAGATAGTATAGTAAGGCATAAAATGCGAAAAAAACAGCAATGAATTTTATGACAAAAAATGCCAAAAAACGACAAAAATACAACATAGCATATTAAGGTATAAAAGGTCATAAAAAGGTCATAGTATGGCTAGGCATGAGATGAAATAATATAATTATGCATAAAAATGCAAAAAAAAACTCATAGTATAGTATGGCATAAAATGTCAAAAATACAACATAGCATATTAAGGCATAAAAGGTCATAAAAAGGTCATAGTATGGTCAGGCATCAAACTAGATAGTATAGTAAGGCATAAAATGCCAAAAAATGGGAAAAGGTTTTATGGAAGAAAAATGCCAAAAAAACCACATAGTATAGTATGGTGTTAAAATTCTTTTTAAAAAGAGGCACATGACTGTTTAGCATCTTACTGGGAATT
>NW_019525132.1:1208100-1335558 GCF_002814215.2 Seriola lalandi dorsalis | reverse complement strand
GGGGGGGTTGCACTGTTTGTGTCCTGTGCTTGCTCAGGAATGCTGAAATGTACAGCTACTTGAGAAGCTCGCAGCAACTACTATTTGTTAATGGCAGCGAGGTTGCGACGAAGCTCCTGACACAATAGTGCCTCGTACAGTAGCGGTGTGAGGACATTTTCATTGAGGGCGAAGACATGTTTATTGTATGAGGGCTTGGATCCATTCAGCCGGAGTCCACCATGTGTGCTTCAGGGCTTCCTTTCAGGGTAACTGTGATAGAATGCATCTCTTTGGGAGCCTTTTAATCTTTTGCCTCGACAGTAGAAAATTCTTGCCCTTACTCGCTTTTTCTGAGACCTTTTAAATGCATCTCACGGTCTTTTAGCAGCCGATGGGTTTTTCCGTAGATATTGCTCAGACAGTAGGTCGTCATCGGGGCGGCTGATGCTTAACAGGTAGAATGCATCTTCCATTAATCGCAAGGAGGTCTGTTCCTCCGCTTCTCCTGTCCACGCGTCAAAGTGGTCGTCAGTGAGTAAGACACTAAGACGCTAGGAAGCCCCTACTGCGGCTAGTGTGGTAGGTGTATACGGGTGAATAAGAGGCAGATTGTAAAGCGCTTTTGGGGATGTATGAGAGAAATTGCAATCCCTGTCTCTGTTTAAAGATAATCACTGGGTTCAGGCCTGGATGTTCTCACCGTCCATCTTTCTCCAGCCGTAACTCCTGGTTAATGACTCTGAACACCAGACCAGCGAGATTCTGCCCTTGTGTGGAACACAGTTTCTGGTGTTCATCCAGTGTCTTAGCCAGGACCCCTTTCCCCAGCACAGTGTTTCCCTACCGCTGCTGCATGGGACGTCACATGCAGCTCCTTTTCCTATTTGCGAGGTCCGGTCTTTAGAGTGCAGAGGTCTAAATGGTTTCGTTGTAAGTGGTTGGAGACTCTGACGAGGCAGGTCTTCGGTTAAGTGAGATCAACGAATAGTCACAGTGGAGCAGGAAAGAGTGGCGAAGCCTATAGAGCCCATTATAGGCTACAGTCAACAAGGGTTACAATGCATAACCTCCCACCTAAAGAAATACAGTAATTCCCTCTTAGCTCCAGGGTGGAATAAAAAGCCCTGTATACAGTATGTAAGACCTAATTGTCTCTCTCTACTCTCTTAGAATTAATTTGCGTGGTTCATTTACTGACAAATAGAGACTTCAGATTATTCCACATCCTCATCCTCTCTGCTCACCCACTCACTGTCACATGCTTCCTTGTTCCCTCTCATGCACTCACATTTGTTTAGTTCCTGCCACAGCCTCCTTTCACACGCTCTTAATCCCGTGTTTCCGCTTTCTCCCCCCTGATTTAGCACCCCTCCTTCCATTCGTCTCCATTGCTCGCGTCCTGTCCCTCACACTCCTCCCCTCTGAATACCCAGCGTGCCTCTGAGTCACAGTGGGTAGAGAAAGCGAGAGGGAGAGAAGAGCGGCGGAGAGAGGCAAAGAGGGAGAGATAAAAATTGAAAGGGAAAAGCGAGAGATCGGGACATGCAGGGAGACAGTGAGACACAGAATAAGAATGTGAGAGATAAATCAAGGGAGAGAGGGAGGGAGGGATTCTTAACCATCACCAACCGGGGAAGTATTGTTTTGAAATAGGTCATGCTACCATGCAGAGGCTGCTGGCTCCAACAGCTTCTGCCGCACCCTGCAGAAATGAGAAAGGTTGTGTGTGTGGTGTGGCGTGTGTTTGTGTGTGTGTGTTTGTGTGTGTGTGTGTGTGTGTGTGTGTGTGTGTGTTGTGTGCGTGTTGTGTGCATGTGTATGTGTGCTCTCCCTCTGGCTCTCTCTGCTTGTTGTAAAGCAGTAACCACAGGGTACATCCTCTCTCCAGCTATCTCTCTCTGTGTCTGCCTCATCATACCTTTGCCTGACACTATGGACAGAAGACCATCTCTCTTTTTCTTTCTTTCTTTCTTTTCTCCCTTTCTCTGCATTTCTCTCTCTCTCTCCCTGTGAGCCACCTCTCCTGTTCTCTAGATGCCTTAAATCTGGTCAGCTTGTTATCTCCTGCCTCCAACAGAGGAAGAAGCAACCATCCTGCTGCTACCCACAAACCCACTCACTGAGTGTGTGCATGTGTGTGTGCGTGTGTGTGCACGCGAGGTCTTGTGTCTTTTTTTTTTTTACACAGCATGCATGTTTTTGGTATGTTTGTTCTTGTGTCATTTATATGTGCACCAGCTGCTTGCACAGACAGACACAGTTTTTGCTTGTTAGTCATGCTTGTATGTTGATGAAGAGAGAGATGGAGATTTTTGTATCATGCCCTGTTAAAATCTCTGACATGCAAATACAAGACTAACTGTTCCTCTCCAACCAGAAGAAACTCTCCACTAAAATATGACATTTTTTTAATGTCAGTCTGAGTTTTTCAATTGCTACAAATGGACCTGACCGCGACCTGTGGTTTGCATTACAGCCTAAACGCAGCCTGGGAACAGACTGAATCCTGCAGTGTTGTAATAGAAGGACAGAGCCGCATGTTCGGAACAGTATGAATCTGCTTGTTCAGTCACTGAAGGTGCTATTCATACACGCCTATGCACTTTCTATCTCTCAAGGCCTCCGATTCACACGATCTCTCTCTTACACACACCCATCCACCCACACACACACACACACACACACACACACACACACACACACACACACACACACACACACACATGCTACTGCCTAACCTTAGACCAAAGCAAGACCCAAGAGTGTTAACCTCACAATAGCCCCTTTAAAAAGTGAAGAATGGCAGATGGCCTCACTTTAAGTAACTTTCCTCATTTTTTCTCTCTCCCTGTGATTGTGTTTGGTCCTCGGGAGTATATAAAGAACACACACGATCCATCTATCTGCCTCACAAATCTATCTCCGCCTCTCACAACACACACACACACACACACACACACACGTACACTCATACACACACATATACACACAGTGCCACAGCTCAGCGTCCTCAGACAGATTTATGGCCGTGACTGTGGTTCCCGGTGGAGGACCAGTGACCGCCCAGATCCTTACCGGGAGTAACCGTCGGTAATCAATCTACGGTAATCTGAAGAGGCTCAGAGAGACAGAGGAGGAGAGAGGCCGCGAGGCAGAATAAGAGAGACGAGAGAGAGAGAGAGGGCTGAGAGGGTGAGAACAACGATGGAGGATGAAGGAAGGAGAGGGAGCTGGAGGAAAAAGAAAAGGAGGCAAAATGCAGCATAGAAAGAATGAATCAGAGAGCGTGGGAGTGCAGAGTGAGAGCGACGTTAACAACTAAATAGCACAGACACAGAGAGTCAAAGGAGGGTGGGATTTACACAGCCGTCAAGACACTAAAGATGAGAGGAAGAGAAGAGAGAGAGAGAGAAATATAGATCAAAGAAGATTAATATTGAAACACAGAGATGCGAAGGGGACAGAAAGCAGGATGAAGAGGAAAAGGAGAGACATGAGAAATGTCTTAGTCCTTGAAGAGTCTGACAGATGGCCAAAGTTGAATCTGCATGAGAGTAATTATTGTGATCACAAGATCGTGAATTCATGGAGGGACTGTAACAAGCCTCTGCATTGCATTCACCAGTACAATATGTCACCCCCATGTATAGTAATATTAAAAGCAATGTGAGCATTTAAATTGTAACATAATGTATGTATGGGATGCTCAAGGGAAAAGTGTGTATATCAAAGAAGTTAGGTTGCTTTTTTTTTTTTAATCAAGTGAATAGTAGAACTGAACCTGGGGGTTCAAGGCAACGTCCCACGTCCTGTGAAATTCAGACACGCAAATGTTGTCAATGTAGAGAATGAAAATGCAGACTGTCTTGGTATGAGCTGGAATTAAAAAAAAAAACATATAGACCTTTATTTTTACAGGCAAGGCAACATACCAGGAAACTTTCTGATATTCCCACACAAAAGTGCATAACTCCTATAGTAGCTCTGCACAGGGATCAGCTGAACACGCACAGATCACTTCTGAACAATGTTTCTTTCCTCTGCTGGATTTATACGTCATGTCGTCTTTATTCTGACAGAATTTACCAATCCTTGGGGTGATTATCTTCAACAGGCTGTGTGGAGGAAAGAAAAGAAAAACCTTTCATTCATTTTTGAAGGAATGGGTTTTGCAATCTTTTGCAGGGTTCTGGTGGGATTTGGTCGTTTGGCCAAAAAAAGGGGAGAGACAGACAGCAAGTGTCAGATCCTGACATCAAACAGTGAGATGCCGAAGGATGGGGGGAGGGGAGGGGGGGGACGCCCAAGGGGGGACCTCGCACAGAGATGCTCGCAGTCGCAGACACACTGCACACCACCGAGACATACATTTAAGTACACTCACGTGCACACACGCAAAGAAACTATGCTCTGGGGAGAAGCAGGAAAGGCAGAAAAGACTATAAATCCAAACTTCTCAGCAAAATGCCCTGTTGAGGCCCAATGCAGCAGTCACTTCCGTCACCCTTACATCTCTGTAACAAAGCTAAAATACCACGCCAGATGTGCTGTTGTTTATCCTGTTGTTTTCCACCTCCACTGAAGCTGGCATAGCTTCATCCCTACATACAGTGGCTTCAGAAAGTAATCAGACTTCTTCACTTTTTGTACATTTTACTGTGTAGATTTAATTTTAAATGGATAAAATTGCACAAAATCAAAAAACTGAAATCTCTCATTTTACAAAAGTATTCAGACTCTTTAGGTTCTTTGTTGAAGCCCCTTTGGCTGCAATTACAGCTTCTAGTCTTCTTGGGTAAGTCTCTACAAGATTTGCACACCTGGATTTGGGCAGTTTATCCCATTATCCTCCCCAGATCCTCTCCGTCTGTGAACTGCCATCAGGCCTGGGCCTTGGCTGGACCGCTCAAGGACAGAGACTTGTTCTGAAGCCACTCCAGCGTTTTCTTGGCTCTATGCTTCGGGTCATTGTTGTGCTGTAAGTTGAACTGTCACCTGCACTCTGGAACAGGTTTTCTTCAAGCACCTCTCTGTATTTGGCTGCGTTCATTCTTCTCTGAATTCCAACCAGTCTCTTTTGTCCCTGCCACTAAGAAACAATCATATAGCATGATGCTGCCACCGCTATGTTTCGCCGTAGGGCTGGTGTCCGCCAGACGTAGCATTTGGAGTTCTGCCCAAAAGATTCAATTTTTTGTCTCATTAGACCAGTCAATCTCTTTCCTCATGCTCTCAGACTCTTTTAAATTCTTTTTTTGCAAACCTCAAGTATAGGCTGTTGTGTCCCTTTTGCTCAAAGCAGCTTCTGTCGCGCCACTTTACCATAAAGGCTGACTGATGGAGTGCTGCTGAGATGGTTGTCCGTCTGGCAGGTTCTGCCTCTTAAGAGGACTTCTGAAGCTCTGTTAAGAGTGAACATTAGGTTGACCATTGGTCACCTCACCGGCCAACGCCCCCGCTTGACTGGATGGCCATCATCCTAATAGTTCCAAACTCCATTTCACAATTATCGAGGCCACTGTGTTCCTGGGAACGCTCAAAGCTTAAGAAATGCTTCTAAATGGTTGCCCCGATCTATCCGTCGCCACAATTTCATAGCGGAGGTCTGCAGCGAGTTCCGGTCGATTCAGTTTGTCACGGGTGGACTCCCATCTAATTCTAAACACATCTCAAGGATAATTGAAAATTTGTGCAAAAAGTTATGGGATATGAATACTTTTTGAAGCTACTGTATGTTAGTAATTCTCAAGACAGACACTGTAGCTGATTAAGTAATTATGCTGGCAGTCTTTTTTATTTTTTTTTATTTTTTTTTTATAAATTCTTATTTTCAGTCAATTAAAAGAACAATCTGTAAAATGTGAATGCAAATGCATCCTATTTTAAGTAAATCGTACAATATTTTATCAACTGAGAAGATGATAATTTAGGCAAAATTACAAACATTGAAAAATTGATCAATTAAGCCATTGCTGGTGCCCAAATGTAATTAGTGCTGCACTGCTGATCCCAAGAGCAATTCAAAGTTTGTTGCCTTTCAAGCTGTTGCTGTGCAGATGCAATAACCTGGCATCCAGTTTCTGGCAATGGATAGGAAACTCTTGGCTTGAGGACTTTGGTGCTCTGTCAGACTCAATGCTTCAGGCAGAATTCAGGTCTGAATCACTACTAAAAAGTCTGGCCAACTTTAGAGTTGAGAGGTAGTGCTCTGAAGTTCGAATTTTCATTCCAGTCGGCGCTTCCAGATGAAGAGAAGTTTTATATTGCTGGGGTATTAGTTGTTGTGCACATTTAAATGTGTGGCAGTAGAAAAGAGTGGACACTTTATGTAGTTAGTGTGTGTGTGTGTGTGTGTGTGTGTGTGTGTGTGTGTGTGTGTGTGTGTGTGTGTGTGTGTGTGTACCTATGGTTTGTTGCTCCTTCAGCAGTATTTTGAGTGTGTGTGAGTATCTGTTTGACTAAACATATGCACGTTTGTGGTCATTTCTGTTTCTTTCTTGTTTATATGTGAATGTATATTCACTGTGAATGTGTGTGTACCAGTGTGTGATTTGAACTCAACCGATGGGCATTACTACAACATGAAGCAAAAGTAATAACCCTGTGAAGATTGCTAATGATGACAGTTACCCATTTTCTCTATCTTGCCTCGTCATGCAAACAAAATCGCCATAGTAACGAGCCTATCTGGTCAGATATCTCTCTGAGCTCTACTACACAGCACAGTTAAAATCTTGGCTGCACATTTGACTTCAGATGATAATTTTCTTATGTACTTCAGCTTTGATCGTTTAGCTGTTGATTCAAACCACAAGCAACTCATAAACCCTGAAACTTCATTCCCCCTCTCGAGTCTGGGCAACGCTGACCGGTGTTTGCTTGCTTTTCTTACTTGGCTGCATATTAATTCTCAACATAACTTGCTCCAGCTATCACTACCGCCGCTTTTTTTCTCCACACTTAAAAATAATTAGACAATGTGGCCAGAACATAATTAAAACATTAAGGAAACTATTAAGGCAACAATATCCTGATGAGTTTTGTAAGGCACTGGGGGCTGGTGACATTTCCTTCACCAGGAGTTGGAATTTCAAAACAGGGTTAATTTAGAGGATCCAGTGGACTGCTCTGAACAAAAAACATAATTAAAAGAAGTGGATTGATGCGAGTGCACAGATGTGTTCCCTTAAATAAAGTCATGGGAATGCAATGATTTTGTTACCTTGATTTCAGTTTCTTGCATTAATTTCATTAGCATCACAAAAGAGGGCTGGGACTATGTAGTGCAACCCCCCCACCACCACCACCACCACCACACACGCACACACGCACACACACACACACACACACACACACACACACACACACATTTAACATCCGTGAGAGGAGCAGACATACACTCATTCTCACGTTACATGCTCAAGGTGTGACACATTTTTCTGCCCTACAATCTGGACAGCAGTTTGCTGACTGATGACACTCCATATAAGTCCTTGCTGGGTATTTTAATTGGCTGGAGCTGTGCACAGTGGGGCCACAGTCATGTCAGTTAGGAGAGAGAGAGTTTCACCACAGGACTACCCTCACAGTACGCATTACAATGAATCCTTTATGCACAGCTCAAAATTAGTTTGACTTTGGACTACTGGCCGAACGTCATACAGATCTGCAAGTCAATAAGAGACACGCTAACAAGCAGTGGCAGAGCAAACACTACTTTTTATGAAGTAGTGTGTGCACTCTTTCTTGACACACTCAAGAGACCTTAGACCAGCATAGATTAGATAGAGGGAAGAAAAAAAAAAGTCTCCTAAGTGCTGTTTTGTAGAAGATAATGAGGCACTGGTGGACAACAATGACCACGCTTTAGCCCAATTAAGCTCCACTGACATGAAGTTAAAATATTATGGCAGAGATTCCTGTGTCAGTGCTTTTTGTCTTTTTAGAGTTTTTCATCACAGTGCCATGTTTTGAAAAACGTGTGCGATGGGCGTGAGGACGAAGTGCAACTTGGGGGATTTAACCAGTTATGAATAAAAAGCATCTTGAGAAAAAGAGCTACATAATATGGATTGAATAGATTGCATTGTGATATCTCACAGTTAAATATTTATATTTCAAAGGATTGAAAAAAAAAGTTCCAATTAAACACTACAGTGATACTTGTTTGTGAGTTCTTCTCCACTGATAGATTGTCGTTTGATGTATTTGCTTTTTTGGTGTCAAACTAAAACAGGGTCTTATCTCTGTGTTTTCAGGGGAAAGTAAACACTAAGACATTATGAGATTGTAAAACTAGCGTGACTAAAAGCAAAGACTGCCAGTTCTGAGCGGTCTTTTGTTGTCCCCCTCCACGGCTGTGTTGCTAAGCATCTTAAAATTGTGGTGATCCATGAGTGGTGATGCATTTTACTGCCTATTGAAAGTTTCTCAGGAGAAGAGCATGGAGTAAATGAAACGTAAAATTAGACTCAGGTCGCAGCAAGCAAAATAAATAAATAAATGAATATAACAAAAAGATGGAAATCTTGGATGCTTTTTTTCTCCCAGTGCCGTGGAAGTTTTTTTTTTTGTTTATTTTTTTTTTGTTTGTTTGACTTTTCTCCATCTAACACAACAACTTCAGTTTTACTGAGTTTGGAATGAGGAGCTGTAGATCAAAAACTTTCCACTATGTTTGAAATCTCTTAAGCCTTCTTTGTGAACCGGTCTAAGCATATGATCAAACACAACTCCAACTCCAGCTCACTTTGAAGACTGACTCACAGAGGGAAACATATAAAGACCCAGCCACACCGGCACGGGGAAATCCATCCGCAGATATTTGTAGAAGTTGTTGTAGAAGCTCGGTAACATAGTGACTTTTGGTGAACTGTTGTAGCTGGTCAATCGACTAATATGAAACTAGCCGACAGGGAGCATGCAAGTGTTGTGTCAGTTTCAGTGGCCAACCCTATAAATGCAAATGTCACTGAGTGACTGACTGACTGATGAAGTTACACCATCGATCGGCCAGCTGGGTGTTGGAGAAATTTACCAACTCAATGCCTTCACTGCTAGATTAAGCAACTTTTCAGACCCCTTAAGCAACAAATCTAGCAACTTTTTGCTTCTTTTTGTAGAAAATGGTCACCAGAATTTCCTGGCTTCCCCTCTGCTGACAGCACAGCAGCTGAGTGAATAAGCTTCTAACTCTCTCTCTCTCTCTCTGAGTGATCATTTCACAAGCATACATAGCAACCATTGTATGTGTTTGATCCTTTTGTCAGATGACGTTGCAGTTATAAAATCTGGATTTTAGCAGTGCAGAGCAGCAGCTTGGAAAGGGTTTGGAAGAGACTGCTGGTCAACATATAGTCGCTTCAATCACTGCTTAAAGTTTTGACAAAGTCTTGTTTTCATTTTCTTTGTATTGTCCTTTGTTCTCTTTATTGTCCATTTCATTCAAGGAAGAGTTTTATGAAGGGGAGAAAAAATGTTCTACAAGCTAACTATTTTAAGATTCGAGGTTGATGATCGAATATTTTGTGTGATACTTGAGAATGAAAAAGCGTCCCCATTGGCATTTAATTAATTTATTTGTTCCTTTTATATTTACTCAGTGTATGAACAAACAAATCAGAAAAAAATAGAGGTAATTAACCTTAATGTTTGGAAGTGGTAGACACTGGTCTGGACATGACTGCTTCCTTTTTTTAAATAAATAGACGAAAAATAAAATCCCTTCACCCTCCCATGGCTCAGGTGATTAAAATGATTAGTGGTCCCATGGTGAGAGTGGAGGGAAGCAGGGGGGTGTCATTTAGACACACACGCACACACCCAGAAGGGTTTGATACTAAATGGCAGTGGGAAGTTAGTTAAGGACCCTCAGGCGATCTCAAATGTTACGCCGCTCGTAAAAGGTTTGGTTGGGACAGGGACCTATCAAGGACATCCACACTCATTATCAACAGGCACAGACAGCAGCATGTTAAATGATGCAGATCTGAGGAGGAGAGGGGAAAAAAAAGAGATGACAAGGAGATACTATACTATGAGAAGACGAAGAAGAAGAGAATAAGAGGCAGATGGGGTGAGGACGGAGGAAAACAACCAAGAGAAAGATCCACAGTATTCTCGGGTGCAGAGCAGAGTGCCAAACGATCATTAGAGCTAGTGTGGGCAGGAGTGAGGGAATAACAAGACACGGATGGAGAGATGGAAAGATGCAAGACAAATTTGGGAATGAAAATCTCACCCTTCTTTTTTCCTTTATTTCTTTTTTTCTTCCCAATCCCTCTTTCTCTCTGACCGTTCGCTGACTCGCCACATGAAACAAAGTGCCCACCAGTCATTCATTTCAGATGAGAGCCGGGAGACTAAAAGAAGAGAGAGGGGGGTGACGTTTGGCGAGAGATCTCAGTCACCGGGTGATAACAGAGAGTTGAACGCTGGTTCAACTTGATGCAAATGAGCAGCGATTTGGTGCAACGGTGCCGGATATGATTTTTAGCAGCATATTTCTCTGGTGGTAGACGACCTGTCATGTCCATTTGCAGGGACGTCACTAAAGTAATGTGTGTCTAAGAAGGTATCAAAGCTTGAAGGGATTCCTATTGAGGTTTACTGTGATACATCTGCACTTTTATCAACGGTGAAATGTTTCTGCAGTTGGTTAGGCTTTCAACGACGCCACACTGTGCACGGCGACGCCAACAAGTCGCAACGGGAAGCTGGTCAGCCGCTTGGCAACACACAACAAAACTGTGGCGCTGTGTTGAAGTTTGTGGTCGTGTTAATTTAAACGAGTGTGATGTTCTGTGTAAGCGTCCCACGGGCAAAGTTTTCTTTGTATCACAAACAACATGGCTAAAACCGCTTCAGGACTTTGTTCCTCAGTTCAGTCACTGTCCTTCTGCACCCCTTTGTCATCACTGCTTGTCTCTCCCTTCATCACATCTTTATTTCTCCATCCCTCTGTTATCGCCTTCCACTTCTTGTTAGCAGACGATGGTTCTCCCAAATGTTTCCTTCCCTCGTTTGTCAATCTTCTGCCTTCCTTCGCACTTCCTCTTGTTCATTCTCTCTCCCACTTGCCCGCACTGTCTTTCATATTCACACCATCTGTCCCTCTTTTCTTCCTCTTTCTTTATATCTCTCTGTTTCTCGAGTGGTGGACTCAGTGGATAGTTCTCGTACCTTCTGAAGCCCCCCAGCTATCCCCCCCCCTTGCAATTGGCAAAGTCGGCCATGTTGCCGGCCAGAGCTCTTTGATTTCACCACCCTTTCCTCGCTCTGTGGTACATATGAAAGGAGTTGCAATAATCACAGAGGCAGTGTAATGACTGAGCATGTTTCATGTCGTGGTTCATCAAGCATGAGAAGCTGGGATTTATGTGTCTGTGTGTGTGTGTGTGTGTGTGTGTGTGTGTGTGTGTGTGTGTGTGTGCATCTCTCTTCTTATAACCCGTGTACATTCTGAGTCAAATTAGTATGAATGCACGCTTTTCTGCGTGCGCACACACTCCTTCAGACCGCTTCAAGTGTCGAGGATTTTGTTGCATCATGCCTCGGTCCGACCCGGGCACTCTGGTTTTTAAAGGCAGTGATTAAACTAAATCACTAGACTTACTGTGAGTGGCATTTTTTGGCAGTGAATTTAGATCCACTGAAAGCCAAGTAGTGTTGTCGAAGGGATGGTGTGCACGACGATGTCTTTTTTCATTCATACAAAATATGTTTATGTGTATGCCACATGCGTCGCCCCTCTGCACACACCAGTGCGAGGAAAATCACATCGCACGCAGGAGATAGGCCTAATTTAGTTGATTGGATTCTGATGGAGTCTTTATGAGCTGAACGTTTCTAGTTCAGAGTGTCATCTACGGAGCAGCCAAGCCAACTAAGAACAGCCATCAACATTAGCTGTCATGCCTCAGCTACCATGTGGGTGTGCTGTGAAAAGAAGACTGCTCTCTCTGCACTGAACCCATTGATGGGCAGCCTATCTATCAAGCCACCTGTCTCTCAGGATCAGCCACGTCCGCGCAGGAATTACGTTCTTATACAGCTATTCAGCATTAGCGACATACATGCAGCGGTGATGTTCACTGCACTGTACAGATGACGTTCATATTGCCGTTGGAAAAGTGTCGTCAGCTTCAGGTTTTTTGGGCCGTCTTCCTCCACACTGCTGCAACAAGAAAACCGACTTCTAACATCCATCTCTATGCTGTGGAGAAAAAGTAACGGCAGGATGTGAGTTTGAAACAGAACAAATATAAGAAGTAATTAGTAATGACTGAAAAACAAAAACAAAAAGTCTAAATGTGAAACAAAAAAGTTAAAAAAAAAAAAAGTATCAATTGATTTTATCACTCCTGTCATGATTTTTTTTTGTCTTCTGTTTGGTAGTGGATCGTGCTCTGAGTTTTGGAACTAAAGTTCCCATAGTGCTTTGTAAACAAGTTACATAATTTTGCCATGGAGACAGTGGGTTAGCTTTGAACTACAGTTTAAGCCCCATTATGTCTAGCCTTTATTTGTTAACACCATTAAAAGTACACTGTTAGCTAATAACAGTTCCCGTTTGCAATGTACTCATGGATAGACACACACCTATCGCTGAAGTGCTTAAAAAAAAATCATGACACTCAAGCAAGGTCTACAGTTAAAAGATTCCTGAGCAGATTTATAGACATTTATATGCAAATCAGTAATTTTACCTCACAGAACATGGGTGGAATGACTGTTTGAAATGTCTGTTGTCAATGGAGTCTGGTGGCTTTGAACAGAGCGACGAAATGGCTGTTTCTGGTTAAACAAAGATCTTTTTCTGTCTGTCTCCATAGGAATCCTATCCGTAATATTGTCAGACACTTAAAACAACAATTTGAGCCTGTAAGTGGCAAAAAAACAACACTTAGCGGATGTACTCTGACGCAATCAAATGCCCCATTCTTCACTCTGCCACAGCTGTTTACCATTTGCTGGGTATACCAGGTATACAGGGTATACCGACTGCAAATATTTTTGTCCCTATCAGTAATTTACACCCAAAGACATGGGTAAATAAGGCCCAGGTTCAAAATCTGGCAGTTATCCTTTAACTGCCTCTCTGTTATAGCTCCTGCTGTTGCAGCCGCAGACATCTTCGCTGCTCCACCTACAGATTCTAGTCAGATACAGATTCTTTCCCTTCCCAAGTGTCCCCTCAAACCAATAATATCAATAAATCATATCTAGAATAGCTACAGTATCTATGTATTAAATGTCAAAATTAATAGATATCGTCTAATAGTAGAAGTGTTGACTTGGCGCCAAGAAAGCTGGTTTTGGCCCTCTGCAGCTCAGGGGCGATGAGGAATCAAACGCTTTACAGCAGATGTGTTGAGAGGAGAAGTCGCATTGTCTCTCAAGCTCGCAACCTCGATGACACCTGAATGCATCTGGCCAGCAACACCAGCTCAGCAGACTGCCTTTCTCTCTTCCTCTCCTATCCAAACACGAACCCGGCGATGTTCACCTTCGTCCTCCACGCGCTGCTGTTGCTCCTGGCAACCGGCCAAAACAGCCGTCCTCTGTCTGAGTTGTGTGTGTGGGATGCATCAAAGTGGATTCAACTATCCTGGTTGTGCTGTGGCTCAATCTTGATATCAATTAAAAAAAAAAAAAAGAAGAAAAAAAAAACAATCTATGCATCAACACTATTTTGGCGGAGAGTCAGCTGTTTGTGGCCTACTGGGTATGAGAGGAGCATCAGTGTCTGCGATCATTGTGATAGTGTATGTTGAAAAAAAAAAACAATGTGGGGAATATTATTTTTTTCTAATATGTTCAATATGATATAAGGGTGCTTGGGAAAATAATGAAGCTATCTGCGAGCTTGTGCTATCAGTGGTTATAGATGATGGTAATCAACCCTGTAAAAAAAAAAAAGAAAGTGTGGGCTCAACAACAATGGACCCATCCTTTGAAGCATTAATTGAAAAATAACAAGCAGCTCAATAGATGAAAGTCCTTCGATTAGCACTTTTCTCATGAACACAAAATAAAACGAGTCCCCTGGAAAAGACAATAAAAACACTCCTGTGATATCAGCACAGCTCTGCTAATTTAACCTCCGCTGTATTAGACACTGATACTGACCAGCAATTTATCCAAGGTATCGCTTCCTTTAACCCAAGGAATAAAAGTGAACAAAGCCCAATATTTGTCCACCGAATCTAGCGCATGTTTTTCTCCTCTTTCCTCTCTGTTTTCCCCCTCTCTTCCCTTTCTCTCCCCAGGTGTTAAAAGCACATCACTCTATCCCTCTGTCCGTCTCTCTGAATCTCCTCCACATCACGGACCACAGAGTCGGCGTCTGTAAATGTTTTAAACCTTAAGGGAACGCAATGTGTTCAGCCATCTGTAGCTGATCGTCTACTTTCTGAGTGTGACTTTTGGGGTAATGGAGTGCTCGTCACATTTTTAGCTATTATCAGCTGTGGACAGCAAGGTGGAGGGGGACAGTCTGCTCTGTAAACGTGTGTGTGTGTGTGTGTGTGTGTGTGTGTGTGTCTTTGTGTAAATAACAGCTGGAAGCCACAACTTTGGACCAAAGGCTGGATGTAATGGAAGCAGCTATCAGCAGACTTGCTGCTGTTTTGATAAGAGCAAGTTCACTGCTTAGGGGAATCTCTCTTCTCTTCTATTCTGCCTTTCCTCTGTAGCCTTGGTTATTCCATTTTCACTCTTTTCTTCATTGATACTCTTTCATTGTTTGTTCTCTATCTCAGTTTCATTCCCGTGTCTTCTACTAAAAACATGTTTTTGTGTCTCCATCTGTTCCTCTCTGATACAGCCACTAGCTGATCGCTGTATCAGTACATTTCAATTGAGTGCAGTTTTTGGGCAGAAAATATATAAAAAAAAAATAAAAAAAAAAAATGGAAAAAAGAACCAATGTGACGAAGTAAAAAATGAATCCACAAATTCTCTCTCGCATTTTCCTGTCGGGATCTTTTCGACTGGTGATCTATCTCGCGCATCTGTAACATCCAGTGTGTTTTTTGTGTGTGTGTGTATGCATGTGTGCGTGTCTATCTTGTGGCCGGGGTGGAAGTCAGCAGATGGGAGTGGCGTGTAAAACGCTGTCAGAGCCTGTAGGGCTGCTGCAGGCGGAGCTCTTTATCCCATGATGTAACACACTCTGCGATGCTGCCACACGTCATCCGTAAAATGAACAATGAAGGTATGTTTAATTTTCCATGTTATGTTATTACATTCTTTTCATGTGAATTCAGATTTGCCTGAAGATGTGCATTCAAATGCAAGGCCAAGTAAATGCAACGCACCTGCATACTGAAATTTGTGTGTGTGTGTGCCCATTCGCCTCCAGTTATTGGCTGTGCACTCCCCTTTGCCTTTGGCTACTGTCATCAATCTACACCTTCAGGCGGGTGTGTATTTTCTTCTTCCCTTATAGGATTTGTGAGGACCAATTTGAGTTTGAGACTTTGAGACTGAGGATATTTTTTTCTCCCAACATTTTGGCTTCTTCGAAAACCTGTTTGAGGGTTGAGACTTGGGTTTAGGTTAATGACACTGAGGTTAGATATGTGATTTATGGACTAAGGGATGCCCTTAAGTCAGTAACGGACCTCACAAGTACAGAAATAAAATGTGTGCCTGTGAGTTTCAACCACCACCTTACTCACCATCTCACAGTCGTTAGGGGCACATCAGGCATGTTCATCGATTTATTGTGTCTTTGGTAAATACTCAATCCCATTTGCCACTGAGCTCTTTGTGAGGCAGGACTCAAGAGTTCTGGACAGGCATTGTTGAGCTTTCACTAGAAATACATATTACAGCAGACAGTCTTTTCAAGTATTACCTAATTCATTTGAAGAACACAAAATGATTAATTATCGGTCCCGTTAAACACACTCATAACGAGGCAGCTCAGGGCTGTTACTATTTATTGAGAATTTTAAAGTCCTATCCTGTTTTGTAATATCCATTTCCAAATTCCAATATTTCACAAATGGCATAATGTCTTCTCAAAATGAAACTCCTTCTCTAGGCATATATACAGCTTTTACAGCATACAGTGAATTCTGAATTCAATTAAAAAATGAAAAGTGAACGTGTCATGCCCAAAACTTGCTCCCCCTATTACCCTACTGAATGTCTTGGTTCTGGTATAATATAGCGCTTGCTGTTTCCATAGTGTCCGATATCCAGCTGGTGTTCCAAAATTTTCTATGTGTTTATGTCTTTAAATATTCCAGCTTTCTACTAAGCAGTCTAATATGAGGAGAGTTAAACATGACTCATGTGAAGGGGGGCTTCTGTACATGATTACTTTTCAATTACCTGTGCTGTTTGTCACGAACGTACCGCGGGACCGCACAGCAGTTGTTCTCGCTCATAAATGAAAGTGAAGTCTGCGGTGACAGATCAGGTGTTAGCCACTAAGACTGGAGCACTGGTGTGATTTTCAGACACTTGCTGTCTGAGGTGTACAGCCAGTGCAGAGTTAACAGCGCGGCTTTAGTTTCTCTCTGTTCTACTTTCTGCTTCTCGTCAAGCTGTAGTTATCAACACTCCCTCAATCAGTGTGTCTGTGCACTTCCTGACAATGTAGAGCTGGCCACTGTCTGCTCTCTCGCTCTCTTCCTCACTTGATCAGTGTCTCCACGAGTCATTTTCCTCTGCTCTTCTCCTCGCTTGCCCCATTCCCATAACGTCGATTTTTTGTTTCATGTTCCTTCTCTCCCTTCCCTCTCTCTCTCTATCTTCTCTTTCCACACCTCCCTATTACTTCCCCTTCCTGGCTCTCTCCTTCCATTTTTACCATACTTTCCCTTTACCCCTCCCTCCTCGGTCTCTCTCTCTTCATATGCCGTAGACAATGGTCGCCTGATAAGCCCCATGACTCGAGAGCTTGTCAGCTCTGTCAGGGGTGTGGGTGAAGCCTGTCATTACATCTGTCCTCCTCCAAACTACTCTCTGAAACTCACTAAGGACCCGAGGACTGTAGTTCACAGTCCACTGCAGTGTGTATCTATGTGTGTGTCTGCCTGTCTGTCTTCCTGTTTCATTATAACTATCCTCCAACTTACTTGGCTGAGGCGATATGCTCTACTAATATAGTCTAATCTAGTCGGGCGTACATAACAATATTGAGATTCTGCCTGCTGTGCATGTCATTGTATCTGTCCTACAGTTGACTTACTGCCACCTAGTCCACTGTACAGGACAGCATCCGTCTGCCTCTCCGTCTCTGTGAGAGTGCAGTACAGAACTTACATTGACTTTTGGGGGAAAACCTGTCCTTCACCAACAGCTCAATCTCTGAAAGATAAAGTTTTCTACTCCTGTAGGGCCTCATGAAGGCCAAGCCTCATCTGCTATATACTCTAACTTTCAGGCAAATGTCTGAAAGTCAATTTTGTGTAATTCACTATTAACTCACCTGATGCAATAAACCACACCCATATGGTATTCCTGCCTGCCAAATAAATGCTAAGAATAATTTCACATTCTTAGACAAAGAGAGGAGCTCTGCAGCACACGGGCAATTAAGCAACTTCATTGGTGCCATCATTTCATATACCATTTGATCTACCTGTCTACGTGTCACTGTAGCTGTCGCTACACAAATTTTCAGCTAATTTCGTTCTTGTTAGACCGTCCTTTACTTCCTCTCCTCCCCCTCTCCCCATCTGTCCTCCTCCCCTTTCCCTCATCCGACATATTCTGTAGTTGGACGATTACACAGACCATCTCTGACAACTTGAAATGTGATAAATGACTCTCTCTCTCTCTCTCTCTCTCTCTCTATCTCTATCTCTCTCTCTCTCCCTCTCTTTCTCTCTCTCTCTCGCTCTGTGTGCGTGTATGTCTCTTTCTCTCGTTCTAGATGTATATCCAAACCACCACCCTGACTATCTCCCTCAGCCTGTCTGCCTCTGTGTCTCTGGGGATGCTCTACATGCCCAAGGTCTACATCATCCTCTTCCACCCCGAGCAGAACGTACCCAAACGAAAACGCAGCTTCAAGGTGAGGAGCACTTGAGCATGCACAGTGAAATACTTCAGTCTCATGTGTTAAATTTCCATAATATTTTCCCTCTTAATTGGATTGATTTGATATTTTGGCTGATGCTAAATTTGACTTATGCAGACGAAATGAGGATCATAAATCTAACAAACACGCTCTGTGGAATTACATCAAACTAAGAGGGAAGCCAGAACATACGAACAGTCTTTATTAAATACCCATTATGAATAAACAATTATACAGGCAATCGTGACAGCTGCCACCATGTCGGGAAAACTGACCCAGAAGGGAGGAGACCGGCCCAACGGAGAAGTGAAGACTGAGCTATGTGAGAGCATGGAGACCAACAGTGAGTAAGAGAACACCGAAGTTTTATAATTATACATATAATAAACTAATAAAATCAGCAGACATATAACTAAGCAATCTATGCTCAAAGGTCTACCAACTAACTTTTCCACCCCTTAACTGCATCGCACAGTGTTCATCCATTAGAGACATTTCTATTACAGAAATACATGTATATGAAGATGAAATACATGTGGATAGGCCAAGAGGTTCACATCAGCAAATGATGAGTTAGGAGCATTAACGTAAGGTTTAATAATAATACCGTTAGGAAAAAAAATGAAATAAGAAAATGTACGACTCCGATTCGCTGTATGTAAATCTGGGGTGGAGCTCACTTTAATAGGAGAGGATTAAAGTGTCAACCAGTTTGAGCACAGTAAGCTTTCATTATACATATAAATATATAAAACACATACACAATAACAAACACATACATAGGAGACGTGTGGGTTTGATTATGATGCAGGATAGCAGCTGCTCATATGAGGTTACTTAGTCTTATCCTCCCTGCAAATGGGTAACATGTTTATATTATCAATTTAATTGCTTGTCAAATGCTTAGATACAGATTTAATGTAAAGTTTTTGATTTGCTTTAATTTAGTAAGTTTAATTTGAATTGAAAATGAATTTCCAGCCTGACGTCTTTTTTTTTTTTTTTTTGCATGGCAAAAACCTGCTGCACCCGCGACAGTTCTTCGATAGAACGGTGTGTTTTCTTTTCTCCGAGCTCTGCCGTTGAAGCTCTGTTCTATCCACTTCAAAGCCCTACTGTGTGTTGAGCTGGTTCTCCTGTGTCAGCACTGTGCAGAGGAAATGACAGCACTGTGCGTCTTGCATGGGCATATGCGCCTTTGTGTGTGCATGCATGATGCCGTGCGTTTATTGGCACATGCATGCTTTTCTGCGAGTCCCTTATCAAATCTGTTTCAGTCTAGCCCTTTGGTGTGCATGTGTCGATTTCTCTCATTGGTTTTTGTGTGTGCAGAGTACGCGTGATCAAACGCCCGTATATACAGTCCAAGCCATGATTCGCACGTGTTTCTGTGCAGTCTGTGGATACTGTATGCAGGCGTATAATACGTTTCAGACCTGTCGGGGTGAACCATGCTTTTCTGTCAGCACTTTCAGCGAAGGAAGCAGGTCACAGTTCATTCATTTAGCCAATAGTTAAACTGCTTAGTCATCTCCTAACATACTTCACTTTGCAAAAAAGTTTTCAATTTAGTAAGTTCCATATGATTCAGGCAACAATTTATTCATACAGTGGTGATGGGTAGAACGCAAGGTTAAGAGTTTCCAGGTTTTTTTAGTTTTTTTTTTATCACCTGACATTTTGCTTAAGAGTGCTCTTCAGAAAATATCAATAAAAACATTTTTCAAGTCTGAAATAAATGGAAAAGAATTGCATGCACTTATACTCATTTCTTTAATATTTATATATTTTTTCATCATGGACCTTTTTCCATTATTCCAGCAGTGTGATGGCAAAACAGAAGTGAAAGACAGAAAAAAAAAAAATAATAATGAAAGGTTTGTATGAAAGCATCAGAGTATAACAATAGCTCAGTTAGAGTCCTGCGGTTGCTGCAAAAACATTGACATTTACCATGGAATGCTTGAGGGGACACAAGACATAATGGGTTTGACAAAAAGCCCCAACTACTCAGGTGGACTGTGGATGTGACACTGTTACGTGACCGTCTGTAGCAAAATCTGCTCTCAACTGCTTTCCTCTCTGTTTCTTTCTCTCTTTTCCCCCCTCCATTCCTGCAATCTGTCCCTTCTCTTTCATTGTATCTCTTCCATCTTATCCATCTTGCTCATTATCACAACTCTTTTCAACTCTTCATTTCCTATCACTTCTTCATCCTCCTCCATCAATACTTCTTCCTTTTACACTTTTCCTCTACCTCCACTCCTCCCTCCATCTTCCACCGTTTTCCAACGTTCACGCAGCTTCATCAACTAAGACGACATATGTCAGCTACAACAATCATGCCATCTGAAGGGACCACAGAAGATGGAGAAGGGGATTGGACAGGAGAGGGGGCGCGTCTTGGGGCAGGGCCAAGCAAAAGAAGAAGCCGTCATTCAAAGCCTATTGGCTGGAGAACTGGCAGAGAGACCGAGCGCCCAATGGAATCCAAGCATGAGACATTTTGTATTGTTCCGCATCAAACCACAGAAAGTTGGGACCACATAAACAGCCAGTCAGTGTGCCTGCTTTCCCGCTGCTCACAGCTCATTGGTCCTACTATGAACTTACCTGTTTTAAAAAAAAAAAAAAAAAAAAGAGACAACATAAAAAAAAAAAATGACATACCATAGGACACTTTGGTGGACAGAGTAACTATTAAAATCTACAAAAATGAAAAAATAAAAAAATCATAAAAAGGAAAATATAAAGAAAAAAACTCTCGGAAACCATGTAGACATTATATCTAAAAGGGCAAAGGTGGGGCCAGGAAAGAGATTTAACAGATTACATTTTAAAAGATATTTAAAAAGAGAAATGTCAGAGAAAATCTATGAGACTCAAACATGTTTGTTGTTATTCTCTACTTGTAAGTATTTTTGTGGTTGTGACGATTTTTTCATTCTTGTCTCACCGTTGTCTGATGGATCGCCCTTGCATAAAGAGATGAGTGTGTTTCCTCCTGCTGTCTTGGCTAACCGGGTTGTAGCCTTGGGTCGTGAACCTGTACAATGCCATGGTTGAAGCATGCCAGTTTTTATACAAAAAGGAGATTTATTTATAATAAAGGAATGTTTTGCAAATGTGTAGATTGGTGGTCATGCTTTTGAAAAAACGCTTGTGGAGTGTTAAAAAAAAAAAAAAGGAAAAAAAAGTCAGGTACAATTATTCTTTTACTATTTAGGCAGTTTTATGTTTACGGTTCTTACAGGTTGATTTTTCAGTTATGTTGTAACGTTAATATGATGCTTGCATAAATCATTTAGAAGTACTTAGCAAATCCCATGGTCATATCAAGCAGAAAACATCTATTTCTGATAAGATATCACTGCAGTTTGTTCTATTTATTAATTAATATCTTTTAAATGCTCTCCGGTCTCCTCAACTCTCTCTCCCCCAAAAGAAAATAAGTTGATAAGAGAAACCTGCCAGGAGGAAGGCTGGGAGGGAGAGTTTGCGAGTGATTGAAAGATAAACTGATAGATATTCGAGCGAAGTGGACAGAATTCCCCTCTCAGTACACCCGCAACAATCCACCAGACGTCCAACCTTCAAAAATACACGAGAGCTAAGAAAGAAACAGTCAACTGCATCAGTGAGTCTGTACTTGTTGGAGAGGAACAATCGATAATACTGAAGGCAGAGTGAAAGGACAAATCATGCCATTTGCAGGAGGACGGTGTGCCCCACACAGAGATGTCAGATGAGAAGGTGTAAAATTCACTGTGTTTTCTTGTGAATTTGTCTCCTTATACTTTTTTTTTTTTTTTCTTTTTTGTTGTATGTTTGCAGTCTTCCTCTGGATGCCATGAAATGTTCACTTGATGACAAGGTTGACATGTTGAGTCAATAGAAAATATTAAAATCCAGCAGAAAAGGCCTTTTTTTCCCACCCATATGCATAAAATCACAGGTACAATATCTTGCAGCCGGCATCGTGTGTTTTGTCAACCGACAAATCCCACATGTCCTCGAGCAAAACATTAAAACCCGACTTACTTATTTACTGGAGGCTGCTCGGGAAAGATTTGAGGCGTTTCATGACCCAAAACCCCATGGAACTTGATCGTAAACCAAAACGTTAACTTTTACAGACAGATGTGTCGCAGGTTAACAACAGTGGTAGTTATTGTGTGTACACTGTGAAAACTTTAGCCTATTTTACTATCAGGTGTGTATATATATATAATTTCTACAGCTCTGGAACAACTTTTGTTACAAGGGATTTTTAGACTTCAAGATAAAAGCACTTGAACTTAAATCGATTTAGTGTTTTTGGTTCTGTTTAGCCTTTAGCAGTAGCCCAGGATCCTATATTTTTCCCATAGGAAAAAAGTGAGCAGTGGAGACTGTGAAAACTAATCAGGGCAGTATTTTTGATCACACTGTTTTATGTTTACCTAAAATATAAAAAGGCTCCTAGCACATCTGCGAGGCTGAATGCTAATGTAAGCATGCTACATGCAACATTTGCTTATTAGCACTAAACACAGAGCACAGCTGAGGCGGATGGTTGCTGTATTTGGTCATAAACCAAAGTACTGGGACTTTTTTAAACACTGACCTGATGAAAGCACTTCATGAAAAGTTTTTAAGGTTCATTCTGAGGGGGGCATAACTCAAATTTCTTTGTAGTCCATCGAGTAGTTGTAACATTAGTAGTTGACATTTTACTCAAAACCACAAATGTCAACCTCAAGCTGGTGCTAGAGGAAAAAGTCAGAGGGTCACCAAAGTCTTTAGGATTCATCTTCAGGAGACCACAAAGGTCTGTGCAACATTTCATGACAATCCATCCGATAGTTATTGAGATATTTCAGTCTGGACCGCAGTGATGGAAGTTTGTGATACATCTTGTATGTATTCCTCTTATCACTGCAGTTAACTGACTTCCCCATCTGAAGCAGATGTTTGGTCGCTTCAGTTTTCCGTCTTGCAACTGATTCATATTAACAAAGGCTGGATTAGCTGTCTAACGCATGTGACGAGATGGAAGACTGTCGAGGGATTGACGTCCTTTGACTCTTGTTTGTCATCACACATGTAAATCCGTCTGAGAGGCATCCAATGCTTCTTGAAAGGAACCAGATGGTGGATGTTTTGACCTTGTTGTCACTTGGTGAGTGATGCAGCTGGTTCGTATGCAGGACGGATTTGTGTGTGATTAATTAGCAGTGAATCAGACTGACAAAAGTGACAGAGTAGGAGATGTGGAAGACTGACGATCGGCCAACCGTGACCCATTTTATTTCATATTTTATTTCATTTTATTTTCATTTCTTTTGAACAGACACTCTGAAGGTCAACAGTAACAGCATTCTTGAAGGCTACTGAGCAATAAAGGTCAATGCTTTATGTGACAACTTTGACAATATATGATATCTCCAGGGATCCTATATATGAAATATCCTATGATCAAATTTTATTCTGAAGCAGATGCCCATAATCATGTAGTTATGGTAAAACACCCACTTTCACATGCAAACCATCTTTTCTCCATGCAAATTTGAGACTAGATGCGAGTAAAAAATTCTGCTGGTTATTTTAGGTCAGGGTGTTTCAGGTGTGAGTGCAAATCCCCCGAGTCCAAACTCAGCTGAGCAACACAGCTCATTACAGGAGTAAGACAGCAGACAGAGCGCCCAGACTGTGTGTGCACTGTGCAGGAAATAAGCAGCTTGACTATTGTCATGGCTTAACTCACAAGACCACCTGTGTATATAAAAATAAGATACATAAAACAAGCCACTTCTAAACACCTCATAATCATTTCATATTGAAATGAATCTCGTTTGCACGTGAAACACAAAATTGAAGGTTGCATTTATTTTCAGAAAGTGCTTTGTTAGTTTTATGTGTGAATGTGGTCTTGTTGGAACTGGAAACCTTTGTGTGCCCCTCCAATTTAAGTTCATTTAGATTTTGTCTTTAAAATGTGCTTAAGACAGAATTAAACTCCTTAAAATAACATTTGTGTTTGTTCCAAGCATGCTATATCAAATTGACAGTAAAACAATATTAATATTACAGTTAATCAAGCATATTTTCATAACTGATCCTAGGACAGGCCACATTATTGAACACACAGTGAGTCTGGCCTTTTCTTGCACTGACCTTAGCTTTGAATTACGGGCTTTCTAAAGGGGACCTGATTAGGCATTGTTCCAGGAGGACCTTGTTAGGTAAACGGCACCTAATGACTGTTCTTGTTAAGAGAGAGTAGTGCCTCACTGCGCTGTGAGGCTGGGCAATCAGGCTTAACAACTTTGAGGAAGAAAAGCCAAACCATTCCTGTTGTTTTCTCGCTCGTGAAAAGATTCTTTCTTTTTCCGTCCGTATATTTTCCATTGCAAACTGTACGGTGGGCAGTGCAGGACATCCTTTCGAGCAGAGGCAGTAATCCACGTTGTCTCCAGCCCACTAATTCAATTACCAACCTCAAACTGCTGCCAGTGTGGCCAATGAAACAGAAAACAGTGGGCGGCAGAAGGAAACTGCTCTCTTTGCGAAATCACACTCTTCCCACTTGAAATAAGTGTGCTCAAGTGTGTGTGAGTTTGTGTGTGTGTGTGTTGTTTTTGTTGTAAGAATAAATTTATTTTTAAAAAAACACAGTCCTCCACAGTGTGTCCATATGGATGGAGAATCGAGACTTTGATGAAACAGGGCTGATCAGCTTGTTGGATGCTGTTACCATGGTATCCAGACCAGATGTCAGTTGGCCCTGATCTGGCTCGTATTTATCAAGCATCTCAGAATCCCTACTAGGAACAACATTGACAGTTTAACTAGACAGAAAATGCCTGTGCCCATTTCTGTGTTGTCCAATTTGATTTTAATTTTTCTGGTTGTGTGTTTTCTTTTTTTTTGGTTGTGTCACTGTAAGAAATTTGTACCCTTGTTTCTGCACTCTACAATTCAGCATTTTCCAAACCACACACCCCTGAGTTACTGTTGCCAGTCCACCTGTACGTTTTTACACAGCATGTATCCTTATATAACTCCTTATAGGCAAGTCTCACCACTCAGCAGTTATCTTGGCAAAACCCTCAGGCAGTTATTTCAGGCTAACAAGACCAGATCCTAAATGAATGGAGAGAAAGCTCCAATCCCAGTGGTCACCGGGACATAAAAACTGTCAAACTGCAATAAAAAAACGCATTAAAAGTTTGGTGACTTTGCCCCAAAACGAGGTTTAAAATGCCTATTTTCCACAGATTATAGTTCTACTCCACCTGCTTTCATGACACCAACTGTCGGAAACCTCTCCTATGCGCTTGTGGCAGTGCATCAACACACTTGGCTTGATAACGGCTGGTACAAAGCAGACTATTTGGATGTATGGAGGGAGTGGTGCACTTCATCATACAGCCGCCATCTTTGATGTTACAGACTGTTCAGTAATAACGACGGCAGATTTAAAGCTCGAAATAAATAGCAATTTTTGACAAAATTACCTTCTAATTTCTAGCTTGCAGTTGGCTGCAATGGCAACTGTAACTAGCTGATTTTATCAACTGTAGCTGACTAGCTAATGAAGCCTACATATTGCAGTGTAGCCAATTGATCCTTGTGTTATATGATGAGCAAAAATGCATCAGTCTGTCATTCAAACATAACGCTGTTGAACTGGCATGTCTTCACTTTTGATGTTCCAAGAGAAAAGACTTTTTAGGATGAGGACTAGTTCATGTGCCTGGCAAACGTAACACTATCTCTGGTAAACGCTTTTCTTTTCACTTATGCTGTTGTGGCTTTGGAGAGGGTAAAAAGAGACACCACCTTAGTATCTATTACTTTGGCCTCATGCACAGTGTTTCAGCAATGTGGACACATCCGTGAGTTGACAGACCCTGCCATGCCTGCTTAAGGTTGCCATGCTGAGGTTGCTGCTCTGGGGAGAAGATTTAGTAAGCAGTCAGTTGAACGGTGTTTTATTTTCCCATGAAGCTATCTCAAGTAGTTTTTCTTTTTCTGACCTTCGCTTTCTACAAACTTTATATAAATGTTTCATGAATATGTATATCGATCCGTACAGCAGAACTCTTGGTCGTGAAGACCACCTGTTGTTGGGTATAAACTAAGTTTAAATGACTTTACTCGTCTCTCCTCAGACACTCTATGATAGAATTGAATTTCTCCATGCAGATCTACTGTATAACTGTCTCCATATCATAAACCTTGATCTTAATCTGGATTTTAGAGGAAGATTGTTTTTGTATTGAATTTATTCATTTATTCAGATATAATTTTTACTCGATTTGGCCCAAGTGGAAGCATTTTATATTTTATTTTTCTATTGTTTTTTTTCTTTATCTCATTGATAATATGATTTACTGGTACTGGAGAGTCAAAATCGTTTTTCTTGAGAATAACAATTCTTATTTTTTATTTTCTTATTTCCGGTTCAGTATTATTTCTAGTGCAAATAATTGTGTGTGTGTGTTTGTGTGTGTGTGTGCGCGTGTGTGCGTGTGCGCCAAGTGAGTGCATCATCTGAATTACAGGAACTTGGGGAACAAGTTTAATTTCAAAGCTTCCAGGCGCCACTGTAGCAAATGCAAACTTTCTCCATGCCACTCAACAGTCTCAGTCCCTGAGCAATGGCAACTCCAAAACACCACATACTCCAAAACATTGGTACATACAAAAATACAGAATGTAGTTAAATATTAAATAGAGAATAATGGAAATGTGTTGTTATTGTTATTTGTAGTGATGACAGTGACCATCTTCACCAGAATAACAAACAACTTATTACCTATTATATTGTTAGTGTCATATTATTTCACAGTACCCAATTTTCGCAGGTCGTCTTTTGGGACGCGTAAATGTATCAGTCGCCCTGTGGCTGTGTGCCTGTGTGGTTGTGTTCAGTTCCAGTCATTCCTTTTTGTAAGAACACGTGGACTATATTGTTCCCGTCAGTCTTCTGTCCACGTGAGTGTGCGTGTATAAACATACCCTGGTGAGGAGACGGGACACCTGGGAGACATGCCAGCGACAGAAATGTCTCACCTGTCAATCAAGCGCTCCCCACACTGTCGTGCTGAGGAGGAGGAGGAGGGAGAGAAATCTGAAATGCTTCCATCCCTTTAATGAGGAAGGCCTCCATTGGGGAGTTAAGGGTGTTTAAGGAACGGAACAATGATTTGAGAGGGAAACAAAGGAAGAAAAACAGCGAAAAACAGCCTGTTTCTCTGTTTTTAAGGTTTCTCAAGCAGCGTGTGAAACCTCCCAGCCGAGACTTTATCGTAATTAGCTCTGTCAGATGGCCTGTGCCAGGGGAAGCTATTACCTTAAATAGACTCACCAGTGATACGGATCCTGCTTCTTACAGATGTTTGCATGCCTGTTGAAGATACAGCTGGCTGGCACCGGTGTGGGCGCTTTTCCAGTTTTGTGAGTCGGATTACTGATGCAGAATTAAAATAGATAAATTGGGAGTTTTCAGTGAAAGCAAGTGTGGAACATCACAGTGATCACAGTGCTTCATACACTAAAGAAACTGCCTGAGAAATGAAAGAAAAGAACAGAAAAGAATACCTCAGAAACGTATATATAGAGGACATTAATTGCAGAGTAACAATCAATGAGGAGTTCTTGAGAGGATTTAGCTGTAAACAGAATAAACCATGTTGTCAATACAGACCCTTTCAATGTATTAGATTTAAGACCAGATATACACGTGTTAGTTTTATGTCTCATGGATTTCTATTAACCCCTTCTAATTCCACTAAATTGTAGTCTACTGAGTTGGGGTAAAAAAAAAAAATACAAAAAAAAAAACTTTGCCATGTGAATTTTATATTTATTCATAAAACTTCGATTAAGATAAGGTGAGGTGGATGAGGTGCTGGTGTGTGTGTGTGTGACTGTGAGAATAGGTGTGTGTATGTGTCCTAAAGAAGCCTATGTTGTTCCATCGTGTCTTCTGTGGTATGAACAAGTGCAGTAAAGAAATAAGATGATTCAGGTGTGCCAGCTTTGAAACCTGACTCGCAAGATGTGAGGCACATCCAACTGGTTTCTACAACAGAGATTATCATACAATTTTTACACTTAATTTACTTCTAACACTAGTCATTTCAATTCATGTACATATTGTCAAAGCCTCCAGTCTGTTGATATTTGCTAACGTTTGTCTAGGTATAGTGTGCAAACTTGGATTTGAAATGTTTGAAATAACCACAAATTATCTCATCTTACACATCTGAACAAGCGGCAGCCCGACAGCTTGTGTGCAAACGGTTTTTTAATTTATACATCAGAATTAAACTCAATTGGTAGAGCCTTTATGATTCTGAATACAGTTTTATTTGCTGCGCAGTTTGTTGCATTTCTTAATTCGGAGTCTTTTCAAAACACCACCTGCTAACAGCATATAGGTTAGGAAACCTTTTGATCTCTCCTTTTTTATATTCATGTGGAGTTTTTCATGAATAAGGAATGCTAAGAGGGTTATTTTTATGCAGAGAAATATTAAGACCAAATTTTGCTGCTTTTTGAATTTTTAGGCATATATCACAGTTACATACTGGTATGGCTTGATTCTTGATACATACACTGTATAGATATGCTTTCAACATATAAAAGAAAACATGTACCCCCTACTCAAAATCCATCCATCAAATGATGTGCTGTCTTCTAAATATACCAAAAACCTGCATCCGACAAATAAAGGAGCAGGAGATAACAGTATAATCCCATGTCCTTCTCTTGTGGTATCATAACAAGACATCTGTCGCTGAGAGGCAGATTAGCTACAGGACTCTAAGGTCACATGTTGACAAGATTACAAGGTGCAAGGGTGACAGGTCTGTGGCTAACACCTATAGAAACAGCTGCCGAGATGACTCACAGTTGTTAATAGCTACTGTTTAGCCTGCATGGTGTTAGCATCTGGCGTACGGCTTGGTGGAAGATAGCGACCCTAAATCTTGTGAAGAGAAGCAGAGGAAAGGGAACTATAATTTCAGAGAGAGGGGGAGGAGAGGCGGGGGAGGTTTTGGAGGAAAGGAGGCTAACTGGGTAGAGTAAGGCAGGATAAAAGATTACACAATGAAAGGATTTCTGGCTGCAAAGATATATATTAAAACCATACATCTGTTACTTTGACATCCCTCTGTTTATAGCAGTGTACATGTGGCTTAATGCTCCCTGAAATGAGGTGATGGCAGAGAACTCCTCTCAGTTTATCGCTCGCTACATGGTAGCATGCTTAGCTTCTGATAAGAGCTTGCTACATGTGGTTAACATCTGCTGTAGCATGTGGCTGTATACAGTAAATATTAGCTGGCAAGCTACGCTGTGAAGAGGGAACGGCAACGGAGGAGCAGGTGCTTTTGAGAGGCCCGTTCTGCATCAGGCATTAACACGAGGTTCCAGTTCTCATCCAGCTGCTGTGTAAATCTGATTTAGCTGGATTAAACCTTTGAAACATGCCTGTGGTATATGCTTTGAAAATGTTTTTTTATCCTCACAAAACACTCTCAGGTAACATTAACAGGATTTAAAATGTATAGTAAATATGTTGGGCTTCTTTCATAAATGCTGTCTTGGATTTGCTCTTAAGTTTGCTTTTAAGGAATTGAATGGGGTTCAACTGCAATACCATGTGTGAACAGATTTGTCTCGGTCAGTGAGGACTGATGTTCTACATATGGTGCCATCAGCATACACACTGATATCATAAAGGGCAGAAATTCTGAGTACCGCTGTGCGAAAAGCTCTTGACTCTTGGTCTCAGATTCTCCTCCCAAGAAGAACAATGGTGTCAGTCATTTCAACAAGTGCCCCAAAATATGACTAATGTTTACATTCAAGTTACAAAAGTCTCAAGTCGCAATAGTAATTATGACGGGAGAAAACAAGGAAGTTATTGTAGAGCAACAAAGTTTACGTAGGTCAAAGAAAAAACAGTGGACTTGGACAAGGGAGACTGCTGTTCATTTTCCATTTCCAACCTTCAATTTAAACCTGACCAAACCTTACCCATAGTCCTACAGACAGACAGACAGACAGACAGACAGACATTAAAAAAGAAAACTAAAACCACAAACAACACTGATTTCGAGCGCGGCTAACACCCATAGGTGTCATCTGCTGGGATGAGTCATCTCTCTTAGTTGATGCTATAAATAGCAACATCTTACTGACACATTACATCTGAAGGTTAACACTGAAAAACACCCCCTCACAGCAATTTTCCCTGTCACCCAGATGTGATGGTTGCATGTGGAGAAAAAAACAGAAGGAAGCATCTGATTATCCACAGATCAAGTTCAAATGCAACTTGAATTTCTATAAAATCTCTAGTCAAAGGAGTGTGTCACAGAACAGATAATAGGAAGGGACAAGTGAGAGGATAGAGAAATGCTATGGAGGGCAAGGAACTTCCAAAAAAAACACTAACTGATTTCTTGACAAGTCTGTGGACTCCATTTCTCCATGAGTCAATCTGATGGCAAAAAAAAAAAAAAACAAACAAACAAAAAAACTCCTTTCCCCATGTTTGCTTAACAATAGGAATCGATTTCAAATCACGCGTACATCTCCTCGATGAACGTAATTGCTTTTCAGACCAGAGACAGAGGCTTGACAGCGGAAACTAGAGATCACACCAGCTGCGACGCATGAGTGCTCATGGAGTGGACTGCGCCCGTTTTTCTTAACTCGGCCTTCATTCTGATCTCAACCTGTTAGAGATAGAGTTGTGACTCACGGTGACAAAATCTGTCCACAGACATATAAGCACCTGCCTAAGTACTCAAAACATCCTTTGTGGTCCTTCCCGCTACAGCAGGTGTCTCCGGGAACACGTTTTTGCCTTGATGACACACACACACACACACACACACACACACATACGCACACACACACACACACACACACATACATACACACAAGCTGAAAACAATACGAGCCCCACTGTCGCAGCTGGTAATGAAACTGACACACAATCTTGTCCTCCATTGTACTTGGGGAGTGCTGTACACCGAAGGTGTTGTCAGTGATTTGTCACACACCTTTGTGTCTGAACAATGGGTGACTTTGCTGTTGTCAGTGGTGCTGACCCAAACTTTCTCCTTACAGTGTAGGAGAGCTGAACGGCAGAGGAGAGGGATAAGGTGGAGGAGAAGCAGGGAGGAGACCAAGGAGTTAGCGAAGGATGTCAAGTTTCAACATGTGAAAGATCGTGTCAAATCGCATATTAGCAGAATATGTGGAAAGACCGAAGCTGCTTGTCTGGGTTTATATTGAGCTTTTGTTAGAGCAGGTAGTCAAACGCATCATCCCCCACTGGTGTGATGGAAGCTTCTTATAATACAGAAATAGACAGAAATCCACAAGAGCTTTTTCTTTAAACTTCGTATTTTTTGTTTAATTTTTTGTGTCATTTTGAGCTCTTCATTCTCATCCATTGGATCTATGGCAATGTGCGTCGGTCCACCACTTATGTCCAAACAGAAATATCTTAACAACTACTGGATGGATTGCAATGCCATTTTGTACACACTCTCAATGTCCCCAGAGGATGAACCTTGTTTTTTTCATAGACTTCCTCGTGTTGTTTATTGCTTATTTGTTTCGTTAAGGTAGTGATTATTGCCTTACCACTGAATAAGTCTTTGGAGTCGTACTGTCTTTGCCCAGTACCAAATTACAGTTAGATTTTGTCAAATCAGTTGTAAATTATGTTTTGAAAGACAATTGTCAAATTTTAACAAGCCTTTCCTCCAAGTCAGATGCCGAACAAAGCCAAAATATCAGCTTAAAATGGTTCGAAATGGTCATGTTGATTCAGTTGAGTTTTCCAGCATTTCTGGTGAACTATCTTCACTCTCATTAGAGTACCAATTAGTCTGTGCTAAGCACGAATAGTGATTGTCAGGAAGGGGTGAGATAAATGGGCCCGAAACTCCTGAAATCTAAGTCCTGGCCTTTGTGAGCTCTCTGATCAATGAGAAATTCAGTAGTGCTCATTTTCATTTTCATTGGTCTGCATGCTGCTTCAAAGGCTTTTCCGTCCAACCAAGCGTAAAATTCGTGGGGAAACCTGTGATTCTTTTAGGCATAGAAATGGCCCAAATCAAAGACACTGAATATTAATAAAAACTAGAGCTGTATTGCAAAAATGTCACTACTGGCCTTTAAGCCCATACATTTAGGTTTCATGTCTATGCGCATAAAGTGGCCAAGAATCACAGAGATGACGGATAACACCGCTTCCCAACTCGTCTCGCCAGAAAATGAACAAGGAAATGCAAAAGAAGTGAAGTTGGCAAACACAAGTGAGCTGGATGAGAAAGTGAGTGACCGACTTAAATGCGTCCTCTGTACGTGGTGGAATATTAAACCAACTCGTCATGGTGATAGGAAATCTGTTGTAAGAGTGAAAGAGTAAAGAGAGTGACATTTACTCTGAATTCAGAGTAAATACAAATTGCAAAATCATGTCATACAAGAGCATTCATTATGTTTTTCATTTGCTTCTTTGTTTCTCTCCCATCTTTTTTTGTCACTTACTGGAGATGTTTAATACAGTGGAAATTCTTTTTCAAGTTATCCAGAACATCTCACTTTATCAAATAGAAGGCTGCGCAACATTTTGCTGTCGAAATCAGATGAATCCATTGCCCCAGTGTAACCTCTAGAGGGTTTGGAGAGACAGGCTGTATTAAGTCAAAGAAACCAAGATTTCAGTGCAATGAAATCCATTCCGTGTACGAGAATGTGTCATATTATTCATTTTAAAACACTTCAATCTTAGCAAAGGAAAAATAAAACAAGTTAATCACTGATCGACTGATTAAAAGGTGGCATGAAAGGAACAGACTTTCAACAAGGAAATGCAGCCACGTTGAGCGTGTGATTTCCAACTTGTCTGAGACATTTCTGTAGACCAGGAGCATGCCTCCGCAGCATGACTCAAAAGAAAGACGTGTGTTTAGTGCCAGTATCGGCTCACCTGGCCAAGATTCCTGCAAAAAAAAAAAAAAAAAGAAATTAAAACCCCCACGCAGGTTGAGAGCAGGAGGGGAGAACCCTACTGAGTGTAAAACAATTCTCTCAGCTTGTGGCTTGGAGGCTGGAGGAAGGATAGCACATGCTGTACTGTTTGAAGATTAGCTACCATTGTGACTGCCAGTGTCTGAGACACGAGAGTAAAAGCCCGATGGGCATCGTTTATAGAGCATTATCAGAGAAGCCAATGGACCTTTTGTTGTTAATAGACCTTCAATTCAACCAATTCAAAATAATTATAGACTATTCAAACGCAGTGTGGGCACAGTGCTGGAGTCGAACCAAATTCTTCTTCAACAGACAAGACAATCAAAGTATTGGATGTTCTCGATGCCTTAAAGTTTTTAAGGTCCTTATTATGACTAGTTGTTGCTAGTCGTTATTAGCATTTATATAATAAATAAACAACATAGAACTCTTATCAGTGATGAGAATCTGCTAATGGTTTCAAGTTCCCTGAAGGCAAATAAATTCACTAATTCAAGAATAACTTAAATTGAAGTTAGAGAATGCTTCCTTCTACTGTGATGATATTGCAGGGTCTCCAAAACATTTTCTTTGTGTGTGTTTGTGTGTGTGTGTGTGTGTGTGTGTGTGTGTGTGTGTGTGTGTGTGTGTGTGTGTGTGTGCGCGCTACACACTGTTTCATTGATCATCATTTCCTCTGTCTCAGAGAACTTTATGTATTCATCACAAAAGAGAAGCAATCTATTATCGCATGCAAATTCAATTTTTCCCTATCACCATCTGCACTACTCTAACAAATGAGAGGTTTAATGTTTGGCTTTTCATATAAATTATTATGAAAGTCTAGATAATGGCACTTGACTGTTAAAATTGTATTTAGATGGTCATAACAGGCTCCGAAGTTACGACGGAGCTGCTTATTAAAGCTGAAGTGAGGCCAATCAGTGCAGTAAAAAAATAAAATAAATAAATAAATAAATTCAAATGGGTGCTTTTGTGTGTGTGCATCTTCCTGTAACCATAGCGACATTATTTAGTGACCTTCTTGTGATATTCAAAGCTATCGATCTTAAAGCCGATCCGCAGCTTCACAAAGGTTTAAGGGAATGCAGGACTTTTCACGCTCCAGACCAAAAGAGGGAAAGGAACAGTGATAAAAGTGTCTCTTTGTATTTCGCAACAATCAATTGGACTGTGTGGCTGGCCCCCCAACCTGTGTAATGCACCTTGATTGCTCAAAGTCTAAGTTGAAAAGAACTGCAGTGGACTTTGCTTTGTCAAGTTCCTCTCTGTATTAATATCCATAAACTATATTTCCCCTCAGTGCTTTGCTGATTGAGGAGTTGTGATGCACACCCGGAAACTCATACTAATGCTTGTGTGTGGACGGACGTGACACAAATATACATTTTTAAGAGTTGAGGCATCACGTGTGTTTATTGGGATACACACGTGGACACATGTATTGTAATTGCCTTCATCTTTATCTGCATCTCAAACCACTCTTTCTGTTTTTTTTTTTCTCTTCGACATGCGTCCATAAGGTTGGGGAATGGGTCAAAAAGAGAAAGGAAATACCAGAAACATTTTAGCCATCAGATGGGTTGTACCTTTAAAAGCTCCCAACCCATTATCGTAATGGCGTTTGATTCTGAAAAATGGATGCCCCTGAAGAATTGCCCATTGTGAGGCCACAATTTTATATATACAAGCCTCTTCCTCTGCCCTGCCACGTCAAGGCTTTTCATCTAATGGCTGAAATGGCACTCCTCCACTCTCCTTTTCAGAGGGACCATTCAGAAAGTGCCAAAAGGCATCTCACTGCAGTCCCGGTGATTGGTCATGTCATGCCATGCCCGTTGGGTGTGTCATTGAGTTGGCTGTCGAGTGTGGAAGTGCGCACCCACACAAGAATACAAAAGGCTTGTGTCTGCCGTGTGTGTGTTTGTGTGCGTGCGTGTGCAAGTGGTACACGTGTTAAAGCATAAAGCGTCTGCAGGATAAAGTTGAATTGTTTTTGTGTGTATTTTTACACACAGGAAACATGAAGAAATGGGAAAATTGCTTCCTTTGATTAGTGGTAAATGATGATAAGGGGCACACAGGTTGAGATGGAACATCATTTCTTTTGCTCTACTGCTTAAAAATACAAAAATAACAGTTATATATTTACAAAATTACCAGAACTTAAAATAAAATCAAGAACAAATCGAGCTGTAAAAATTAGTTCTTTCTCACACCTGTGAAAATATATAACCAACACATAAGTTCAGAATAGTCACGTATGACATATACTCGACAGATGTGTATATACCTCTGTATGCTCATACATGTATTTATTTTGCCTGATCATACGTTTTGACTCAGTATCGTCATTGATTATTTATTGTAACTGTGTGTGTGTGTTTTTTTTGTTTGTTTTTTATCGTTCATCCTGTAACGTAACGTGTTCTACAGCAGTTTTGGCAGCAATGGCTAAAATCCATTCATGTGGATAGAGCATGAAGCTTGTATTTGAATTGGAGAGAGAGAGAGAGAGTGACACACAGAGACAGGAACGTTAACGTTGAAGTTTTAATGAAAGCAGTACTCTTGGGTTTTTGTTTTTTTTTCTTTCTCTCTGGTATGAGAAACTATGAAAGGCACGTATTGTCGAGGCAGCGCCCCGGCGAATCACATCAGCCATGAGAGGAGCTGACCTGATAATGTGGTGATATTGATACCTGACTTGATATTGTGTGTGTGTGTGTTTCTTTAGCTTGCTTTCACAATACCCGTACAACATTTACGACTGGACCCTCTGTCCACCATGTTAAGATTTTCTTTTCGAGTTTCTCTTATAAACAGGAAAAGCCAAATCACACTTACCTCCATGCAAAATGTTTACTGTGCAAATAGATGCTAAGTGGACACAAAACCTTGTGGTTCTTAATGTAATATATTTGACTTCATGTTCATACATTTGTAGTTTCTTACTTGGTACACTCTGCATGATTTACTTTGTCGCCCTCACAGGTAGCGGATTTATTATCTGTGAGATGAACAACTGGTATGTGAGTTATTTCAGTGTACTATATAGTAGAATGCAAGTAAATGAAAACAGTTGTAAAAAAGAAAAAAGAAAATCTAAATTATACCCCGCAGATTTGCCTTGACACCAATAATTTCTTCAGAGCAAATCTTCACAGCCATGCACAGCACCTCAGGGCATTGCAATGCATTTTGATGTTATTTTACAGGCGCCACTGAACTTGAGCTCGGCTGAGAGAGGCGAATATGTCGACTCCTATTACTTCATAAGTATCATCACAGACACTGAGAGAGCAGCTCACAGATGATGAATTTCCGTGGGAACTTTCTTAGTCAAGGTATTTGGTTAATAGATTTATTTTAAATTTTTTGTAGTAGTAGTTTTTATTAATCTAAAAAAATGTTTTTGTCACCACGTTACACCGGTTATTTGTCAAAGAGAAAACGCTACAATGATATATAATGATTCTCGGTTTTAACCTTGCCGTTCAAACTTTGTGCATTTGTGCAAGTGTCCAGCACCATAAATCCTCTCACTTGTAATGTTGCAGAGCTCCCCAGTGCTGTATCCTTGATCACTAAAATGATAATCATAAAAGATATTTCTCTGCTTTCAGTCATCCTCGGGGGGTGCTGCCAAGAATTATGCTTACCACGGCAAGAAGTCGCACTCCATGCTGATGCGTCAGCCTCAACGGTAACATCAATAAATCATTACCCAATTATTTTGAGACATTAGTATGATCAACACAAACAAACCAGACCATTGCTGAGAACTTTGCCTCCTGCCCCTGTCGGCCTCAACAGCAGCAGCACTTTGCATTGTGTGCCAAGGCAGGGACCGAGTAATTCACAACTTTGTTCAAGCTCCTGCATTCTAACTATTCTGCACAGTTGAATGTCAGTGTTTGGTTAACTCATGGGAAGTTTGATATTTTGGGAAAATATGCTTATTGGCTTTTATTGCTGAGAATTAGTTGAGAAAATTGATACCCCTCTCATAATCGAATTAAATATGAAGCCACAGGATCGTATGGATTAAACAATAATTAATTACCTTTAGAGGCGCTGGTTGGTGTATTTTTTCCTCTGGCTAGCTGTTTCTTGTTGTTTCTACTCTACATGCTAGGCTAAGCTAACCACGATGCTGGTTCTAGCTTCATATTTAGCATACAGTTATGTGAGAAATTTTCTGTCTGACTTGAAGACGCACGTCTGTGTGAAAGTAATGGAAGACTAAATTGTCGGCTTGTCATTTAATTGTTAAAAGGTGATTATTAGTCGACCATTCATTGAGTCTTTAGTTTTTCTCCTTTGGCAGTGATTTCATCGTTAGCAGTAGATGTGTTAAAAAGGCCCGATGTTCCCCTCATCCTCTTAACAGTCAAAGAGGTTTTCTGAAAGGTCAAGGGGTTGCATGTGGGTTGAGTTTTTAAGTAACTTTAGTTTAGTAATGATAGTAATGATTATACTTGCCAACTTTGTGTGAGTTCTATCCCATTATTGATCAATAGTCAGTTGGTGCTTTCGTTTCTGTGTTTGTGTCCAGTGTTTCATCAGAATGTCCGACACATCTAGTCGTTCCCTCCCTCTTGTTGTTTTTGCCCTCTTTGCCCTGATCACCTCATCCCTTATGATCCCCTCACTTTCTGCACTTTCTCTGGTCCACTTCTTTCATACTCTTGCTCCCCTCCATCACTTTCCCTCCCTCCTGCTCCACTTTTCTCTGCATCCAAAACCTGCTCCGAGTCACTACTCATGTCCACTCTCTGTCTCACACACTCACACACACACACACACACACACACACACACACACACACACACACACACACACACACGCAGAGCCACACAGACACACACTCTCTCCTCCTAGCCTCTGTAATCAATAATGGATGGAGCTACATAGTGATAGGGCTCCTTTCCTTCTTTTGACCAACTCAGATTCTGTGAGAGAGGTCAACATCTATCAGGACCGTTACACTGCCGGCCGCTGCTGCTGCAACTTGATTAGAAGGTCTGAATCTGCGTGTGTGTGTGTGTGCGTGCGTGCGTGTGTGTGTGTGTGTGTGTGTGTGTGTGTGTGTGTGTGTGTGTGTGTGTGTGAGAGAGAGAGTGTGAGCGCGTGTGCAAATTTCGCAAAAAGGACAGGAGCAGCAATTTGAACACCGTGTCATGACGGCGACTTAACATTTCTATTCATAACCTCGCTGCAAGACGCCACTGATGCACAAGGTGCAGTTTCACACCGGCCCCACATTACAAAAATGTGAGTAAATGCTACAGTGATTATAGTGAGTTAAATCACTGTGCTTACCGCTCAGCAGGTGGTGAGGCAGGACTAAGACCTGAGCTAATCCACACAGTGCTATCTCTGCTCAGGAGGAGGAACAGAATACGATTAGTCACTCCTCCTTTTTAATTACAGGTAGTCCACTTGGTTCAACATCCAGTCTAAGGCCTCCGGTCTCACACACACACACACACACACACAACATGTATGGAGTAGTTTTATCAATTACAAGCAGGAAATGTCTCTTAACGTCGACGCTAGCATGGTTAAAAAATGTTTTTACTTCACGTTTCATGTCAGATTAGAGGCCTAAGATTAGAGTTTTGCATCAGACGGGCAACGGGAATGTCGAATGTTGCACCTCCCGTGGTGAATGTAACGTGTTACAGGCCATGTTATCATCACTACGCAGTGCCAGACACCACCAGCGTAGAAATTAATAGGGAATAAAAAACTGCATCATCATCACAGACGAAATTAAATACATTTTAGCTCATGTCATCACCTCAAGTCAAGTTTTTTTTATAGCCCTTAATCACAGTTATGGTGGGAAATGTCTTTACTAACCGCTGAAAAAAAAAAAAGCAATCTCTAAACGATAGTCATGTATCCCACTTAATTAAAATAGGTTGTAGATAATTGTGAAAAAAAAAAAGAAGCTTCATATACTAAATCATATAAGTGTGTATCTGTGTGCATGCAGCATGTGTGTGTTTGCAGACTTTGCAGTGTTTTGTAATTGTCTGCCAGTCCTTTTTAAATCTGTGAATAATCAAAAGCCAAAGAGGACACGGTTTTGCGAAAGAGTTAGACGAGTATCTTTAAAGTCTATTTTTAAAAATTCTTTCATGGATTTTATTTATTTTCCATCTCTGTCTGCACAGATCCATTTACCTTTACTTGAACTCCCCGATCCTCATATTCAACTAGTTTGTTTTGTTTTGTCTTTCTACGCTGCGCCTTTCCGAATGCTCTGATTGTCTTCTGCTGCTCATCTGTCTGTCTGTCTGTCTGTCTGTCTGTCTATGTGTCTATGTGTCTTTTCCTTGTTTGTGCCTGTGTTTGTGTGAATCTGTGTGTGTCAGGAGGTTTACTCTCTGGGAGCAAACCACTACCTGCCGCTGGTAGCTTTGTCCTAGTTGGCTTTGTCCATTTTAGTGCTGTGGGGGTCCATGACAGCACTCTACTCTACCGGAGGCCATGATTAGCTGATACCTGGAATGCAAAGAGCGGGGGCGGAGGGATGCGGAGTGGGTTTACAGCGGCGAAAATAGAGCGGAAGAAAGAGAAAAAAAGAGATAAAGATAAGAGAACAGGATGGGATGACGGAATTTGAAGAGGTATGAATAAAGATAGTGAATGGGAGGTGAGAAGGGAAGATAATGAGGATGGTAAAGGGCTCGTAAAGAAGAAGGGACAGGGAAAGAAGAGAGAATAAAGGAAAGAGGTAAAACAAATGAGGGATGGAATATTCAAAAAGATAGCAGAGATAAGAGGGAAAGAATTGGGCAGATATGAAAGTAGAAATAAAATAATTGAGAGGAGGAAAGTGGAATAATAAGAGACATGAGCAGACGAGCCATGAGAGAAAAGTAAAGAAGGGCGGAGAGGAGTGGTGGAGAAAAAGTGAGACAGAGATAGAGAACTGACAAAGGAATTAAATGAATAATGAACTTGTTGAATATGGTCAGTATTCTTTCGAAAAAAGAAAAAAATCCATATTTATGTTTAAAGATGTAATTGACTCTCTGTCCTGCTGCTTTGTCGAGGAGCAGTGAGAAGAAGCAGCCAGGCCAAGAATCCTTTTGAAGGGAGTTCTTTGATGCAACTCTTCTTACTTCTTTTTTTTTTCTTCTGTATTATCTGCAATCATTCATCACAACCTCTACCCCAACGGCTGAACAACTCCAGCATGGCGCATGTGTATCTGCCTGTCTGTGTGTGTATCTTAAGGTACTTAGTGTTTGTGTGTGTGTGTGTGTGTGTGTGTGTGTGTGTGTGTGTGTGTGTGTGTGTGTGTGTGTGAGAGTGAGTGAGTGCCAACGCGGGAATTTGTGCGTGCATGCGTGATGTGCGACAGGCTGAATGGATATTTCACATGAGGTTAGGGTTGTATGCTCCCCTGTGGCAACGAAAATTGGCATGCAGCTCATCCGGTGTGTGTGTGTGTGTGTGTGTGTATATGTCAGAGGAAGACAAAGAGAAACCCATTGAGTTCTACAGCAGTGTTGTATGCATGCTTGCCTGGATTGTTGAATCATGCAGTTGGTATGAAGATGGAGCAGAAGAATGATTGGGGGGGGGGCAAGGTAGAGTTTTCTTTTTTTAGAAATAGGGATGGCAGAGATATTGGATGAATGCAAAATGAAGAGAAGTGGAAGAGCAAGAGTGGTGTAATGAATAGAAATTAATGGAAAATGGGGGTGTTACAGTATTACTGCAAAATTTCAGATAACAGTGTCTAGGTTATGTTAGGTTAAATCATATTACAAACTTCCATCAAAACCTCATTAATTCAGCGTGAGCACTGTGCTGAGCTTGTCTGAGTCAGAGAGGCGCTGGGTGTATGTGCCATCTATTCTAGAGGCCCATTGGTTTGGCAGCTGTAAGCTTCACACGAGTATCTGCACAGAGAAGGGTCTTTAGTGCAATTGTGGCAAGTTGAAGTTATTCTGACCTCACTTTAATCCAGGGGAATTGCACAGAATGGGATAATAATTAAGTATTTAATATATCATTTTTAGGCAAAAAGCGGTTTCTCCTCATGTTATGTCGTTAGCGACACTCGGGTCTGTGTTCGTTCTTTTCCTGTTCTGTGGTGCTTCGCAGATGGGGAATAACACACTAAACCATGCTGACAGTGCGAGCAGGTGACGGCGCATGTGAGTTGACAGGTGTTGGCAGTCTCTTTCTCCCACGCCCGTACGGCATATACAGTGTGCAGGGAAACGCGTAGCTCGACTCATTTTGCTGAAGTTTCTAGTGTCGCTTTTAAAGGCGAAAAGAAAATCCCTCCGTTGTGAAAGAGTGAGCTCGCTGAGAAGCGAATGCCATCGGTACGCACGCTCTTTCACTAATGCAAGGAAAGTAACTGCGCCTACCAAAGCCCTGTCCTGGTCTGATTTAATTATGCTGAAATTACTCTCTGAAGCATTTTTCTGTCTTGACAAAGCAGGAAACATTTACACAAGATAGCCATCGCACCTTTATTCAGTCATTGAGTTTTCCCTGTGGCTGTGCCGGTGCTGATGATAGTCAGCAGCTCGGTTGCTGGGGGTTTACAGACCTTTGCTTCTCTCGTTCCTCATCTCTTTCCCTTCATTTCCTGTTGTCTCACAACTGTTTCTAATAAATGTTCTAATAATAACGGCATAAAGTGTCCCCAGAATACTTACAACTAATTTGCCTCGCTGTATGTGCTGTTTGCCATCCAGTGCTGAGCGTTGAAGTGCTTCACTGGCAAAGACCCTGTCTCACTCAAGACACATTTCCAGTAGTTAACATTGATTACACGAGTAAAGGCCGCTCCATGTTTAGAAGGAGCCACTTGTGATCGACGTGCATGACTGTAATGTTGTGTCTTAAGCACAAGTACAATCTACTGCTCAAAACCCAATTTGCTGTTAAGATGCAGTGAAAGGCAGCGGTAAAGCAACAAGTAAATCCTCCTGGAAGTCATCTTGATAGATGTATCACATGCAGACAAGTAAAATAGCCCAGTTTTCTGCATCTGTGGACTCATCCACTCGAATGGCATGCCATGGGGACTCACTAAGCCTTTCAAACAATTGCCTCTCAACATCCTCTGCAATTTGATCTATTCTCCTCCACTGTGTTAGCAGAGAGGGCAGCATGCCCAGCTTTGTTAGCTGCCATTTCCCCAAAATGTTTCAAGCATTCATCCTTTGCTGGTGGAAGAATTAACTTCTCCATGATGTTAAAAGGCGGCTTTTATTTTGGCAAAATCAACTAGCCACCAAACATGAGGACTAACACAGTGGTCATTAAGTGAGGATCTATTTCAACAATTGATTCTCTGGATCTTTTTCACCTTTTTTTCCGCAAAAAATACTTCATTGGTTTGTCTTTAAGAGCAGGATGCTGTCCTACAGTAACTTGGATGGTGTTTTTACCATGTTTCTGAGAGCTACTGTAAGGTGGACAAACATAAAAGAGGAAGATGGAGCAGAAAGGCTTGCATGTATATGTGGGAGGGATTGTGTGCGGATAAGGGGGGAAAGAGAAAGGAGGAAAAAGATGAGGTAGATCTTTATAAGGGATTTAGAAAAGATAGAAAAGGGGATGAAAATGTATTAACTTTAAGTAGAGGATACACAGAGAGAGTGAAAGTTTGAGATAGGTTGCAGAAGTCACTATGTGCTTGCAAATGGACAATACACTGGGAGCAGGGTGAGATGGCGGTGTGGTATAGAATGGAAAGTGATTGGAGGATATGGTACTGTGAGGTGCAGGGATGTTGTGAGGTATGAAGACACCGCGCCTGGAAGAGATTTGTGCTGATCTACACTCACCAAGCGCTTCATTAGGAACACCGCAGTAATACTGGGCGAGGCCTCCGTGTCCTCTCAGCTCTTTATGGCATGGATTCCACAAGATGGCGGATGCATTCCATAGATTCAAGCATTCTGACTCGACTATCTGCAGCCTCAGCTCACCATAGTTGTAAAGAGTGGTTATCTGAGTTACCGTAGCCTTTCTGTCGGCTTAACCAGGCTGGTTATTCTCCTCTGACCTCTCCCAACATGCTGCTCACTGGGTGTTTATCGCACCAGACTCTGAGTAAAAACTCTACAGTCTGTTGTGGGTGAAAATCCCAGGAGCTCAACAGTTTAAAAAAGATAAGATACCCCACACAACCCGTCTGGCACCAACAATCATGCCGCGGTCACAGTCACCGAAATCGCATTTCTTCCCCATTCTGATGTTTGATGCAAACATTAACTGACGCTCCACTATTATTGGAGTATTGAAGCATGATCATTTTCTGTAAGGAAAACCCTGCCCCTCCGTTCCTGAGGCGCTCTTCTGTATGCTGCAGTTGTCCCCTGAAAATCCCATCTCGCTGCAAAGAGGCAAGTTAAACACAATTTTCTGATGGGGAATAATGCAGACTCCCACTGTAACTGCCTTAATACGGGAGCTGTTATCATGCAGATGGTTTGAATACACCCACTTCCATGTTGCTTTTCCTTGTGTCTGATGCTAATTCTATTTAATCAGTCAGTACAAATGATAATTATCAATCAATAATTAAATGCAAGTAATACACTCTGAATGCCCCGATAAATATTACGAGTCACTAATGAATTGTGAAATATCAGCACAGAACGCAAAAAGTGGGTAATGAGCCGACCTTGCATGCTTGCTGAGCTCGGCACGTTTAAATCAATTGTTTGTGTGTGTGTGTGTGTGTGTGTGTGTGTGTGTGTGTGTGTGTGTGTGTGTGTGCATACACACATTTTTGACAGATGTGCAGCAGTGCATGTTTATATGTGCTTCTATTGCGTGTTTGTGTAGTGTGTGCCTGAATGTATACGACTGCCTCAAGTGGTAACAGCTCATTTTCACCGTAACAAGATATTTTACAGACACAGCCATAATTGTTCAATTGGTGGCAATTATAAATGATAGGGCACCGCTGACAGCATATATTAATGTCGACACAGTAACAGAGAAATGCTAATTGACAATGAAATCCTCCATATAGCTTATAACGTGTGCTTTTGTCGCGAAGGCATGTTGTGTTGCATTAAAAAGAGAATACATTTGAATATGACAACTTATGCTGACAAATCACAGTAATTATTTCTTATGGCAGTCGAAGACAAGTAGGCATTTGTTGCTATTATAGAAAGCCCTGGCAAATACCCTGAATGAACCTTGTCCATGCATCTGACCTCATGCCACTGACATATGCAAAGGAAAGAATATTTCACTGTAATTTACACAACAACATCATTCAGTCATAGCTTTATAATTATAACTAAACTATAACTAAATACGCTCCTTGACAGCTCACCGAGCTTGACTGAATTACTCTGTGAATACTTCTCCTGTTCAAAATGCTTTTACTGATTATATTTTAATCCTGACAAATATTTTATTGATCAGCATCTCCTCCGAGGTTCATATGGCTTAAGTTGCTGAAATTTGAATAATTACACTACAGAGAAATAAATGATGTAACACACTAAATACTGACACACTTGATATCAAAGATACATGGTAATAAAAAAAAAATTTAAAAATCCTTTATATGAACAGATGAACTGAACAGAAATCTGATCATTTCACACATTTTGCAAGCATCCTTTATACTCCCTTTAAGACTAAGGGATTTTCTAAGGCCACAGGAAATAGCAACCCATATTTTGTCATATTAATCCTCTTAACAACTTTAACCAAAAAAATGCAGGCTTTATAATTCTTATGTATTTCTATGCTGACCAAGTTGATGATCTATATAGTTAAAAAAAAAATGGCTTCCAATATTACTGTACATGGACCGCTCTTATAAGAGGGAGAATCTCCAAACTACCCTTTGGAAACACACTGGAGATAGCTGCTAATGGCCTCAGATGTGCAGCTTTATGGCTGGTGATAAACACGGTGACATAGACCAGCTATTAGAGTTACCCCTAACAAAACTAACCTACCTGCTGTTATCATGGATATTGGTTCGTAGTGTGTCACAGTCTGTTATCGTCAACAGTAAATTTACTGTTTGCTATGACCTTGAAAGGAGGGTTTTATCAGTGCAATCTCTCGCTTTGCGCTTTACAGTGCTACTTGTATATAAACAAAGGAAGGAGGCACTCATACATACACATACGGCAATGCCACACTTATCAAGTGGGTGTCACAATATCTGAGCAATTTTGTAAAACAAAAAAGATCATAAAGGTCAGATATAGAATAAAAAAGGGATCATAACACATAGTTTGCACACTACAGCACAAATCCTGCACTTCACTTCAACAAACAACATCATCACTTCCTCTGATTTTCAATAGAATGTCCTTCCATGATGTTTGATGCATCCTCAATTTTTTTTACATCTCTATGAATAAAAGTAATGTACAAGAATCAGATATCACAATCAAACAAAGAGTAGAGCAATTACAACAGATCCACTTGCAAAACTGATACAACCAAACTCTTGCAAAAACACAACAGAATTTATATTAAATAATAGTGTGTGTGTATATGTATAAAACCCTAACCCTATATAAAGACAAATAAACCAGTAAATAATTGAATAAGTGAATAAAGATGCCACAGTGTGGCATTGACATTTCAATTTGTTTCAGACACTATTGACCTCAGATATGCAGCTTTACTGCTTTCATTACGCCAAAGATTAAACTTTGAAATTTGAGAACACATAAATAAAAAGTTTTACTATCAGCTAAATATTCCACCACATCATACAGAACTTCATCATAAACTCTAAAAAACTAAAAAAAAACAAGTGTACTAATCACGCTGCTTCTTTCTTGTAAGATGTGAAGTTGGTTTACAGGGAGATATTTTGTGAAGGAGCATCCAAGACGATCACAGCGTCCATACTGCTGAGATGATGGCACATCAGCAGACATGCTCCCATGCTGCTGCGTCTGGCTGTGTCTACATTTTCAAAAATATTTCAACATGCAGGAGAATAGGTGCAGCAGGAGTCCCTTCAATTAAAGCATTTTTGGGCAATGTGCTGGCAAGATTTTTAAATACCAGAAAACAACTAAACAGAATGCAAATGTTCTGAATATGTCGCTTTTTCGAGTAGAATGTGAAAACATTTGAGGAAAATCAAAAGGGGACAATGGGTCTCTTACCAGCCAGAATATATATATATATATTTTAATTCCTTTAGCGCCTTGGGAAATCAGTGCATCTGGTGTCTGATACACACATTTCTGTGCCTTGCTGCTTGTTAAATTTCTGCAGTACACACTCACACTAGACACACTTGCAAATGGGATTTGTATTTGTGTTGTCAGAGCAGTGGTGGGACAACTTGAGGGTGGGTGTTTATAGTCTTGTAAAAGGGGACTGCAGGAGAAATGTGGCTGTTTTCTAAATCTGTAATAGAGACTGGATTGTAAGGTAGAGTGCAGGAGGGCATAAAGGAAGGAGGAATAATAGTGAGAAAGGCAGCGACAAGGCCACACGGTGTGAACTTCTCACTTCAGTGCTCCACAGTTCACGCAGACATGAATGTGCAAACAGAAAATGAGGCCTGAATACACATGAATGAGCACAACAGTGAAGGTGAAGATTGGTGGGTTGGGACAAGCTTGAACTTCTCACTGGTCAAAGGTTTAGTGAGCGAATAGACACACACACACACACACACACCTACCTCTGCATCAACTCTACTACCATGACCCATAGGCAGCGCCGATGGCCAATTTCCAATGTAAATTAGCCGTCTCCACACTGAACATGTCTGAAATGCCATTACTCAAGCAGATATTGTGAAATCAGCCATTAGCGGCAGAAACCTCATGAAAGGTTGTTAGGGTCTGGACTGGAATACTAATTATAAAAGAGCTTCACTGCTGAAGCAAAGGGGCTGGGACTTTAGTAGCCAGTGGTGACCAACTAGCAATTATAATAAACATCTCAAATCTATTCAGTGCACTATATATGTGTGTGCGTGCGTGCGTGCATGTATATATGAGTGCACGTGCCTGCTTTGGGTAAGCTTTCTGTACAGTGAGGATACATACATGTTTAGACCCAGCTTGAGAATGTGTGTGTATGTTCAAGGTTGTCTCTGCAAAAAAGAAAACACTATAAATATTTTTTTGTTCATTGATACACTATGGAAGTAACAGAAAATAGAAAATATACAGGAAAGGCAGGCCATTTTAAAAGAGCCACCCAGCTAACAGCTGTGTGAGGAATCTGCGACGCACAGAGAGGCTGTATTTTGTGATTCTGCTGTTACAACATAGCATTGGGGAAATAGTGACATATTCCTGCTGACTCAAAATGAATTATTAATTTGACACTGAACATTGGAGAAAGTAATTGCAGTATATTGGGAGAATAAAAAGGCTTCTCTCATACTGTTGTCAAACTCATGGGATGCACCCTAGCACTATTGAACCCTTTTCAAAATGTCCAATATGGTGAATTTCAGAGCACCCTATTGATAGTAGCAGACTCCACCAGTAGTAAAATACATTATCTAAGTGGTAGTATGAATAGAACAAGGTGAAAATACTAATTTCACAGTGTTACATTGTCATATAATTCATATTAATGGATTATTAATGGTTATAACCGATGTATTAATGTATACACAGTACTTGACTGATCCACATGGAGCTATTTCAATTATAGTACTTCATATACGGTTAGGTAGTTTTAATTATGACATTGCATCACATTTGACAGGCTGATCATATATTTTGGATGGAAATTTTGATCTAAAAACTAGTCATTGTAACTTTTCTTAAAAGGAATCTGGTGGAGTGAAAAGTGTAATATTCCAAACATTATTTCCCTGTGAGGTGGAGTGAAGTAAATGGAACAACTTTACTGAAGTGCATGCACCCATGAAGTTATACATGGGTAGTAACCTATTTAAAAAAAAAAAAAAAAAACACTTGACATCTATTTTTTGCATCTGTTTGCTCTAAAGATATGGGCTTCATCCGTGAACTTAACAGTGCAAGTTCATACCAAGGATTATAGGATGATAATCGATTGGCTAGCTGCTGCAGAGAAGGTCCAGTGTGTGTGTGTGTGTGTGTGTGTGTGTGTGTGTGTGTGTGTGTGTGTTTGTAGACATTTGGAGCGCTATTCTAAATATGTCCACTCATCTCTAGTGTCACCAGGAGCCCCGGGCTCACACCATGACGTTAATAGTTTGACAGGCCCTACTGCTCGTCTCGCTTTCCCTCCTTCCATCTGCTCTTCTTTTTCTACTTCCCTTGGGCGTTCCCCCTCTTTCTGTCTTTCTATAACTTTGTGTCGCTCTCTCTCTCTCTCTCTCTCTCTTACTCTCTCACTCTCGTCTCTTTGTGCCTTCAGACAAATGTCGACCTGTGTAGAAAATTTTTTTTTAAAAGAAACAAAAGTCTACTTTTTTTAATCTCTTTAGGTTTTGAGCAGGTGTGAAAAAATTGGCAAACTATCCCATTGTATCGTGTATATTCTGTGTTTTTTCTTAGTGTCAGTTTATTTCTCATCCACTATTGTGACACGTTGTGTTCGCTAGCATAGTGTGTGTGAGGGATGGGTTGGTTTACAAGTACTCATAAAAGATAATACACTTTTTCCAGTACTGTCCATTAAGTGCCTTACTATCCATGCAGACCAATACCTTTAATTGTTAACACACTGCAGGTGTAATAAGGTAGAAACAACTCCCGTCCCTCCTCCGTCCACTATTAAAGCATGGAGGATGAGGCTCTTAAACTGCAATCTTGCATGCGTGGTCTGTAATGGTGATAGTGTTGGCAACCTGGTAGTAATCCAGGTAGTCCACTCACCATTAAGTCAGTTGCATGCTAGCCGTGGCACCAGGCAACTTACTGCAGATTTTCCAGTTAGAAATAAACCAGTCCCTAAGTCATCCTCCAGCAGTCCTGAGTCCACAGACAGCCAGTAATAAAAAAAATAGCTAAAAAGCTGATGAAAGATTTTATTGTTGCTAGGCTCTCTGTGGCAGTTGTCTAATGTGTATATATCATGTTATATATAGTTTATCATTTTTATGGATCTTAGTCTTATCCAGTGATTTTTTTTTTCTCTCTGGGTTGTGAGACCCACGAATTGAAAGACTACATATTTCCATAGATATTATATTTCTAAATGCCATGTAATGTCATTCTTATATATAAGTTGGACAGATTGTTAAAGGACATAAACCTGCGTTTAGAAATATTGGAGATATTATCATTGAATCAAGATGAATATTATCAAACTCACTGAGAATCAACACCCCAATCTACAGCTCTACCTGCCGTTGAAAGAAACCAATTGTATAAATAATGTACTTAAGTACAATTTTGAGATGCTTATACTTTACTTGAATACTTACATTTACTTTTACTGAGCTCAAATAAGGATGTTAATAATAATAATAGTAATAATTATAATAATGCTACACTCTGAAAAAGTATTTTGCTGATATTACGAGTACTTCTTCTTCTACAATTGTTTAGTTTGCCATTTAAAACAAACTGTTTGTATATGGAGCAGAATATTTAGCAAGCCAAACAAAAGTGACATGAGCAAAGTCATTTCTTATTTGTGGGTTCACTGTATTGTAGATATGAGACTAGTCCAGTAAATGTAAATGTCCATAGTTTTGCAGGAAAATAACTTTTTTCCAGTATCCAATAACCGTGTCTCCTGTGCGTTGGTATGCACATGCCGTCAAAGCCTCATGTGGGTGTCACCAGAGAATCATCAGTAATGGCAAACGGGAGTAGTACGACTTTCAGGGGAACCTCCGTGGAATAATACTGTACATAGTGGAACAGAGATGGGTTGGGGCATATAGGTCTGGAGGTATGACTGTACTATGATTCAGCCTGGACTGAATGGACACCAGGGTCGGGCCGTCATTCAACCCCCAAATGGGGCCATACCTCTGCCTCTTATTTGGTGCACGTCTCTGCCAGCGAAAATATGCTGCCCTTGCACCCAAGAAATGCGCTTGGCTGCAAGTCAGGATTCTCACTGGCTGGTGATTCATGCTGTAGAGAGGTGTGTTTCCTGAGAAGCTCTGATTCCTCTCGATGAGCTATGATGGCACACACACACACACACACACACACACACACACACACACACACACACAAACAACACACACGTCACCATTATGCGATGTACACGCACATCACATAATGGTCAGAGAAGTGAGCTGAGCGACAAGTCAGGAGAAAGTCTGTTCCCCTGGAATGAGCAATGATCAAGAGGCCTACAAACACACTCACATGTGCACACACACATTCACACTGCGAGCTGTATGATGAGTTATAATGATGAGTGAAGGTGTGACGGATTGAGCCTTCATTCCAAGTTTGTCCATGGTGTGAATAATGGCTCTGGAAGTTGTCCAAGCTTCCTGTTTTCATGTTTTTCATTTCCCCTTCCTTCTGTCCTGATACTCACTTCTGTGTTTTTTAATCTATCTCCTTTTAATTTCCCATGTTTTAATGCTGTATTTGAATATTTTTGAGTCAAAGAAAGAGACCTTTACCCGGCTATATCAAAATGTGGAGAAGGTAATGGCTATGTGAAGTGATTAGAAAAAAAATGAAATAACTAAAAAGCATTGTTGAGGCAGGATGAATTCACAAGTGTGTTTTCTTTTTCTGCATTTAGATATAATTTCTAAGCTATAACAGTGGACGCATACTGACTGAATAGGAAAAACATTCACTGGAATGTTACTTATGAGGGAGATTTATTCATATATACAAGTAAGCAGTGATCAAGACACATTTCTTAGTTCATGGTAACATTCCCACTGGTTGGATTTGAAAATCATTGTCTTTTATTGCAAGAAAGCAAATTATCTGGAAGTAAATTTGCACAGGGATTTGATTTTAACACTAGAAAAGTAGAATATGCTTTGAAATTATCACTGGAACAAGTGGCCCCAAGTGGAATGGACACCAAAATGTCAGATGAAAATATACTATTATTTACAGGTGATCAAGTTCTATTCTTATAATTAACTACAAACTGCAATGAACTTTTAACACAGTTACACTAAATAATAACAGTAATAATAGTAATGGTAACACAGTATAGGCTATAAAGTAGTAAAAGTAAAATGGCAAATTTTATCATTACAACATACAACTTCATGTTAAATTGTAACAATGTAACTGATTTCAAGATAGACATCCATTAACAATCAGTAGATTTTTGTTTCTGAGTTTCATTTCTTTTTTTTTTTTTATATTCTTTATTTAGGAATGGCAGTACATATCACAAGGGCAAAGGTAATACCATTTTCCTCCGCCACCCAGTTTTACATTTTAAGTACAATTTAGTAATAAAAACAAAAAACAAACAAAAAAACAAAAATAAAAAATAAAACAAAAACACAGTTGGGAGAGAAAGTGTGCACATACATGTCCATAGTGTCTTTACAGGAGAGAAGTGACCAACATGATACTTAGTTAGGTGGCGGTGGTGGTGGAGGGGGGGGGTATCGGTAGTCTTCAGTATGGGGGAGGCGGAAGCAGTTCTCAATGTATGGCAGGGGAGAGGTGGATGGGGGGAGTGGAGAATGATATCAAAATATTGATGGGACAGTATATATCAGTGTCAATCTTCAGCCATTAAAAGAGAGAAAAGAAAAAAAAAAAAAAAAAAAAGGGGTGAGAGAGGAGAGACAACAGAACAGGGTTCATTTATCTAATACCTCCACAAACTCTGGGCGTAAAGGTTTCACATATTCAACCCACTTTGTCCAATGTTTAACAAATACATTTTCTGAGTTTCATTTCTATGATCGGGAATCAACCCCCACTTCGATTTATCAAACAGATTTATAACTATAGACTATTTATTCATGAATGAAATCTCCTCCTCGCAAATAAAAGGGTGCTCATGCCAACAGTTTTCATCCCTCCACTTGTAGTCTGTCTTGTTGATGACACCACAGTTGTCGGATATGGGCATCTCAGGCTGTCTGCCGTCCATCCAGTTGCTGTAGGACACTGTTTTGTCACGCCAAATCCAGAACCCAAAGACACGACTCTGCCTCAGACCGATCCAGAATGGACCATCACCAGTGGTGTAATTAAGCCATTGTTCTACAGCTTTCTGATCTTCACTATCCTCAATCTGCAGCAGGCTTTTGTGGTTATCCGCGCAGTAGTCAAAGGCGTCTTCCCAAGTTAAATTTAGGTGGACGACTTGGATTCTCACTTTGCCTGAAAAGCAGGCAAAAGAGGGAAGTAAGATTTTCAGGTGATAACATAAGTTAAACCACATAATTCACACATTTGATGCGTTCAGCTTCAGTTAATATTTATTTTGAATCCGGTTTGTTTTCTAATACAGTATATATAATAATGAATTATTATTTTGTTGTTTCTTTACTTCTTTGGAAGTTTGTAATTGTTTCTTTTCTTGTCTTGTCAGTTGCTCTCTAATATATAAGATATAAAGCACTTCAAGCTTACACAATAATGCAACACAGTGTGCACTCCATTTCAGGTTTATTAAAATACCTGTTTGTATTACTTGTTTATTGCTTACCTTTGGAGCAAAATGTAGATTTGTCTTCATCATTACACTCAGCTCCTTTCATGGAGCTACCTGAGTGTGACAGAGCTGAGCAGTTTAAGGATGGAAAAGAACCATCAGAATCCCAATCTCTGAATGTTGAGCAGCTGTTGTCCACCCACTCCCATTCATCATGCAGGAGTCCAATCCAAAAGGTTTTGTTCTTTCCTTCCTCAATCACTTGTGTGTTTTGCGTTTCATTACTGATGCTAACCAAGTCAGTGAAGTATCTCCTGCAGTACAGCTGTGCCTGACACCAGGTCTTTTCCTCATTTTCAATCAGGATGTAATTATTATCTGCAAAAACAAAAATATTATTATTTTTTAATTTAATTATTATTATAATTTATAAGGGTTTGTGAAGTGCCACTTGGTTTCACTTGTAAGTTAATCATATAATCATGCTGAATTAACTAAAAACAAACACACAAACAAAACTTTCTCAGGGAAAAGGTGCAGGAAGTCTCAACATTCAGGACATCCTCTTTAAATATAAGAAAATAGTCTGGACACCTGAGCTTACGACCTAATCTGTCTTTGAACCATCCCTGCTGTTTTATATTACTTTGATTGAAGTCTTTATTTTTAGCTAAAACTATGCAACATCAAAATAAAATCAAATGCTGTATGCTGAAACTTACCCTTGTAGCACATGAAATTCTTTTTGTCTGAACAGTTAAAAACCGTCCACTTGCTTTGTTCAATACCTTCACATATTGGCATCCCATTTGTTACAGTCACATCTGAGTTATTGAACATGAAAGGGATACCATCTGACCAAGTGGTAACATTCTCTCGACTCTTACGCAGACCAAGCCAAACGTCTTTTGGGACAACAGCCGCAAATTTATTTAGGAAATTGCCGTCATCTTCATCATACAGAGTTACAAATGATTCGTTTGTGCTTGTACAGTTTTGCAATAACGTGCCCCAATGTAGTGTTTCGTTAATAAAACGGAAAACTCGCAGACGATTTGATGCAAATGTAAAGTGAACAAATCCTGTAAAAATGGAAGAAAAAAAAATATTATTCACTTGCTTAGAATTACTGCATCTAAAAACAACAAACATCATCATGAACTACTGGACTGTTAAAACGAAGTGTACTAGGTTAAAATACAATGAAAACAATATGTCACACACTGACTACAAAACCTCTCTTATGCATAAATAAGTAACTTGTGCAGGTGTTGCATGTTATTAAAACAGCATGTCAAAGTGTGTCTACTGATCACAAAAGATATTTGGGGGGAGAAATATTTGGAGGTCCTAAACCTCTTAGACTGGCATGCGTGCACACAACACCCACTGAATATCATGAGGAGACCAACACCAAGAAATAAGTCCTTACCTGAACAAAGAATGAACAACACAAGGGTCATCTTCATAGTTCTAAGGTTTGTGTGGTGGAAAGACTAAATGAAAAGCAGAGGGATAACAAAATAAAAGTTACTGAACGTGCAGTTAACAAAGTTAGGAGGCATAGTGAGAGTGAAAAAAAATCAAGATATATATATATATTAAAAAAAAGGTTTAATCCCTCATTCTTAACATATCCATACTGTGTTTACTGGGTTTAAATTCAGGAGTGTAATTTAGCTTATCCTAACAGATGTAATGAATTACATAAATTTTTTCGCCCCCATGATTTTAAAAAAGTCTCTTACCTGCTGAGGTCAGGGCCAGACTGCTGTCAGTTTGGTGATTTTGCTTCGGCGTCAGGGTTTTTTATCCTGTCGCAAGATGATGTAAGCCAATTAAAGGCACCAGCTTTTGTATATGAGTGCATAGTCAAAACAGATATGGCAAGAAGATTGATGATTAACTAAAGGTAGATCAGCACAGTCTGGCTGGATGACAGTCACACTGCACTTGAGTTAAAGTCTTCCTCTGATGCAGCGTGTCTTAACAACTGTGGAAAAAAATATTTCATTCTCTCCTTTTAAATTGAATTTTTTTATACCAGACAGCACACACTGACAGCAAATATATATAACGCTAACATACATATTGAAGACGGATGCTTGAGAATCTCAGAGTAGGCCTTGGAACGTTGGTTAGAGCTATAACAAAACACAATGCATACAAGTGTGGACAAAAGGGTTAGGTATCCAATTATTCTGCAGCTTTTAGACACAAAAGGTACATCTGTTTTACTTGCTCCATATTCCCCTTTTCCAGTAACTCACACTGTATTTCCTGGAAAGGCCTATTTGCATAAATTACATGCCACTAATGTCATTAGAAAATTACAAAAGACAATACTGCTCGATTATTGATTAGCAGAAAACCTCAGGAAAACGAGAGCACGCAAGGCCAGGCAAAGTGTAGACTTCCTCCAGGCTAACCAGGCAACGTAACTCTTCATATTTATAAAATGTTCATCATTATTAAGGCTCACAGTTTAGATTATTAAAAGGAGTGAGTGCTTTTCTCCTTTTTCTGTCGTAGCGCTGTTACGTATGCATGAATACTTCTACATGCTGCCTCCTCTATTCCCAGTTGTGACTAACTAAATCTGTATTTTCTTTACCCCAGTAAATAATAACACACAGCAGGCAACAGACAAATTGTTGTAACTGCACAAATTGCTGTAAGTGCACTGTCTTAAATATAAAAGAAATACAAAATGCAATAGTGACTCACAAACAAGCATTGTGTGCCATTAAGGCCTCCGATTATGATGTGTGTGTGTGTGTGTGTGTGTGTGTGTGTGTGTGTGTGTGTGTGTGTGTGTGTGTAAATACGTAAATACAGGACCTCATCTCAGAACACATATTGTTGTAACAGTGCTGGATGGATGGCACAAAGCTCCTAAAAGCAGAACACAACAGTTTGAACCAAATGAGCTTTGACTTCATTGTCCAATACTAGGGAGTTCTTTTCTATGTGCAGAATACCAGAATACTGTGGTATACATAGTCTCCTTCCATCGCTCTCAGTTTTTGTGCTTCATCACAAAGGTTTGAGATCTAGGAAGGGCGCAGAGTCAGAGCCTGCACCAGGAATTATATTGTAATGAAAACCAATGCTGTTTCTTGCCCGTTGTCACATCCGTAGCAGCACCCGAGCCTCTGCACCCTCTCTGAATGCTTTACAGGCCATACCTTCCAGTTAGTTACACTTGACTCAGTGCGCAGTGAAGTGAGATGTTGCAGTGTACCTAACAAAGTGTCCACTGAGTGCGTATTAATTAGGGGATTTAGTGACATTTTCACTTGCTGTGCTTCCAAATGAGTAAGTGTACCTTGAAATTTTACTGTGCAGTCCATAGAGAGCAGAGTAGACCCTGATTTATCTGGAAAGGATATAAACTATTTCTACCAGACTATAAACTGTAATTCTATTAAATGCGTCCATGATCGTTGAACCCTGGATCCTTTTATGTGAGAGGGGCACTTTTGGATTTGACAGTGACAAACCGACATAAAAAGGGAGCTTCCAACCATCAAAGCAGTGCCCATTAGCTTTTCTATGAGTATGCTTTGACAGAACAGTACTGCACAGGGCAACTTCTTGGACCGGAAACACATTTATGGATATAGAATACTAGTATGTATTGTGAAATTCATAGAACCTGGAACCTTCTTCTGTAATATTCCCTTATGGCTGTCCTAAAAGCATAACTAACTAGGTTTGCATTGTTTCTAGTCGTGTATTTGGTCTTTTTAGTTTTAGTTTAAAGACTAAAACCATAAAAAAAAAAATGTTTTTGTACATCTCATCAAATCTAGTTAATCTGTTGCCAGGTATACTGTTATTAGCAGAGATGCATTTGTTTAGTATTCAAATCATGGCACCTGGAGTGGAGCCATCAGACACATACTGTAGGTGTCTATGAATGGCCGTGTGTATCAGGAGATGATATGTAAATTCAACTAAAGTTTGTTTTTGGTTAATATTTACCTGTGGACTTGCTGAGGGCTTTTAAAGGTCATGGTAATGTTATGTCTCTATTTGAGATCTGTGAATTTATTTTTAGATGTCATTTCATGTCTTTAATGATCTTAAACCCAAAACTTTGTCATGCTTCATCAAGATTTCCTTTGTTTGTGTAGACGTCTGGTCTGCCTGCTGTGCAGTTTAACTAGTTTAATTATGTTGTGTTTTATGTGATCAAAAGCACCCAAATTTTTCCAGTTTTTATTGGAGTTTAAGTTGTCCAAACTGCCCATGATAAAAATCTGACTCACCAAAAACTGAAAAAGTTCCTAGAAAACAGGCGTTTTTCAGAGAATAAGAAATTGGTTGACTTACTTTCCGGCAGCATTGGATATAAATGAAGCCTTGAAAAGTTAATGCAACAATTTCTACAGGTTGATGACTTACAAACCCCTCTGTCTGCACAGAGGCGGTGTTGGAACAAACCTACTGCAGCCTCTGATCCATTATTAGGACTACCCTGTAGTGCAGAAAGAATCAGAATGGTGAAAAAAGAAGAGTGTTTTATTTCCATTGTAAAAAAGGTCACAACTGCATTCAGATGCTGAATGAGTCAGAATTTTGTTTTTTTAATCTTTGTTATTTATTTTTTCTATGCTTTGATTTCAGAGTAGGCTACACATTTCAGTAACTACTGGAAAATGGTGTTCTAAAATTTTTGGTATTGTATGTCTGTGTATGTATGCACCCCCCAATATCATACTGAACAGCCAGTTTTAGAATCTGTAAAGTCCTTTAAAGCTTCCTCTAGACAATCATTGCTCTATCCTCTAGTCCAAAATTAAAATTTTGCGATGGGATCACACCAGCTATGACATCCCTCAACATGTTGATGTTAAAAGTACTCACTACTCATGGGTTTGACCACAACCATCTTTGAATTCGGCCTTCATTTGATTACGCTGATCCGCTGTCGCAGCCGGGAAGCATGACCAAACTGAAACATTGTGTTCATCAGCTAACATTCATCTCTACATGGTACATCCACAGCCGCATGCATAAGCAGGGATCGGCAATAGAATTCTTTTTGTTTATCTGCACACAGCTTCACATTTGAATTTCAATAGGATCACTGTATCCTTGCAAGGCTCTCTTCGTCTTATAGCAAACAATGACACTGTAGATATTTGTTCTGCTCACAAAAGGTGACTAATGGATTTAGAGGAGAACAGGGCGTCATTAAAAAAACACTCACTCCAATCCTCTAGCCACTATCAAACACGAATAAACAATAAATGCACTTATTGCATATTCAAAATGTTCCAGTAACTGGCAGAAGTGGGACAAAATGATTGTTTTAAAAGTCACAAGTGTAATAGACTTTGATCTACAAAAGTTTGTAAAAACTTATGGTTAGAATAGATACATACATCATTTAAATAGGTAAGTAATTACACAAAGCACTCGATTTTTTTAGATTGCAAAACAGTGACTCTGAATTTTTAAGAAGCTTCTTTTCAGTAAAGTAGACCAAATCCATTGCTCATCACTTACGAAGCATATTTCTGTCATGTTTTTGTGCATAAAAATGCTCCGCACCGCTTCCCCTCTGTGTCTGCTTGTTGACTTTAAGCCATCAGTACTGTACATCAGGCCAAAGAGACTAGATGTATCCCCTCATATTATAGCTGAAACACTAGTGTATGTGGCAGCACCCAGTGTCATGATGGAAATGGCACGTTACCTGCAGTCACATCAGTGCAATATAAGCTCTGTGATCACTGTATATCATCTTCAAAAGACAGCCCTCCTCAATGATTCAAGCCCCATCCATTCAGATTTAATATATTCGCACTCACTGTGCATCCTGGTCGTGCTCATTTACTCATTTTATGATGCTTTAATTATTGAACAGACTTGTGTGTAGATAGTTCTGTGATGGAATCAGGCAAGGGAGGGAAAAAAGACAATGCAAAAGTGAATTTCCATAATTCAGTGGAAGTTTTAATGTCATAAGTGTCATAAGCATGAAGGTGCAATTTAGAACTTTAAGGATAACGTTTGTATTGCTACATAGCTGTTAGCATTAACATTAGCATTAACAGCTGTTTACTTCCCAGTATTGGCAAGCGCTATAGCCATTGTTGTGTTTAAAATTCAGGAGATTATAATGATATATGATACACCGTCTGAGCAGCTACTGGTTCTTCTTCAGGGCAAGGGACACAGTGACTCGGTATCGGAAAGTTACAAGACAGTCTGAACAGGCCGGGGCTAGCTGGTTAGCTTGCTAACTTCGATAAACAAGACATTGGCTTTACTTTCCACTGCTGGAGAAAGCTCTTAGTATGTAGAAGAAAGAAGTTTGATGCTGAACTCACGATGCGTCTTTTAGACTGGTAAGTAAACAGCTGTTAATGCTAACGTTGGCTATGCAGCAAAGGCAACCTCCCAAATAGCTCCTTTAAAGTATCAGTTAACAAAGCGGTGTTCAGTTTCTCTCACCAACCAGATGAATGGAAACATTTGTGTTACTCAGTAAGCTCAAATGTAACAAGAAACAATTGGAATGACTTTTTAATTAAAGAAATTGTTTCAAAGTTTCAGAGGTGGATATTGGAAATTCTCTAAACATGAAACCTTAACTATCTGTATGAAACACCAACAGCGAGCTCAGTTATCCACGGTAAAGGTTCAACTAAAGCAATTCACATCAGATCTTTAGCAATTATTTGAATACGAAAGTTTAAAGCATTTTGATAGGAGTGTTCTTTAGCCTGCTGAGAAGCAGGTCATGAGGGACCTATTCCCAAGTCGGACATTGCATCATTGCTCAAAGGGCACACATGTAAGCAGTACAGCAGGGTGCAAGCATGTCACTTTAGTCAAAGTCTGAATCAGGCTCTTTGTGAGTATTGATGTGTGTGTGCTCCCACAGACATGTTCCGTGTGCTTGAAGTGAGGTCGAACACACTCGGAGCGTGTGTGGATATGCGTGCGAGCATTCATGCTGTCTTCAAGTGTGCAGCGTGTGTAAGTCAAGCATCAATACGCATTCACACATACGCTCTGCTGCCAACCCCCTTGTGTAGGTGTGAGGCCACAGTGACCCTGGGTACTGATGCAATAGTGGGGAAAGCTGATGGATAAAGGGAGATGTCAACTGGCTTCAACAGCAGGTGAAGCCATTTTACCCACAGAAGTGCTGTGAGACATTTAACCAGGCCTGTGGCTTGCTTTTAAGTTCTATGTGCGCGCGGGTACGTGCGTGTGTGTGTGTGTGTGTATTGCCCTGAGAGGTGGTTGTGGCTGGAAGCTGCTGATTGCCAGCCAGTCTCTTCTGGCACTAGAATAGGAGGCAATGTAAGCTGTCTCTGCTCACTTTGATTTGAGAGTGCAAGTCATGCACTCAGTGATTAATCCTCTGTGAGACTTCAAACTCAGGTTTTTTCGATGGCACCAACTTAGTCTAGAAATTTTTAAGTATCATACATGCAGGGCTTCTCTTTTGTATTGTTTTTGTTCATTTATCTTTTTTTTCTCTGTCTCTTTTGCTGTTTGTTTCCAAAAGGCAGAATCTACTAATTGAGGAGAACCTGTGACCTTTTCATTATCCCCACCATCGTGCTAAAATATACCTGAATATTGAACTTGAGGTAATAGTAAACACTCTTCATTTCACTGATTTATTTCCTCCAATTGTGTCACAGCTTTCTAGTTAGTTCTTGTGTTCTAATATTTAATATTTCAAGAACCACTTAACTGCAAGATATGTGGTGTTTTCATTTGATGGCTGGAGCCATGGACAAGGCCCCTTTGACTTTTGTTTAGAGTCTCTGAAGCATAACAAAAGTAAACTCTTAATGTTTGACTGTCGTTACTTCATTCCTTCTCGCGCTTCCTTGACCACAAGTTGTCAGGCAGTAACTCCGTCTCTATGGAAACAGTATGCTTTTAACCAGGCAGGAAAGCGTAGAGGAGGCGGAGAACAAAGCAGTGAGGAGGAGGGGGGAGATGGCTTACAGCTTATCCATGCTTCGTGCAAAGAAAAATTACATAATTGCGGGAAAAAAAGGCCGGCTGGCCATGCATTTCGTATTTTGCTTTTGCACAACCCTTCTTAAATTTTCCTGCATCCTTGAGCACACCATCCTCCTGCACCTGCATTATATCAAGCGATGAAAAAGTTTCTTTGACAAAGAAATAAAGGAGAGAAACAATTTGCTGCTATGAATTACAGTGCATGTCTTTCAGGTTTCAAGTTTTTGCAAGTTGACTTTCCACCTGAAAAGAATGAAAACCAATGAAATGAAAGTTAAAACATATTGAAAAATATACTTTATTGTCTATATCCTCTGAATACATTTAGTTTTTTTATATATTATGATAATATAATGACACATTAGCAGATCTGCCTTGGCTCATTTTGCCGAGGAAATGTTCACAAAATATTCTCTAGGTAAGATGTACCCCTTGAGGATGCGTAGTTGTCGACTTACTCCCTCAGCCCTTAAAGGTTTGATCTCGCAAAAGTTCCCCTGAGTTTTCAGAGTAATGGAAAGGCACTTAAGTTGGCAGTGGGATTTCCCTAAGGAGACGTACCGAGGGGAAGTCAACAAGTGTCAGAGACAAGGAGCGTGAGAGACGAGAGGCAACCTGGGCCAGAAGTAAGTCAGAGGGAAGGAAATGAGATGAATGATTTAGAGCAACTAAAGAGGGAAACAGCGTGAGGATGAAAAGGGAGAGAGACGGAGTGAGATGTGGTGGAACTGCAAAATACTGGATATAAGACAGGAAGGATGAGGCAGAAGCAAATGAGACGAAGAGTAGGAGCCTGCTTTGCTCTCCGTTCTTGAGGAATAGTAGTCGGCTACGGAGAAAACAACAGGCATTAATTAACAAAACTTACTCAATCAGCTTTTTCATGGCCCAGTTAGGAATGATTTTATTTCGCTTATTTTTCTTCTGTGAGGCAAACACATTCACGGCCGGACTTTACTGTGATGTGTTGTATTATATCAAAAGGACAGGAAGATCTGGAAATCAATGATACGTTTTGCCTCCATAGTCATATTAAACACAGATGCATCTATTGCATTTTGTCAAAGACGTTATTATATAGAGGAGAGAGGAAAAGATCCTTCCTGGCACATTACATTGGTGAAAAAGACTAAACCTTTTGTTATAATGACAGGATTTTGCAGAAATACTCACTATAAGTCTATCAAATGTTGTTGCCTTTACCTTTACTTTTAGAGCTAATGATAAAGTGACGGCAGTGATGAAAAAAAAAAAAACTGCAGACAAATTCATTTTACAGTTCATTTGAGCCAGTGATTTATTTGGTTCACCTTTAATAGTAGAACCAGTCGTTCCAGAACAAGCTTAAAATGGGAGAAAATTATATTGATTTTACACTATGTTTGAAACAGTGGAGCCATTATCTGCACAATATTTTGAGCCCCTTGGAGGCACATTTTGATTTAAGTGGAAACCTACTTTCAAAATAATTACTGTTGAGAAAGTGCATCACATCATGTACCACTCATAAAGTTAGGAGTCATTTTAAGATATTTATTGCAGCATGGTTATGGGTTATGAATCATTTTTAAAACATTAAATGATTAACTCAATCTTTAAGCCTTTATTTATTTCCAAACCGCTGTTTGAAAATGGGATTTCTGTCAAATTGTGATGTCTGAGCACATTTTTTCATACTGCAAATTTCCATCCTACTACTGTCCAATCAAACAAGTCTGCGCTTCGTTCAGTAATTGGCTGATGCTGTGAATCAAGCAAACAACATTTATAACTAATGCACAGCTGCCCTTAGCCCAGCCCTCTCAAGAAATATTTCTCCAGAAAGAAAGCTATGTCAATGGAAGAAAGGGATGTAAAATATTTAGCCCAACAGATAAGTGACATATTGCTAGTGTACTCTGCAGTGTAAGTATTTTATCCTGCTGTGACAATTTCACTGTTATAAGACAAAATTGCAAATTGTTGTTAGTTTCGTTTTTTTCTTCTTTTTAATCCTAGTTTATCTTCTTCAATGTTTTTTAAACTATGAATTGCACCAATTTAAAGAAAATTCTTTCTATAGTTTTTTTGTCTATTATTTTGGCATTTTAATACCATTTCTATTTCTTCAGGTTTTCAGGTTCTTTATTTCATTATTTTGGCATTTTAACAATATTTTGTGGTCTTCTGTTTTTTGGCTGGACCACATCAGAAAGGCCAGCCCTATAATGAATGTGAATGTCACTGACTGACTGAGTGATGACGTTTCCCCACTGACCTAACCTTCTTTCAGAAGGAGTTGGCGCTAATAGTATTACGTCATCAGGGTCATTTACAGGCAGTGTTTCTAATTTAGCATCTTTGTCACTTGATTTACTGACTTTTCAGATCCCTTCTTCAAATCTTTTGAAAAACCATTTTCTTTAAGTTATGTGTTTAGTGAGTTTGTTAGACGAACAGAAAAACATGTAAAAGAAAACAGCTTTATTGGGAATTTGGCTGAACTACAATACTGTATATGTGAGCACAGAGAAAGAAGCAACAGGTACAAGGTTGAAACCGGCTGATATTTAGCCACTTTTCATGGAAAGTAATTGTTTACAGTGGTTCCCCAACAGTTTCCACTACATCCTCAATATCGCACATTGACCACACGGCCCTGTCTTGTTATCAGAATTTTGTTGTATCCAAAAATCCAATGAGGAGTTAAGCCTGAAATATTTCAAAAGTTACTTATAGAATTAAAAAATATTTAATTATTAATGAAATACTGCTGATGGGTGATATGAAGGGTGACAACAATAGGTCCTGAAACTGAAGTTAGTGATGCAGCCAGGATAGCTCTGTATGTCTGTGTTTGTGTGTGTGTGCTGTAGTTATAACAGTTAGCAGTCCCTCGGGTGTCATCCATCAGTTTCATCACTAGCACACAGAATGACAAATTAATATGGCTCACATCCAACCTGGAGCCTGCTGTGTCTCACTTCCTTTGTTTTCTTGCCCTCAACCTTTATTATCCTTTTGTTTTTTCCGTCCTCTTTCATTAATCTTGTACTTCTTTTGATCATGTTCTGCTGCCGACCATTTCATCACTAACTTTCTTAGCAGAACTTTCTCTCATTCTCACTCATTTTTAGAACCATCTCTTTTCTCTTCCATCTTGTATTCACCCTGTCTCTCACTAACATTCTCTGTCATTTCGTTTCTGTTTTTCTTTACCACTGTATATTTCTGACTCTTTCTTTTTCTGTCACACTTTTTGTTTTTCTTTTCTTGTCTCCTTGCTTTTGACCCATCTTCTCTCTCAGTCTCTGGCTTCATTCTTAGTCATTCTCAGTATGTCTGTCTCTCTGACTTTTTGTCTCTCTTCTGTACAGCTCATATTTTCTCTCCTTTTAATTTTTTTCTAGAATGTCACATATAACTTTGTCTCATCTCTTTTGCTTGTTTTTCCTTTGTCTTTACTTTTTATATTTTCAGCATTTTTGATTCTCTTATGCATGCAAGCAAATGGCAAACATGAAGATCAGGTTAAATCATAGGGTGAAATGTGAAAAAAAAAAAAAAAACTGTGTTGGATTTATTAACATAAAAGCATGGGGCAAGATTTTCTCTGATCTTGTTTTCTAATACATTGAAATTTCCATGTATGATTCTCCCTTAAATTCAAATGCAATGAGGAGAGCAACACAAAGTTCAACTTCAGCTTTCTGTGCCAGTTTGACACCTATATTGTACATGTTTGGGGTAGAATGGACCTAAAACAGACGACAAAATTATCCAATGTTGTACAAATAAACAACTGATTCCTGCTGTTAGAGAGCCGCTCTTTTTCTTTTTCTTTTTCTTCCACCATTCACACCATGTATTGTTCTCACAAAATGACACAGCCATGTGTGCCACCAATTATCCAGTAATGTATTGGAGTTTGGTTCTTTAGACGCCACTTCATTGTTAACCTGTCGTAACTCAGAAACAAAAAGCATCACATCGCTTGTGACTGACAAAACAAATGCAGGGAAAAAATGCAGCCCTGTCAGTTTTATCATTCTGAAGCTGGAGCTCAGCTTTCACCTGCTATGACTGAAGAAGAGAAACATTTTCACAGCATTCAGTCTCTCTTTGCCTCATTGTCTCTTTGTTTTCTATCCACACCCCTCTATATTTTGCACTTCTGCATTTCTGCTTTCTCTCACGCCCCCTCCATCCCTTTGTTGAATCCTCTCCTCCCTCCTCGGTCTTCCGAACCTTTAACTTTCTTCGACACAAATTCCTGCTGAGGGGGGGTTGGTCTGGCAAAATTAAATGAGATTTGATTTTTTAACTTTAATTGATTTACCCTTGCTGAGATGGTCACAGTGAATGGTCGTGCTGAATAACTTGCGTATCGAACACAAATTCTCTCTGGCTGTGAAATCAATGGCAGAGGACTTATTGGAGTAAGTGTTTGCATCAGCAGTAAATGGATGATGTTTCTCTTTTCTTTGTGTTATTCAGTTACACTTCTTTTATAGTCATTTTCTATCTGCCGCCGTAGCTGGCTGTGTTTCCTTCTGCCCGACTTTATGTCTCTCTACATGCCCTGGTTTCACTTTACCACTCTTGTTCTTTTGTCTGTCTTTTGGTCCATATCTCTGGTTTTTAAAGCAAAGTTAGAAAAGATCAACATTCCTGCTACTACATCTGTTTTTAGGGCCACATTATACTGTTCCCGTCAGAGCAATATTTTCCTCCTGCATATCAGTAAGGTCAGGATCTACATTGAATGTTGAGGTAATCCCCTTGACTCTCTACAAGTGCAACTCTGCAACTTTATCACTCTTTATTATCGCCGTCTTTCTTCTTCTATCTTAATCTGTCTGTTCACCTGCCTCTGTGCCTTCCCTCCCTCTCTCTGTGCCTTGTTTCTCTCTCTGCTTATAATAATTCAGGTTCTGCTTCCATGCCTTGCTATTCATAAACTGCTAGTGATCCAGGAAACATGCTTCAGAGGCATTGTTGTTCTGGATGTTGAACAGTAGCGCTGCGCCTGTTCTGCCAGTCCAGGCTGCGTATCCTTCCGCAAAGCTGACTGGGGCCAGATCTGCACTGGTCCCAGCTTATTTTGTGTGATGCAAATCTCTGAGCTGTTGCTGAAACTCAGCCACTCTCTGACTTGTATTTGACTTTTCAACACCTGGAAATGACTCAAAGCAACTCCCTTCTTCTCATGGCCCTCGCCTCTTCCGTCTCAAGGGTCACCACTGTGGCATCTTTAATGAAAGCGGTGCTTAAAATCTTTTAAGAGTCAGAAGACTAGACTGCCCCCTTCGTTCTTTCTCAATCTTTCATGCTCAATTTATCTCTGTGGGGGTCTTTTCCCCTCCCTTCAAATATATTTCTCTTTCTACTTTTGTTAGTGTGTGCGAGAGAGCATGTGTGGCTGCAGCCATTCATAGTTATCAGTGAACCTACCCTTTGTGGTACTCCTCTACCTGGCATTGACTAGCTATTACAGGACTATAGGCTACTTAGGTCTTGACACAGTTTCTTAAATCCATCACAACTAACTTAAAGCTGCACTAATCAGTTCATGTTAACTTGACAAGCAGGGTCGACTTTTAATTACCACCTGACTCTACAGTTTTTCTTAGTTCCACTGAGCATTTTAGCATTTTTCAGCTCATTGTTTTGATTTAACAGCCTGCCGTGTTACTGTTTTAGTTCACTCGTGCAACTCTCTCTACCTTCCTCTATTAGGGAAAAAGCTCTAATCAACCCACTGTACACTACCTGCCCAGCCGCAAACAGCAGATAGACAAAGTTAGCTACTAGCTAAAGGCTAATGGTGTATGTAGCCTTTAAAGAGCTAAATATTTCCCACCAGAGTTGGTTGAGACCATAATGGATCTCCAACTGCAGCGTAAATATTGCACTACATCATCATGTTTATATTCATCACTGTCTGCTAGCTGTATAAATTGGCAACTGCTTGCTAACAGCTTCAAGATAACAACTGTATTAGAGTGAACCAGAGCAGTTGAGTTGCAAGCTGTGAATCAAAACCAATGAGATGAACTGCAGAGTACGGCAATATCTCTCTTTGGTTTGAACTTTCATTTGACATGTAGCCATTTGACCAACTGTAAATATTGAAATATTCATTAGATTAGATTAGATTAGATTAACTTTATTAATCCCACAACTGGGAAATTCATTTACATGACATTTTCATTACAGCTGCTTTTAAACAACATATGGACAATTTATCCCAAAACAGACGTATGACAGTCTGCTTTGTCAGCACTCTACTCGCTGGTGCGACAAATGAAAGAATATACTATATTCATCAGGGTCTAATTACACTGATGATGATCAGAATTGATCTCACAGGTAAGCATGAACACCCTAAATACTCCCAAGTAATCGTAAGTCAAGCAGCATATAAGAATAATTCAGCAGTAATGAACATTTGTGCACATGTCGGCAAGGAAAAATAATATCCACACTGTACATTCATCATACCCCCTGTGAGCTTTACTTGTTCATATTTCATGCAGTGTGGGTGCTTATCTGCCAACCAAATATTACAAGTTTAAGATGTTAATCTGCCTGCTAATTCTGCTCCTCGCAAAATTAGATTGCTTCAAAGGATTGCAGATAGTGGTGAAATATTCAGTTTGGTCTTTCCTGATGGAACATTACAATTTTAGTTTTCTCATTAGGGTTTGTTATAAAACCCTTCTAATTACCATTATCAAGTAATCAGTGTTTGATCATGTTGTGTGGCCTCCACTCTGTAGCGATTGACGTACTCCAAAAAAAGGTCACCTTTGAAAAGGCTCAAATGTTCTTTACACCTTTTTCAGTTTTATCAAATTGAAATGAAATTAAGATGAAAGATATCATTACAGTATGCCTTCTTTATTATTTTAAAGCCTTTACCCTGATAATATGACAAAGATATGTGCTGTGTGTGTAAATTATGTTGCAAAATTAGCCTGAAATGCCAGATGATTCTAAAATGTCAACTTCCAAAGTGTCTCATTTATTTAAATGAATCCATATTCATTATCATTATTTCTCTCTTCCTTTATTTGGCATTTCACTCCTTCTCTTTTATTTTGGAAGGGCCAATTCCCTCTGCTCACACTTATTATTTTAAAGACTGAGGCTCTGCTTGACTCGTGAGCAGACAGAAAAAGAGATGACTGGCTCTATTTGAAACCGTTTTGTTAAAACCATTTTCATCATCCCCCTGCGGTTTGGCGGAGTCATTGAATGGTTGGTGGTTAGTTTGCTGGCTTTGCTGACTCACAGGGAGATGGAGACAAAATTCCTGGGCCTTATTGGGGGGGCAAAGAAGAACAGACTCTGTTCGAAAACTTTATTTCGTGTTCAAACTCCAGAATCTTTGTGGAAGTGTTGCAAGACAAGATCCAGAATTTTATTTCAGTTGTTTTCTTGCTCTCTTGTTCATGTTCCTCTGTATCGCTTTTGCCCTTTCTCATATTGATTCAAATGGGGAGAAATAGATGGAAGTTTGGAATGGAAGCTCCTTTCTGGATAACAGCTCCCTTGCCTTCCCTCCCTCGATGCCCTCTGTTCTGCTGAGTCATTTGCTGTTGTGCCACAGTCGATGCAGCTTAGAAAACCACCGACAACGAACGGCAGAGCTGAATTCCTTTCTGGGGAGCGCAAGCACCAACCAATTTTTCTTTCCTTTGAAAAATTAGAGCCCAAATCTAATCTTGTCCCTCGCTATCAAATTAGCAATTAAAATTGCAAACAATAGTTTGGCTGGTTTCACTGTTCACTGTGCCACCCTGGGGCGAACTGGCTTTGCCTTTCCAAAGATTTTTAAATGTCACAGTCAAAGAAGTTGAAAAAGACCATTACCAGTGACATTTTATTGTGTAAGTGTGTGTGGTATTAGAGCATACAAACACACATACATTCATTTTCCCCGGTGCAAATATTAGACCTTAGGTTGTTTGAGATTAGTGCCTGCTCATCACTTGTTTTGTACTTCACTTTATGTTCAGTGCAGTGCTCTGTTTTGACCCCAGTTTCACCCGCTGTGGTAGGCACTCCATTTCATAAAAAGAATAAGTAGCAGAGGTCCCCTTCAGTGTGTCCTTTACAAAAACAGAGGTATAAAATCAAGTCTGCAGATTTTTCTGGTAAAACCCGTAGTTGTGGATGTGGATATTACATTGCTAATGAAGGAAAATATGGATTATATTCCATGTATTTTTCTTACTTGGAGCGACACACATGTTGCTATGCCACAATCTTTGTTGAAATATGTTGAATATTTTCCAGAACAGCTGCCATTTTTAAGCCTCCGCTTCAGAGTCAACACGGCCATAATGTCCTTTTCTGACCCGTCTCTCACTGTCATAAACCTGAAGTTTGATTTGAGGAAGTGATACTATCCCACAGGCACTGGTAGGAATTATAGGGGCCCTTAACAAGATGTGACTCTGGACACATTAAAAAACTCCATCAATCTCTGACTTTATGGGCCCTCCCCCTCTGGAGCTCAGGGCTGCCTGACTCATTACCTCTACTCTACTCACTTCACTTCCTTTATGTGTTGCCTTCAACCAACTGGAGCCCATTAGGTAACTCGCTGTATGGTTTCAAGTGTTGTCATTGGGGTACAGTATAAAAGTGTCAGACAATTATATTCAAACATAAATTCACATTTTTAACTAGATTGAATAACTATTTGTAAGTCCTAGCTGAATGATGCGGCCTGTATCACTGGGGATGGGGCCATGGTGCCACATTTCTTGACTGTGGATAAAGTAGATCCCAGGGAGGATCCTGAGGCATTCCCAGGTCAGATTGGATATGTAATCCCTCTAGCGTGTTCTGGTTTTGCCTGGAGGTTTCCTCCTAGTTGGACATGCCCAGAATACCTCCATAGGGAGGAAACTAGGAGGCACCCTGATCAGATGCCTGCACCACCTCATTTGGCTTCTTTTAATGCAAAGAAGCAGCAGTTCAACTCCTAAGCCCGTCTGGATATCAGAGCTCATCCTGTCCCTGAGGATGAGCCCAAACACCCTGACGAAAAGTTTTTCTGACATATTCACAATCTTATTCTTCTAGTCGCAACCCAAAGTCGGTCACTTTCGTGCCTGAAGGTGAGGAATAAAACTGAGATCGACAGGTAATTTGACAGTGAAAAGAACAGCCAGTTTTAGCGATCAGGTTCTGGTTGGTTGCAGGAACATCTTAAGTGAAAATCAAAGTTAACCACCACACACTGAAATTACCTTACTGTGACTTTATGAAGAACGAACTATGCGTTTCATCTCTGGCCACAGTCAAGTAATTTCAATGTGCGGTGGTAATTTTCAAGGATTTTGACAGAATCACCCCCAGAATCTCACTCTTCCCAACAACAGTCGGGTAAAATATGCCCGTTGATCACATGTGTCATATTACTCTGCCCCATAACGAAGATCCCACATTATGTAAATTTATTACATCACACTCGGCTGTAAACCGCCCCAACGATCAAAAGTTTCAGAATATCCTTCCCGTTAGCCACAACCAGTTTTTGCTTTCATGATCCAAGAGGCTGGTGTACCAATACTACTCCACTGATATACTTTTCATGAGTTCAAAGGAGTAGTTTGATATTTTAGAAAATAGGGTTACTCACATTATTGCTGAGAGTTAGAGGAGAAGATTGATACCACACTCACTGCTTGAGTTAGGTAATTAGCTTAGCTTAGCATAAATACTGTTGTCTTGTGAAATAGTTTGTATTATATTGTATAAATTTTAGTTTGTTTACAGATTTAATTAACAAGTGTCAATTAGTGAGCTGAAGGGGCACTGTTGGATGTGTTTTTGCAATTTGGAGAGAGTCAGGCTAGCTTTTTCCCCTTGCTTCCAGTTTTCATGCTAAGTTCATCGCCTCTTGGAGCTAACGCCATAGGTCGCACATAGATAGGAGGAGATCAGTCTTATTTATCACTTGGCAAAAAATAAACATATTCCCCAAAATGTACTTTATTTTCCAAAGAGAAAATGAGATGTTCTTAGAGTCTCAAAGGCTATGTAAACATTGTAAATATTATAGTCTCCACATCTCAGCGGTGTACAGCAATTTCTATAGGTAGGACTTAGCGAGCATAGTCATGATCCTCTGTCAATCATAGTGAGGATTTACAGTATATCCAGTAATAAGCCCACTGACCCAGAGAAAGATATGTCAAACCCCAGTAATAAACCTGTAAACCACCAATCATACGGAGAAAAAAACAACAGCAATACTTGGTTGCACGAGCTGTGAATCAACTTATGGATTTAAAGCAGGAGGCCAAAAGCTACGGTGCAGGGTATAAATTCTGCAAATGAAAATGGATAACATGGGGGTGGATATGAATGGTTGGGCGGGTGCGTGTATGTGTGTGTGTGTGTGTGTATGAGTATGAGTATGTGTAAAGCTGTGAATAAGGAAAAGGAGGATCCCTGGATGACATCGGGGCTGCCACGAGTCATCAGTTCCCAATACTGCTATTCATGAATCACTTTAACAAATGGCTAAGAGTGTGTGCGCATCCCTGTGTGTACATGAATGTGTGTGTTTGAATGTATGTGTGCTGGATCACAAAAAGTAAAAAAAGAAAAAAAGAAATGCTTCCTTGAAGTGTACAGATTATAGGCGTAGCTATACGTCAGTGCTTTGAGTTATGGATTGTCTTTGTCTATCTGCCCGCTCATCCGACCGTCAAACATAACATCTCTGGTGACAAGACAAGACTTATTGATTCTAACTGAATTTGGTGAGTCCGGGTCGAAGGCATAATGCATGTATTTAAAATCAAAATGTTAAAGGTTCTCAGACATATCTGAAATCAATTCACTGTCTGTCTTGATTATTTCTTGATTAGTTCCACTTCTTTCTTTTTTCTTTTTTTTTTTAAAGGAAATTACTGTGGAAAAGACAGCACCTTGCTAACAGATAAGTGAAATAATAGAAGAGGAGGAGCCTGCCTGTCTAGCAGATTGCCAATTAAGACCAGCCTTAATTTGTGGTGAGTCTGCAATCAATGTTAACTTGTACGTTTGAGGAAATAATAAGGTGCCTCTTTGTGAGTCTGACCTCTAAACATGTGTGAACTCTGTAAAGGTCATTGCCAAGTCTCTTAATTGTACAGGGGCAAAGAAATCTCAGAGGACTTGGAGAGATGGAGGCAGACAGATATATGTCTGAATTACAGGATCATCTGAAAGAGAAAGTACCAGAGAGAGGGAGGGAGAGAGACATGTTTTCATCTCTCTTTGACTTTAAGACCCACTTCAAATGCCTTGTGCAATTGTTATGGCTGCTAACAGTAGTGTCCGTGTGCCAGGGGTATAAATGAAGAGAAATTGTTTGGATATTATCTGATATGGACTACATCAGGATTTTTGCTAAATCTGTTAAGAAATCATAGGACAAAAAGTTGACCCTGTAATTTAAGATCTTAGCTCATAAAATTTTCCCATATCAAAAGTTAGACTTACCAGAGTGTACACAAATAGGATAAAAACACAGAGGTGTACATAGCTTTAAGTTCAGTATTACGTTCAGGTTAATCTTCAACAATATTTCGTCAGTTTTCATGACATTCGTTGTGCAGTGCAGGTTTAAGAGTGAGTGATTGCAAAGGTGTTACATTTATCTCATGATCCGATTTTGAAGTCTGGCACATTGCGTGACTAGATACTAGATGGACAAACTGAAGTCAAGGACTGTCTTAAAAGTACATTCAAAATGGCCCCAAGAGATTTTCTTATTTGTCAATAACTTCTCAACTCAATTTCTAACGACCTGTGGTATAGGCCCATCCCACTGCCATTATAAATCCAAAGCCAAATATTTTGATACATTTTTTTTATTTTTGCTTTGCGTTGTAACATGTACATTGTGCATGTGTTAAATATACATATGGTTGCTTCTTGTGTTGCATTTTAACATGCTGCATTTAAATTGAAGTAAATGCTGAGGGGCTAATATAAAAAAAAAAACACTATTTCTATTCTATCATTTGCGTTGCACAGTACAATGGGTAATTTTTCTGTGTTTCTTATTTCCAGGTTGTGTTTCTCTGGTGTCCACTGAATTATACCTTAGTAGAAGGGTAACAATAGCCTACAGCTCAAAGTAAGCTTGTGTGCAGAGGGTTGTTGGTTTGTGTCCCCCAAGTGAAATTGAAAAAACTGGGTGAGCAAGGTAAATTAGCTCTCCCTTTCACTCAGTAGACTCACCCTTAAGTAAGACACTCAGTTGCTAACTCCAGTGTAGGTGATGAGTGTTTAACAGTAAAAGAAGTACAGTACATGCTGTGAATCGGTAAAACACAGTGCTGATTTGCTAAAAAGAGCGAATGCATCTGTCCCTGGGCAATAATTGAACATCTAAGACTGAAATGAAACCCGGTGATGCTATAGAAAAGTCTGTTTTGAAGTCAGTGTCCTGAGACAGCGCTCGGATCAGCAGGCAAGTGCTTGCACTCTGAGGAGAGGAGCTCTCCATGGTGCTGCTGCTGCTGCACACACTGCTGCTCCTTGTAAAATCACTCAATGCTCCACAGTCAGTTGAGAGTTACTGCTCCACAGCCCTCTTGCAGTTTAGGCTGGAAGCTTTCCCTGGTGTTAACAGCCTTGGTGCTCCTTACCAACAGTCAACTCACATACTGGTGCACTAGCAGCTTAGACAGAAACGTATTATTTTACTTTAAACAATCTTATAAAACCTGCTTTTGAACTCATCTGAGGCTAGAAATAGCTCAGGCAGAGGCAAGCTAGTTTAAAAAAAAAAAAAAAAAAGTTTATTTATGAGATTTGGGAGTTTGAAACAGCAACAAGTTTGCTCCCTTTTGTTGGACTCCGCACACAGCAGTGTCCAATCTGTTGCCTGTCAAAACCAGAATAGTGTTTCTTTTATTGATCCCCAGTCAAGATGTTCAGAATTGATTTGTGGATTAAGAGACAGAAGGCAGTTACATCTCCATGTGTTTACAGCTCCCAGTGCGTTATAGTGGACAGAGAGCTGCTGAAGGGCTCGTCTCATGAATTGTCTCCACTCTACAGGCCTACCCAAATCCTAAACAACGCAGTGAAAAGCCTTTGAAAAGTGTTAATTTCCACTAGACAGATGTATTTTAGTGCATTTATTTCATTGGAAATGAACAGCATACAGCCACTCTGTTTTGAGCCCACATGTTATCAGCATACGTTTTGTCAGTGTCTAGAGCTTTAGAGCTTTGTCAGTGTGGAGTAAAATGCCACTTTATTGATTGGCAGGAGGTCGGACTGGCTTTCTAATGAATTCAGGGATGATCTTATTCCCAGATTTATTTTCTCTTGTTTTATCCTCCTCTTAATAACACGGAGTAGGCTTGACATTGATTGAGATCCTGCCGAATAATGAGTGGAGAGCCCCTCCTCAATTCTGTCTGCAATGCTCCCTCCTCTCCTCGCATCACACCTCCTCCCGCTTCAGCTTCGCATCCTCAGATTTCCTTGTGTTTTTGCTCCAACTGTGTAGTTAGAGGAATATTTTGATGTTTCTCTTTTTTCAGTCTGTCTCGCTCCCTTTCTCACCGTACGTTCCAGTGTAACTCTCGTTCTCAGTCACACACAAACATAGCCGCAGGCAAAACACAAGCAATTGTCTGTTATTCTAGTCAATAAATAGAAGATAAACATCATTTTTGTTGGATTTCCAAGCTTGTGTACTGATATCAGTCGGTTTCTCTCAAGTTCTCCCATTTGCTCTTTATAGTGGCGTTGTTTGTGTATATTGGTTCCAGGGCTATTCATATTTGGTGTGTCTTATCTTTATCTTACCTCATACTAGGAAGACAGTGGGTGTAATGGTAGAAAAAGGACATTTACCACTAACTATCATTCCTTTACTCACTAAGAGCTGTATCCAGCAGTGGAAAGCAACCCTGTTGTTTTGCTTTTCTTCTACTGAAGTTAGCATTCTAACTAGCAAGCCCGGTCTGATCACTTTCCAATACCAAGTCACTGTAGTGCTGCTCAGAGGGTGTATTGTAACCTCTTACATGCTAACGCTCGCTATGTAGCAATAGCAAAACTTACAAATAGAACCTTCAAAACATCACTAAAATGACTGATTACCAAAATAGTTGTTAGGTGTCACTTTGTTGAGTTGACTAATCAATTAATTGACCCCTTTTTTCAGCTTGAATATGAATGATGAAGAAAACACAATATACAATTGTTGACAATTTATCTTTTTACCATATCTCAATAGTTTGAGCCTATTTCATCCTATTGTTGTCATTATTATGTGCACCTTTAAAATAATTAAAGTACAGAAAGACACTACTTGCTTTATTTCAAAGTAAAGGCTTGATTTTTTTTTATTTTTTTTTAAACTAACAGACAGAAAGAAAGATGATGGAGGTACTCACCCGCTCATATCTTTTTTTCCTCCCTGTATTATAACAGTGTTAATATAGACAGAAATTCACTGAATGGTTCATTTTAGTGTTGCTATATATGTTTTAGTGGATTCATACTCTTGGGAAGTAGCCAAAATGACTGCAGAGGCACCAACTTTTGAGTCTCTCCATTGAGAGTTTGTAGCATTAATGTGGAAACGATAGATAAGATGTTCACAAGGCACAATATTCATAGTAATAATTTAAAAGGGGAAAAGTGCCACCCAAAACTATTAATATTTGAGTAATGACATGACATGCTAATGGCATGTTTCACTGCCAGCAACTTCTTCAGGTTTCTTCTCTGTTCTGATTCCACTGAGTGTTTTTTTTCCCCCATTGTCAGTGAATACAGAACGGGAAGCTGTGACGGCGTCTATTTGCCAAGATCACTGTGACAAAAGTTAAATCAGTCTTTTGCTTTAGTTTGACATTTGGAAAGTTTTAGTGAAATTAGATGTCTGCATTTTTTTAAAAGGTGCCACACACTCACACAAAATGATGTGAAGCACTAAAATAAATTCGACACAGACGCTCACTATCCTTGTTAGTTTGGCCTTGATGAAAGAATGAGGACTGTTTGGCGTTAGTAAGGATGAGACTTTGATCTGCTGAGGAAGAACTTTTAGAAATAGATTAAGAACAAGGGGAAATATTTTCCGACTGAGGTCTTAATCAAAAAATAACAGGCAAACTTTCTTACAATACAGCTGCTTCTTTTAAAGGATGAGAATGGGCTTGTAAACAAACAAAACAAATTCAGATTCAACTGTGAAACTACCGGAAAAACTCAGAAAACCTCAAAAAAAAAAAAGAAGAAAAAAGCAGATATACACACATACATACAAACAGGGTCTGCATGCTAAGACACTGATAACCTTCCTCAGTGTCACAATAAAAAACTACAACTAATTGGTATTTTTTGGAAACAATACTCAACCAGAATACAAATGGCTACTTTGATTATTTTAAGAAAACAGGGGGATGGAGATGAATACCAACATCTAAGACTAGTTGCACTTTAGCATGCTGTGAACATGCAGGGATGTTTTCTAGGTATGGTATTGAGGCATTTGAAGTTGACACTCTTAAGGATAATTCGAGTGACAGTTTATAAATCAGGAGTTTGTTATGCAAAGAGCACAAAGACAGGGAGATGAGAGTATGTTTTGGATATTTTGATTCACATCTCTTCTGGAGACTGTGTGTTTATGTGGTGTTCTCAAGTCTCCACATCAAAGCCAGAAAAAAACAACTGACAGCGTAATTATCTTTGAAGATTAGTGGATGTCATGACAGAAGGTAGCAGGTACTCGCCATCTTATGTGAAAGTAGCCAACTAATGTTACTCAAACATATTCTCTGAAGGCTCAAATCAGAATTCATGCATTGTAAAATATTCATAAAAACACAGGTTATGTCTGTTTTTTTTTAATACAAACCTCTACTGAGCTCAATCCATCACAATGGAGTTGTACATACTGCACATGGTGGGAGCCTGATAATCAGACTGAATTGCCATTTCTTTCATTTCCACCTCATTATTCAGTCTTGACATGATGTTCATTCAGCTGTTTTCTATTGTTTGACCCAAATAGAGACCTATTCATCCTATCTACATCATTTTCTCTCGACCAGAAGCTGTGTGTTGCAGTTTCCAGGAACACTTAACTTAATGTTAGTCATGTCAAACAAGGGACACATGCTGATTTAAAACTCGTTACTTCTGTGAGGTGACTGTATGACAGCCTGTATGCTTGCTGCCATTTGGAATGATTCTGGCTGTGGTATAGGAAGATGAAGTCTCTATTCTTAAACCCACCTGCAGAACTCTTAACCTGATGGTTAAGGTGTGTTACACAGAACCATCTGTGAAGGCTTCGTCGGAAACTCGTTTGGAAGAATGCAGGTGCCGTCACAATAATATACTTGGCGGGTAATTGGACAAACCTCCCGTCTATCATGTGACGCAGTAGGAGAATGCCAAAGAGGAAACACAACAAAACAGCGGGCCGAGCAGCAGTTTGAGGAGCTTTGAAAGCATGTCGGTAGACGATTCTTGCCGTTTTTTGTAAGGAAAATGTAGGTACTCTTATGAATACCAAAACAGCCACTTCTCCGTAGCTGCCCGCAGGTCCTCCCTCATAGGATGCTGATTGGTCTACCTAGCGAATAGCTGTCTGGATTCTTGCTTTTGACAAATCCAGTTGCCTCACAAGGTTACAAAACTCTTAAGTTGTAACCTTACGGCTCAGTTGTTTGTTTCAACTGGGAAATCAGCCGCCCATGAGCACACCAGACTTGTTTAAAAAGGTGAAAGAAAACTAGGGATGTGACAAGTGATTAATCATACGGAAATAGAATAATATGAGTATTTTGAAGCGCTGTGGCAACTGGGCTGGTGGTGGTGAAACAAAGTGCTGTAACTGTACATCAGGAAGATGATGTTTTTTTCAAGGTAAATCTAAATTTGTGCAAATTTAGATTAAAAAAAATTGTGTTAGGAAAGAAATATTGAAGGAGACATAATGCTGCCCACCATTTTTTCTTTTTGTAATCATAATGTGTAAATGCTTATATTGAATGAATCAGCAAATTCTCAAAGCAAAATGTTCATATTTCACCTACAACTTCAAGACCTACAACTGGGGTTAAGGCAAGGCAGGTAATGTTAAGGCAACTCAAAGCAAGGTTTGGTCAAATGGGTTAGGGGTTAGGTTTAGGGTTAAGGGTTAGAGCAAAGTCGATGCTTATTTGAAACAGGAGATGGGGACTGGGGACAGTTCAACTCAGTCTAAACCTAATAGCATGTGGGACACAGGATGCAATTGACATTCTCCGGTGTGAAAGTCCTGTGCTTTTGATGCTCATTCATCCGCCCTAACCTGAGGATTTCACTCTCCCCGGATGGGGAAAAATGTTGCCAGAGAACATAATGAAGGCAGCAATTTCCTCCAAACGCTGTCTGACAAAGCAAATTAGTGCTTCAGAAATAGGGAAATTTAAGTTGCCTGAATACACCTATAGATTGAACGCAAAGGCATAAAAGCCTGCTTCCTACACGCTCCTCCAAAGTCCCACACACACGCACGCCAACACACTTAAACCACGGCATCTAAGGCTGTCCTCTCTGTCTCCCAACACACCAGGAAATGTTTTTCTTCTCTGAGGCGGCCTAAGTGGAGTGGTCCACTGAAGCCAACCCTCTGTAATTAACTGTCACAACGCTTCAAAACTAACAAATGGACTTTGTGTCAAGGAGAGCCCATTAATTTACTGGCCTCCACTCATCGATCCACAGCCTATTATCTCCATTACGGCAGGCTTTCATGTCTGGGCATCCTCTCCTGCTAACCCTCCATTTTTCTGTCTCACTTTTGCACAGATTCCCTGGAACTGGCAGAAGCGTCTCGTGGACAATGTGACTTTTCAACACGTACGCGCGCAGACACGCACCAGGGACCAAACCCATAAAGGTAAATGCACTGAATGAACCCTCACATATTGTATGCTTCTGGACACGAGGACATGCTCCCTCCATCTACCTTTTCTTACTGCATGAGTAAATCACGGCGACATGAGTCGGATAATAATGTAATAAGCAGTGGTGCTTGGGACATACATATGCATGGACCAATACACTTCACATGAACACACACAAATGATCAAATTCTCACACGCGCACACACACACACACACACACACGCACACACACACACACACATTCCTTTACACACTCTACACAGTTCTGTTTCCCTTCCAGTCAAACATATTTAAAAACTCATACTGCACTTCCACATTGGCATGACAACCCGAGGGGAGAAATCTTCCATATGTGACACTAATAAGTGCTGCTTGGAGGGAATGGAGAGCCATTTCTTCATGAGGCATAAATAACTAAATAACACACAGACTATGGGATCCGTGTGATTTGTGATACAGCTCACATTTCTTGCTCTTCAAAGGTAACCTATTACCAGGGTTGAGCAGAGAGAGAGCGAGAGCGAGACTGTGAGGTTGTACTTTAGTGGCATTGAGATCTGGCTGGTCTTTCCTACTGAGACCAATGCATTTTTGATGCCCTTCAATGCATTATCAGTGGTTCGGTGTGCTCTCAGGGTCTGGAAACATTTTCAGCTCATCTGAAGTCATTTCAGCTGCCAATTGCAGATTTTAAAAGGCAAATACTATATCAAGAATCCATTTTAAAGGGTTGGTTCACCCAAATTTAACAAACACATTCAGTTTTTTTTCTCACCGCAGTTTTTTATGTGCATTATTTGTCTTGAAATATCTGCTCGGCTACCTCAATACAATGGAGGTGAATGAGATATTGTTACATTTTCAAAAGTGTACCCATTACACTGGATCTGAGGTTTTCAAACCGTGACGCAAGTCTCCCCAGTGTTTTAAAAACAGCTCGATTGCCACTATTTCCATCAAAAGTCCTGCTCCTTGTCGGAGTCATAACTCAGTCAAATCTGAACACAAAGACTTTGTTTACAAGCTCCTCAAAACTCAAAACCTGAATCATCATGATTTTTTTTTTCTTCATTACAAAAAGGAATTAACTAACAGGTGATCCAGCATTCCTTTAATGCTGCAAATTTGCCAAAATGTAGAAGAAGTTGTAACAAACAAGACTTACTGGTTCCATGGCAACATTATTACATTCTCAAATGCATTACCGGGAACCCACAGTGTTAAACTTTGAAAACCGAGGCCCTGGATAATCCACAGACCAGTTTTTATAGGAATTATTTCTTCAATAGTTCCAGCGAAAACTGTTAACTGCAGACTAAGTTTTCAGTGCTATGAGCAACACAAGCAAACTTCAGGCAGGGACCTCCGAGCCAGATATCGCGAAGCAGGAGCAAATAAAACCAAAATGATCTGTGTCAGTAGATGCCACTAGGATTATGTCAGAGTGTTTTGTGTTTGTATTTTCTCGGCCAATGGAAATGTTTTTGTTGCTACTAAGAAATTACACACACACACACACACACACACACACACACACAAACAGCAGCTTGTTTAGTTTATGGAAGAGCCCTCCGAAATTGGCTCACAGCGCCTTGTGAGGTAGGATTACACACGGAAGAGCAGGCAAGCATCCATGAGCCAGATGTTTCCTTAATGGATGCATTATGTGATGCGGTGCTGTTGTATTACAAGGCCCGGGGCCTTTGTCTTGGATCATTTTGGATTTAAATAATTTGCAGGTTGCTTTGGAGTGATCAACCACACAAATGTTAGAAGTATCCCACAAGAAAGGGGGGGGGTGGGGGGTCGGGTGGGGGCTCCTAATCAGCACCATGAACAACAGATGCAGTGGGAGTAGTCATCACCATCATCCACACACACAATAGAGAGCTATGGAGCCTCCCTGCACCTCTGGGCTGGCTTCTGTTCGCCAGCTTTTGATGGTGATGTGTTTTCTGTGTGGCTCATCTTAAGAAAGCTATGAGCGCCTGATCATTTCCACAATGAGAGGCAGATGCAGAACCCAGATTTTGAGTGATCGTTGATCGTTTTTGAAGAAGCACATATAGTAAATTCATTTAGGGTTTCATTATTGAATTGCATGGGCTATTCGTAAATCCGTGCAGTCCAGTAACATCTGTTAAGTCCTGAAGAGCCATTGTGATTGAATTATTTTATTCCATTAATGTGCATGTGGAGCCAACAGAAAGTCGTGGTTGTGAATGCTCTACGGGCCTGCCTTACAATGCTGTGCGTTGCAGAGGAAGCTGTATTCATGCCATTCAAAAGGACTGGAAGTATCTGATCTTACCGACATTATGTGGTCAATAACCCTACTGTCATTGGCTGGTGGGTGTAACTATTTAGTAACAAGTGAGAAGTACATAAGAACCAGTTTATTTGATGCAACTCCATTACCTCCATTGCCTTACATGCCTAACTAGCACTTACTGTTCACTTTCGGTGCACGTCTTTACTTGATCTCCTTGCACTTATTGAATTTATGTAGTGCTTAGTACTTATGCCAAGGTCTCCTACTGCGCTGAAGCTTTAGTGATGTCCTTCACTTTTAAGTCGCTTTGGATACATGCAAATTTAGAAATACAATAATGCATAAATTTTAAACTGTTACATTATGAATAGGAACCTATAACTGGGCGTCTACTCCTTAACCCTTACTTGGTACTAATACTGGGATGAGCAAGTAGAAATTTGAACGGAGTAGATGAATTGGTATTTGAAGTCAGTTTCATCTATGCTATATTTTTGTTAGAAGTATTGATTTTGAATTAAAGAGTAACCAAGGTCTAAAGCGCATTAAATTTGCAACACACTGTACTTTAACTTTCAATGCCTACACTTCAATACAACAGTGATTTACCCTTGTAACAGATTCAGTGTGGAGTTTCTCTTTAAAGGTAGCTTACTTCAGGCTTTTCTAGCTAGAAATGAGAAACACACGTGCGTATTTTTGTGTGTGTGTAAATGTGTAAAAAATGTTCTTTCAAGCAGTTATACAATAGGTTGTGGGTGGGCGGATGAGGGTGTTTTTAGGCATTATACGGACAAGGCATAAGCAAGTTACACAGTGTTGTGTGTGTTCCTGCATACATTAGGCCTGTACATCTGTATATCTACGACTGTGTGGGAGTGTGTGTCTCACGGTCAAAGTGTGCCTGGGTCAGAATTGGGATGCAATTCATCTGACTTTTAGAGTTAGTGTTTTGGGGATTAGTGTAATGAAGAAAAAAAAAGATTTTATGTAGATTACACATGCCAATGTAGCACTTACTAAAACAATATGAATGTCTCTAACTAGTGTTGAAACTTCAAAAAGAAAAATGAATATGGTCTGCATACTTGAGACCATTTTGTTTTGCTGGTGTTACAAAAAAAAAAAAATCACTTTCTCTAAACTTAGAGGGTGATTATTATTTTTAAATTATGTTTATTTTGTGCGGCATGTATAAGGGCTGAGAATATAAACGCTGAAAAAAGAGAAACTTACTAATGACTTTTCTTTATTTTCTATGGGAAAAAATTTCACAGTAATTACTTCTGGTGCAAATGAAAAACATGCACCTGTGTGCCAGTGGATAAATACACTATATAGCAACACATATTATCTGAATTTTGTTAGGGTGCTGATTTTAAACAGGAACACAAGAGATATTAAAATACAAGAAACAAAACAAATTAAAAAAACCAACAAAAAAAAAACAGATATATAGAGCATCAGTTGTGATCATGCTGGTTTCAGAAGTTCTGGCATGAGAGATGACCTGTAGTGATGCAATGACTCGCAGTGTTAAATACAGAAGGTAGACCTCTCGGTGATATCTGCCTATTGGTCTTTGTCTGTCTGACTTCCTCTATCTGTCTGTCTCTCGGTTCAGGATGTTAAGATGGAGTTAGGGAAGATAAAAAATCCTGACAGTCTGCTCCAGATATATTTTACAGAGGAATTATAAGTATAAAAGCAATATTTCTTTCTGCACTGCTGTCAGGTATGGATCTGCGTTGGGTGATTTGCAACTGGGGATGTGACGGATACCAGGTAATCCTCTCTGAATATGAATTCATCTACCCACTGTATCTCTCTGCCTGATCCTTTAGAGATTCTTTACAGGTGGCCTTGCACTCCCCCCCTTCTCTTCACTCCTCGCTCTCTTCCTCCTCCTCCCCTTTCTCCCTTTTATCTCCGTCCTGTTGCTCTGTAAGCATAAGTAAAGACATCATGCTAATTATGTGTCACCTTTAGCTCCCTACGGCAGTTCTTTGCCTCTTTCATTTGGATGAAGAAGTGTATGAGACTGAGCTTAATGTGTGAATATGCTTGAATGAGCACAGACTTGTGTGTCTGCAGTGTGTCCCTGAATATGTGTGCGTGTGTGTGCTAATATATATGTAGGGGAAATATGGGTGACCAAAAGGGATGACATCACAGCTCAGGGAGATGACATCAGAGCTCAGGATTATGCTGCAACTGCCCTTCCCTCCGCCTGACTGTAACAACTCAGTCATAGACCTGTAAATGCTAGATAAATATGCCTGGGGGTTTGACAAGGAGAAAAGACGGTGTGTTCTGGTTTGTGTGTGCTTTAACTGAAGCGAGATCAGTTGTTCTTGGAATTTAAACCACATGTGAAGAACATGTAGTTTCTAGTCGATATAAAAACACTGCAAAATAAGAACGGAGGGAAATTCGGAGGACAAAGCTCCACCTACTGTTCCCAGGAAACAGCGACATCCATCCTGCAGTGGTGTATCCATGTGTGTGTTTTTGTGAGAAATGATGTCTAACAAACACCCCTCCTTCCTCTCCCATGCCCAGTGTTCTTTATCTGCATCATTAGCCTTTTTATATGGTAACAAAACTAGTTGCTCCCATGCTTGAGAAGCAAGCAGCTGCTGCAGCTGTGCGGTGAGTGACTGGGGGTTAGGTTAATGAGTGAGGTGGTTTAGGATCAAATGTTGCTGCCACTTTCTTCCTGCCCCCCCCCCCCCCCCCCCCCCCCCCCGTCTTCTCTCTTCTCTCTCTCTTTCTCAAGATGCTTCTCCTTCGGGGTCCCCCGCTGAGAAAGCTTCTTTTATTGTGTCTGCTCATGCCCTCACCTCTCTCGATGCCTTTTGTTCTCAATATACAATCTGTCCCTCTGCTGCTCTTCTTCTCCCCACGACCCAACCAAAAGCTCTTCCTCTTTTCTTTCTTCCTCCTCCTCCTCCTCTTCCTCCTTCTCCTCCTTCTCTAGTTTCACAGACTCTCCCACTGTCCGCCAGGCAGAGAGCCAGAATACCAATAGACCAATAGATCCGGAGCCCCCTGTCTCCCCATTATCCATACCTTGTCTTCCTGTGTGCAACACACATGTGCACACACAGCAGGCATGCACACTCACATACATATACTCCCACATGAATTCATGCAAGAAGACAGGAGCACATACACATGTTCACAGGGCTGCACAGGCAGACACACTCCTACAGTAATTGCTGCAAGAACACTCAGTCATCCTTACATCCTCTTTCCACAGGTGCACAATTGCTCACAAGCAATGTGAATTGTGAGACCTTGTGTACACTCGTGTGTACCCTTTCAAACTATGTCTAATCAATTCAATTTGCCACACGTGGACTTGTTCTAGACACAATTAAAGTAAAGATGGTGCACCTGATCACAATGTAGAGAGCCACCTCAAAGTGTCTGAACACGTTTATATATGAGAGAGTTCAGGTTTTTTTGTTTTGTTTCGTTTTTTTAAAGAGATCTGCAAAAATCTCTTGAAACATGTATTCACGGGCAAAATGAAGAAGGTAGTGACCTCTTTGAAATTAGCTGCATGTATGTATAAATGTGTCTTCAAAGTCTTCATGGTAAGATCTTCATCTAAGTTACAATAATGAACAATCACGATATATTTTAACTAATAACACGCACATCGTTGTATTGTTCTTTTCCATATTAGAAACATCATTCAAACATTCTCAATGTAGAGTGGAAAATGTTTAATGGCATTAACAAACTCTAATCAATGAAACCAGATTGGAGGTGTAGGTTACAGCTACTTTGACCCACTTAAACACAGAAGCGATCTCAGAAGACTGGTGATCAAGAATTGTTGATTTGCATAAAGCTGAAAGGGTTACAGAGTCGTCTCAAAGAGTTTAAAGATTCATCAGTCCACAGTCAGACAAACTCTCACTATAAATGGAGATGATTTAGTTCTGTGGCTACTCCTCATAGAGGTGGGCGTTCAACTGTGATGACTCCAAAGGCACAATGCAGAAGCTGGTTAACTTGTATGTTCATGTACATAAGTGCAAGGTGTCCATGAAAAATTATGGAGGAAGCTGCTTCTCTTCAAAACGCTTCTCCACAAAACAAAACATCAAATACATGGCTGAAGTTTGCCAAAGAGCAGCTTGACACAACATAAGTGGGAAGACAGCTGCTCACACCAGACAGCCCAAGAATACGTCTGCGCTGAAACAGTTCTACAAGGAATCCAGAATTCCTCCTGAGCATTGTGCAGGTCTGATCAGCAGCTACTGCAAGTGTTGGTTTGAGGTTTTTGATGCCAAACGAGGTTGAACCACTTATTAAATCCAAGGGTTCACTTACTTTATCCATCAACATTGGGCTTGTGTAATGTTCAATGGTGTTTGTCTATACTTGTGACCTAGATGAAGATCAGATCACATTTTATGACCAAGGTGACTCCAAAGGGTTCACACACTTTTTCTTGCCACTGTATGGACCTCTTGTGCAGCGTCACACACACTCAGGCACTTCTAATAAGTTTGTACTTTAAAGAGTTCCACTTTATCCCTTATAGTGTTTCCATCCCCCACCCCCCCACCCCACCCCAGCTCCTCTTTCACTGTCCCTTTACTCCCCTCCCTCTCTTTTTCCCTTTCTCCATCCCTCTCTTTCTTACTACAGTCATTTATTTCAACCTCTTCCTTTATCACTCCCTCTGTTTCGCTCTCATGGTGGCAAACAGCGTTCCTTTGCTCTCTTTTCTCACTATAAATGCCGCATTTGCATTAAGAGGTTATGGCATAGCAGAAGCAAGCATATGACACGCGCCCCCTCAAGAATGTTACTACACATTGAAGCCTCTAAATGGTGAAGACTGTTGATAGTAAAGACAGCATCAGCTAAAGTAGGGTTCAGTAATCTTCCCTTTTTCAGGCAATCTAACAAAGCCTTTTCCACACCCACCTTCATTTCTGTTTATCTTTACGTTTTCTGCCATAATGAGTGAAAAACATCTACATGATAATTGCAAGTTCTACTAACAGAGAAAGGTTGATATAAAGACAGAATAAGGATGAAAAGAGATTGTGAGACTTAGAAGGAAAAAATGGCGATGAGCACGAAATGACCAAGCTAAATTCAGACATCACTCTCTTCCTCACAAAACTCCCCCGAATATCCCAAATATATCAGTATACATGTGTTTGTATATGCACAGAGAGACAAAAGCACGTCACTCACGCTAGTCACTATAAAAAAGTATTTTACCAGCACGAAACATCAGAGCAAACAGCCACCTCTGGCAGCTTCCTCGCTAACTCCCATTTTCTGCTTGCTGTGAAGAAACGATGTATTATGTATGCGATATATAATGTATGTTGTGTTTTTTTATTTTATGATACTGCTTTGTTTGTGCTTGTTTCACTGAGACACGGACTGCATGAGGCTATCTATCTATCTATCTATCTATCTATCTATCTATCTATCTATCTATCTATCTATCATTGTTTATAATGTGTAACTAGTTGGCAAGTGTGTGGGAGTGCATGGTGATGATGTGGTTATGAGATTATGTGTGTGTGTGTGTGTGTGTGTGTGTGTGTGTGTGTGGGTGGGTGTGGGTGTTGGACAGCCAACCAGCCGACCAGTCTATGCATTTCAGGAAAAAAAAAAAAATCTCACCTCCCAAATGGATCATATCGTCTGTCCAATTTGTTTTCAAAAGATTGCTTCTATCTTTCCACTTAGCTCTTGATTATCTCATATTCCAGCACTTTTCCACCAGGACCATTGTAGGGCCAGAGGGTAATTGAAAGGCACCATGGTCCTGAACTATTATTGTTATTTTCAATTTTGGTCAGTTAACCATTGGATATTGTAAAGTTTCATTCGATTAAAGTTGCTGAAGACAGAGATTGTGAACGAAATGTCAAAACATTCTGTAAATTTCAAACTGGAGGGAACTAAAAACAAAAATTCCATTAAATGCTGCAGTAAAATACACGTCTCTCCTGTGTTTAAGAGCAGTAGATTTAGATTCTACTATATTTTGTCAATGGTGTTTCTAATTTTGCTAGTTACAACCACAGTTTTGGATTTGACCCATATAGGAACATACATGATGAAGAACTACAGATGAAGCTATAAAGAAGGTTCAACCAGGAGGACATCTTCAGCCTGACACTACACGCTTTCAATTTCTCCCAACTCTGGAACCCAATGCTGTGAGTCTGCTGTTTTTTTTTTAGTCATTAACATGTTATATAAAAGAAAGTATTGTGTTTTCCAGAATTCCTACTTTCTTCTTCTTCCCCCCCTTTCCATTCCTTTCTAAAGTATATTTTTGGGGGCTTTTTATGCCTTTATTTGATAGTACAGTAGAGAGAGACAGGAAATGGGGAGGCAGAGAGAGGGGGAATGACATGCAGTAAAGGGCCGTCCGATGCAGGATTCGAACCGGGGCCGACTGCAGCGAGGACTGTAGCCTCTACACATGGGGCGCCTGCTCAACCTACTGCGCTACTTGACGCCCCTTCCATTCCTTTTTGCAGTCCTTGACGTACCCCTATCCTCTTTCTTTTACTACCACCTCTATATAATGTATCTTGGTTTTTCTTTCTCTGTCTCTCCTTCATTTTTACCCTTTTTCCCTTTTCCATATTTCCCCCCATTTTTTTCTTCCTTACTTAATTTTGTTTCCTTCCCTCTTTTCCTTTGTTTCAATCTCTTTCCACCCATCATCTTTCTCATATATATATATTTTTTAAAACTCTCTCTGTCTCTCTCTCCCTCCCTCTCTCTCTCTCTCTCTCTCTCTCTCTCTCTCTCACTCTCACTCTCACTCTCACTCACTCTATTTCCTTCACTCAATCACTTTCTTCCAACATCCATTTTCTGCTCAGAATATCCATCTTCATCTCCATGTCTCTTAGAAATAAGCCTCTCACTTTCATATCTGTTATTTCACTCCCTCAAAGGTTCAGCTCATCCTGGGGTTCGTCTCTCCTACTTCCTAAAAAAAAAAAAAAAAAAAAAAAATCTAATCCACTCCACCGCTGTCTCTCTTTTCCTCTATCCCTCCCGGTGGCTGTGGGGCTCTGTTAGCATTCTGTTGAGGTGCGTCCACTAAATGTCACCTAGCTGGAGACGGAGAGAAAGGGAGGGATGACTGGGTGGCTTCATTTTCTTTACGTCACTGAATGTCTGCGAACATGTACAGATTCAGTACTCCTCTCTGATCTATGACAGAATTTAACTCACTTGGCAGATAAACATGCACACACATGCCTTTGCAGAAATGCTAACCATCCACCAAGGGCCAACCCCCTACCCCTCCACCCCCCGTCCCAACCATGTTATCACTAATATTATGTTTTGAATTGATTTCCCGCTTCATTGCTATTCTACACCCGTCTATTTGTACTTACGCTCATGTTTTAATGGATTGTTTATAAAGTTAAAGTTAACACCAGAGTATATGTGTCCAGACAGATGGTGCGGAGCTAATGGAGAGAAACTGACCTTTCTGCTAATGGAATTACAAACTGCCCTCTGATCTGTCTACTACTCCTCTGCGTGAGGTTGTGTATGTGTGGACTACAACGGCCTCGATGGGCAGAAATATGTGTCGCTAGGAATGGAATTTGAATTGGAAAGTGGTCTCAGACTTTTGGACCCCTCTGTACATACTGTACATACATAAATATGGACTGTACACACATGAGGTCGACCCAGTGTTTGCTGTTATTACTATTCCTGAATAGCTATTCAAGCCAGTTTCAATCTATACAAGTTGATTTTCATAACAACAATTTAGACCCATAGTGTTTGTTAATAGGCTATAACCATTTAAAAGTCCCCCTCGCTCAGAATATATTTTTCTTATTGTCAGATCACTTGAATGTTCAGCCTTCATTGTGCAGAATGATGTCGGTGAAGAGTCAGACACTGAAAGACTGTTTTCAGATTCATCTGCTGAAGGAGGAAAACTTCTCTGTGCTCACTTCAAATCCCAGTTTAGGGTTTATTTGAGCCTTTTCTCAAAGTGTTCTCGAACAATCAGTCGTGCTAGAATTTTCGTTGCATTATAGATTTCCAGAAGGCTTTTCACAGTGTAACTCATGATCTCCAGAGCTTCAAACTACTGAGATCCGGCACCGGTGGGGAATTTTGTAAATCTGTGAAAGCTCTGAGACCACTGGGAAAAGTAGTCTCAGACTTTTGGAACCCGCTATATATAGCCCAACCAATAGATTACCGGGGCTGAGACTGCTATCGGCTCGAGACTTCCAAAAAATGTGAATGCCATATCTCAGGAACACCTGGCGAGAATTTCTTCAAAATTGGCACAAATATTCACTTGGGCTCAAGGACGAACTGATAAGATTTAGGTGATTAAAGGTCAAAGGTTACTGTGACCTCACAAAATAGGTTTTTGGCCACAATTTACAAATTCATACATAATGGTACACATTTACAACACAATGTAACACAAATGTGTAATAGGATAAAATGATAAAGTGATTTTATAATCAATTTGTCAAAGGTCAACTTCACTGTGACATCATACTGTTCTATATTATTCAGTGCTGTAACTCAGGAAGGGGAGGTTGTGACCATGTTTCCTGTAACTTGACTGGTTGGCAGAGGCATACAACCACAGGCAGTAATTGTAGTTTATTTAACACACACATTCAACATGAACCATGAATTTTGATTATTAAAGAACTCTGGCCAAGACATGAACTCATGGACCATTTCATAGTTTAGTGCTTTTTCATGGACAAACAGACACTATTTCTAAATTATCTGTCATAGCATTTATTCCATCATATACCAGGGGTCCACAACCATGGGCCAGCTTTTATAGCATTGTTCAATGGTTGAAAGTGCATCATTTATTTGAGAATAACAGAGGTCTGTTTTGGGGTTGTAACTGAGGGCAGATGCCATTTTTCCTTGTTTGTAAGTAAGCACTCATGGAGTTACAGTAGTTTACTATGTTAACACTCATTTGTCAAAAGAATGAAGCATATATGTGAATGTGTCCTTTATGTTCCACCACGGGACTGGGATGGAAATTACTGCTATTTGCTGACTACTGTCACAGTCTGTTGACATCTATTTAAGGACAGACCTCTAAAAGCATGAACAGTTTCTTTATCATGCAGATATAAAGTACAGTACTATAAACAGTCACTGAAGCAAAGGGTTCATGTTCACCGATTTGTAGTCTGTCTTTAACAATGTGGACTCGATATGTGTGGTCTAAGTACTAAAACAACATGCTGATTCAGAGCAGGAAACAGTGTCATTACTACTTGGTCCTTGTACTTTCAAAAGAAAAAGAAAAACCTGTTTACCTCAGAATGTTCTCCAACTCTGAGACTACACTGTAGTTCCAAGTTGAGGTACCACTGCTCTCTTTGTTGCCCTTCAGTATCTTCACGGAGCTGCAATGGAAAACACAGAGACCAGGTAAGATTTTCTTATTTGACCTCCAGAAACTATTTTTTTTGTTTGCACTGTGCCCCTCTTATTCATTCATATTTTGTCAAAGGCTTCAATACATTTTCATACAGTTTGTTGAGAAATACAGTACTTCTATTATATTTGGATGAAAATAGAAAAAGAAAATCAAGCAGATACTCATGCTGTCAGTTTCCCCAATCAATGGATTAAAATAACAATGACATTTACATTGTAACATAACAAACCAAGCATGTGTAAGACCTGATTAAGAACCTTGACCAAAATATTCTGCTTAAATTTCACAAAAATAATCTCCAGTAAACCAAACTCAACTTGAAACTGAAAATAGATGTGGTCTCAAAATTTTTTTGTTTTTGATATAATATGTATGAATTTTAGTTGTTGGCTGTGTTTACATGTTGCTCTCTGTTGAGTACTGTTTCAAGGAGTCCTGCTTTGACTAAAGTAGATTCAACTGTGTAAATAAGTGCACAGGTTGTCAAGGTGGAACTGGAGTTTTAGCCCTGAACTACATGTATGTTTTTTATTTTTCAGGCATTTTTGGGCCATTGAAGTTTGGAGCTGCCCTTGACGGCCCAAACCAGCACTGGCCGGCTGCAGTGCTCCCTCGAAATACAGTAGAACACAGCCTCTGAGATGCCCTCTCCTCTGCAGTCACAAAGATAAAGTCTCTCAAAGAGGAAAACAGGGCTCTGAAGGAACCAGTTAACCTACTGGAAAGTGGACAGAGGCAGATGGAGAGTCATCTCTCAGAGGAGCTCAGACAAAAAGATGCTGCTCAATAGGGTCACCAAAAAAAGGCAGGCCCCTCACTAAAGCCTATATAGAGCCTTTTTAGCCCTGATCGCTCAAGAAGAGGAAGAGCTGAGGGGGAGTGAAGCGCAGTGTAACACCAGGTGTGAGGCACTGGAGGCAAGCCCACAGCAGGAGCTGGTTCGGATTCATAAGGAACAGGAGGAGAACAGGATTAAAAACAAACAGAAGGAAAACAAGATTCAAAAAGAACAGGAGGAGAACATGAGAAACAAGCAGGGAAAAAAGATTCAAAATTAAACTTATAACAATGTTATCATTTTATGTTTAAATGTTTCATTTGTTGTAGACTTCAAGTAGACAACAGGAGTTAACTTGGAACTAGGAGGATCCTGGCCTCACTGTTCAAAAACGTGAAAAGTTGTTCAGTGCATCTGCACTTGATTGCTTTTCCTCAATGACCGGATGTGTCTCTCAGTAACCTGAATTTGACTTGTGAGAAACTGGCTGTGGCAGTATATAGAATTGAATTATCAGTGAAAATCAAACACAGCTTCAAAGCAAATGAATTCTATGTCAAATTTCGAATGATGTTTAGATTCAGTTGAAGTTAAGCACCACAAATTCAAATAGAAATGATTCAAATTCAGTAACACATATACACATATTCTACCCATAATCCTTGTGTATGTGTCCAAGTGTGTTTGCGGTCTTTCTGGGCCCACATAGAGGTGAAGGTGTTGAATTGTTGGGCCATGAAAGACAAAATGCTGACTGCATGGCAGAATGTGATGGTTGAAAATGCATGAATCGAGTGTGTGTGTGTGTGTGTGTGTGTGTGTGTGTGTGTGTGTGTGTGTGTGTGTGTGTGTGTGTGTGTGTTGAGGTGAAGGTGAAGGTGGATCAGTGAGATAAGAACATTTTAGCAAAAAGAGATAATATGACTGGTTAGGGAAGGGAGGTCGCTATGTAGAGAAAGTAGTACTGAATGTGTGTTTGTGGTTTGGTATTAATGAGTCACAATAGTAGTGAATTAGCAAAACTAAATAAATAAATAAATGAATACACAGAGGAGGAAAGGAATGAAGCATTTCTCCCAGTTGCACGCACTCTCTCTTTTCCTGCCAAAATAAATGTTCATTTGTGTTCGCACCAAACAAAAAATCATGAATCTGCAAATACATTTAAAAGTGAGAAAACCCAGAATCAAAAATACAGATCTGTCTACATGAAGTCACTCATTCAAAAATCAATCACCACAAACCTCTGTTATCTTAAATTGAACTGGGGATGCATACAAGCAGTGATAATGGAATTGTCTCTACAGTGAATTGCTGGGCTGTTTTTGGACCCTACATTGTCATAGCAGTGCATGATAATAACCCCAAGGCATCGTTGCATTGAACATTGTGAGACCAAAGCAGTAGCCGTTATACAAGTCTCCCATCATGCATTTGTCTTGCTGTAGAATTTGAGTGTTTTTATTGCTCTCAACTCCTCTACTTCTCACTGCATCTCTGTTATTCATCATTCTGTTTTTCTTTCCATCACCCCCATAATTCATCCTTTTTCTTCACATCACCACATCTCTATTTCTCTGTATTGCAGCAACCGACAGTAACATTTAGGGATCTGTTTTAAAAGTGCGACCATAAATACCAGTGACAGTGTGTATCCAAACACACATCCCATCCCTTTCCAATGCTGGCCTCCTTAAGTTAGTAGAGTCAGCGGATAAGTCTAAGGGTGAATTTCTTTCCCAGTCCAACCACAGAGTTAATACTGGTCTGTGTTTTCCAAGATGGAGAGACATACGAACTGCTAAAATGCTCCAGGAACAGTCTTTTCATCGATGAGTAAGTAACTTGATGGCTATCTGTTACGGATGTTATGAATTTGTTTGGCAGCTGTTGCTATCGCTAGCTGGCTTGCTGCCAGCATTGCTGTGGAGCATATCACAGCAATACTAGTATGGGCTAATAGTTGTGGCTGGATTGCTTTTTGTTGGCTCTCATGTACAAAGGGTAGCTTTATTCAGCGGTGCTTCTTATTGCATGTTCAGTGGCTGCTTCGTAATGTGAAGGGAGGGGTGAGGTGGTGTGACCAAAAGGAGTGTCGGAGGTGTGGCTGACAAAGCATTTGGTCTGAGATGCAGGTGATCTAGTGCAACATCTAGTGGCAGCGACAATACTTTACAGAACCTTTAAGAAGAAGGGGTGAGGTTTGTCCTCAACAACCGAATTCTTAAGGTCTTTATATTGTATAGTGCATTGGTCATGTCCCCAGAAGAGAACAGTTGGCTTGGTATTAGCTGGCTGTCAGGATTAATGGCAGAGAGAGGGGTTCCTGTTTAAGTTTCATGAAGCAGGTTAGCAGCAGATGCAAAATGTTTATTATAAGCTACACAGATCTGTTTAAGGCCTGATATTGAACACCCATCAGCTCTGGCACAAGGAGGAAATGAAAGAGAAGAAATTCACTGCCTTCCAGATTTTTGCTGTGTCTGAATACGATTTGGGGATTAAAAACAAATAGTAGTCAGATTTAGTCTTTCTTATTGCAGATGAGCATTAGCTCCTAAGCTGCCTAAAAGGAAGCCAGTGATCAGGATCACCAGTATGTCTGGCAAGAGCCCATGCTTTATATCTCGCTTTGAGAAGGGATGGAATTTCTGCTGAGAATCAAGGACTTGACCTATTTTGAACTCTATATTTTTTAAAAAGATCCATGTTTATCAACTGCTGAGTTAAAAGACTTATAAAAATGCTCCCAAGCTAACGCGACATCAGGGAATTTAGTAGTATCATGAATATCCCTTGCCAGAAGGTCATTCAAAAATGCCTGCTCATCAAAACGTTTGGAATTCCATCTGATCACCATATGTAGACATAGTTTTCTTTAATTTTGGTACTTCTAATATAAGATATTGACCACTGAAACAAGCTCAAAAAACAGCTGAATTGGTATTTTTTCCCCCCTCTCTGTAAGTTAATCAGAGATGACTAGAAGGGGCCTTTTAAGTTTGGCCTGGTAGCTCAGTAATTATGTGTGAATGATTAATAATGCCACAAAATTCTTTTAAATAATCAGCGGCAGAACTCAACCAATTATGAGTATGATCATCTGTGAGTCTTTAAAAGGTCTCATCAATTGCTGAGGATGGAGCAGCAAGAGGTCTGTAGACAGCAACAGAATAACAGAATTATTTTGCACAACACATATCTTCAGGACTTAAAACTTCAAACATTTTTAACAATACAAGTTAGACAAGCTTTTGTATAATGGCTGTGCCTCGTCCTCTTGAATTGCTATCCATTCTAAACAGTTTAACCAAGTTTCAGATAATACGACCATATCAGGATCTGTTTGTGTTACTGAGATTTTCAGCTGATCCAATTTTTGATATTCACACCGTATTCTTAAAATCTGAAGGATTAAGCAAAGGGTGAAGGGAATACACTATGTTTACAGGAGTGGGGTCAAACTTTATGTGTCGGGCATACAGACAAAACAATGTAGGGTGCAGAGTAGTAGAAGCAGTGTCTAGGGCAATATATATTAGGTTGCAAGATTAGTCTTTTTGGCCCTTGAATTGACAGGGCTGCGTCCCCAGATAACAAGATAGCAGATAGCAGATGGTGTATAGTGACTGTTATACCGGTGGGGGGAGCTAGAGGAGGATAATCACAGTTGCTCATTAAATGGAGGGATGTTTTATACGTTTAATTGATTTAGTGAGTGTATGTTTAACTGCAACAATCCAAATTGAATCACATACTCTAAAAGAGGGTTATCTGAGTTCTTCCATTATGTGCCCTCTGACCTGTATGTTCAAGCAGTATAATTGCCCAGAAATGTAGTTGGAGGCGGGCAGATGCCGGCCCATTATGTGGTGTGAAAGCCACAGGGAGAACCACCACTCCACTAGCATGTGGCAGAAGTGTCAGACAGAGAAGTGACAGAAAATATCTTTTCTATGTTGTAGATTCAAGTGAATCACACAAAAAAATGCTTCTTGTTTCACAGCAAGAAATCCTTTCAGCTGTTGCTAAAATATGATTTTAACAGATTTGTCCCTGATGAAGTTTTAAATTGGCTTTCACAGAATTAATTTATCATATTATTTTTTCTCTAAATCACAAACAAGTACATCAGTTCACCATGGCTGCCATCCGTAGCACCAACAAATGGACTATTTACATAAAAAATGCTCCAACATCAGAATTTTTCCAGCCACCAGCTCCTGTAATTTTTTTGCTAATTGGGACTGATAGTTTCAGTTGTTGACATTGTTGCATGCTGGATGTTTGATGTAATAGCTAATGACTGAAGCATGGTTACTGAAGAAAAGTCATCACCTTGTCATTAGGTGGTAGGTTGAAAGTCAAATATCAAATGAAATAGGTTTTTCGTCTCTAAACAGTGCCGTTATCTGAAGAGCAACAATGAAAAAGTGAACAAAATAAACTGCTCTGTGTCCTAATGCATCTCATGATCAATGTCAAGAACAGTCTCTGCGTTTACTTTCAGAAAGAAAAGGGATTTTCTTTTCTCTAGACTATGGAAAAGAAAAAATGAGCATAACAGAAAACATAAAGGGGAATTTATGGGTATAGAGACAAGATAAAAGTAATTCTGTTTCAGAAAAGATACAATATTCCATTTCTCTATTGAGAAATACTCATATACCACTGGCTTGACTGTATAAGATCATCACAGCCATAAGAAACCTGCATTAGAAAAGTTTTATAAATGTAACCCACCACTTTGAATTAGATAAAAGTCTTATTTCATAACTAAACCTGTCCTAATATTTGGCTGTGGAATTTGCCCACTTGTAATCTGTCTGAACGTGTGACCAAAAAACACCCAAAACACTTGTCATCCACAGAAATGACCTGTGGAACAGAAATGAAAGATATTCAATAGTTTGAGTTATGGAATCAAAATGTTATCCATATTTGAAGCGGTGGGCTGAAATTTATAGGTTTTTTTTTTCCAATGGAGTAAACTGTCCTTCCATTTTTCATAAAGTGGCCGTGAGTCTAAGAAAGAAAGCCAGGGGAAGATCCGCTTCAACAGCTGACAAACGCCAGCTAAATCCATCTTTGCCACCCACAGCCACAAAGCTCAAAGATGTCACTAGTAAACAGTGGGCAAAACAAGATTAAAACCTACAATTAATCACAGTCTCACTTAATTCAAGCTAAATTCACTGACAAGGTCCAAAAAGGAAAAACCTAAGCACGTGTAGACTTATATACACAACAGAGAGCATGAAAACGATGTAAATTGCAGCATTTGTTATATCTCCTCCACAAAATATAAACATATAGAAATACCTTTGCTAATTTTGTGAATTAATCTGCAATGGAATATTCAGTATTTATGGACTTTTCATCTGCAAATCAGCTCAAAGAAACAGGTGTCTAATGGGAATCCTGTAAGGTCGACGTACAGTGTGTTCTTCACACTTTTGCATGGGTGTAATATATATGTAAATTGTATGTACATCTACATTTATGTATGCTTTCCATTTCACTTAATACTGTCGTTAATTATTTCTTGTGCGATTAATCAGGGCTGCATTGATGTATACTCTGTGGCTGTCTCACACTGATGTGAAACGTGCTTTTGAATTTGACAGAGGAGAAGGTGCAAAAGAGAAACTGAGAATGAAAGAGAGAGAGAGAGACACTTTACAAGCTATCGTCTTTCTCACACTGGAATGCAAGCATGTTCGTCCTGTGTTACCATAGCAACAGCACCCCATTAGGTGGCAGGAGAGTGAACGAATGATCGGGCAGGCATGCGGACAGGGAGGAGAGGGGGGGAGAAGAGAGGAAAGGGGGTGCAGAGGAGGTAGGGATGGAGAGATGAGAGAAAAAATCGATGGAGGAGAGAAGGTGGGGAAAGTACACATGAAGGTAGTGCTGCTGTTGAAGGAGAGGAAGGAAGGAGAGATGAAGAAGGAGAGAAAAATACAGGTGGGAAGTATGGGAGGCAGGGTGCGGATGAGGGGGATAAAAGATGGGATGGGGATGTGGGGTGTGGATGACAGCATCACGCAGAAATGGGGGAGATCAGAAGGGGGAGGGAGCATGCAGGAGAAACCTGAGTGGGAAGGTTGCATGCTGTGTCACCTGGTGGTTCATTGTTTTCAACTTTCTTCATTAAGTTAAAACACAGCTGCTCCAGCAGTGACATCCAGAGGTTAACTAATTTAACCGACTTCTTCTCTCTGTGCCAGGCCTGTTGTTTTTCTAACCCACCTGACTTCCTCTCAGCTCCACTTGACATGAATTACTTCTGTTTTTCCTTCATATATTTCCCTACATGAATAACAATATTGTAACATGATTACCTGATGATATTTTAAACTAATCATTAAAAAAAAAAAAAAAATTGCAACTCCCACTCAAACATTTCTGCCTTTAAACACATGCCTCTGCATAAAATATTAATTTAATAAATTACCTTTATGGATTGTTTCTTCTGTAACTTCTCTTTATAGACTTACTTTATGAAACCTGCAAATACATGGCAACAATAGTCATGTACTTTACTGTATATGTAATCAAACATGTAATTATCTTGTTAAATGATAAGGCTGACAATTTTCTACTGTTTCTTTATTGTCAACAAACCCAATGGAGAGACCAAAACTAACAGTATATTTTTCATTCTAACAAGTATTGCCTGTGTAGCCAAAGCTTTACACAGAGTATTCCTCAAAAATAATTTTAAAAAAAATAGCTTTAAAAAAAAAAAACCAACATAAATGAGCTGCACGGGGTGATTTGTTCCTTCATTGCAATGGACATGTGCACGGTAAGTTATTTTGATCCACACCAAATAAGTTATAAGCAGTAGATACTCATTTGTACATAAAATGTGTATTAGTCCACTGCTGAAAATAGTCCCAAACAAATTCACTTTTTACTCCTGTTTGACTGTTGTTTGGTAAAAACTACAATACCCACATGTTTAAGGAAATTATTGAGCATTTAAAAAAATAAATACATATTCATAATTATTCATGATTATTCTTTAACTTACACTATCAACAGTCTGGTTGCCATCAATACATGTTAACAGGTGATGGAATATACAGAACTCCTGGCAGCTTCTCTGTCCTGCTTGTCTTTCCCGTCTATTTTGCTCTTTTTCTCCCCCTCTCCTTCTGTCCATGTGTACAAGTGGCACAGTGTTATTAATACACACTGCCTGGGAGGCGGTGGAATAATCGGATGACTGGGACCAAGAGAGGAGGACAGGCCAGGAGAGTGGAGGGTAGCAAAATGATGAAGAAGGAGTAACAAAGAGAAGAGAGACTAGAGAGTGAGTATCAGATCAGAAGAATGGAAGTAAATGTGTGAGAGGAGACGGTATAAAGGGAAAAAAAGGAGGGGGACAGGAGATAGGCAGAGAATGAAAATAGATAATTGGAGTGAGGAGAGGACAGGACGAGTGAGGCTGATGGAAAGCAAAAAAGAGTGAACGCTGAGAGGAGTGTGGTGGAACGGAGGGGATACGACAGCGAGAGTCTTTAATGACGGCTGTAGAGCAGAAATGGGTATTCAGATCACTCTGCTGCACTCTGTGCCAATTTACATGCCTCTATGCCACCTACAGGCTGCACAGACAGGAGGAGAGGAAGAGAGGAGAGCAAGGGAGGGGAGAGAGCGACAGGGGAGGAGAGAGGAGCTGCTGCAATGGAAGGGGGGGGCACCCTTGTTTATCATAATGAAAGAACATTTGCAAAAGATGTAGCTCAACGATGCGTTTGAGATAGCTCTTGGACAAAAATGGAGGTCAATGGCACAGAGGGAAAAAGCTGTTTCAGGTTTTGGCAACTTGGTTTTGGTATTTTCATAGGTTGTGTTGACAATAAGAAAATATAAAACACCGGCAGATGGTTTTTTGTTTTTTTTTAAGGAAAAGATTTTTGGTTTGAAACACAGCACTTGTACTGACTGTAGATGTAACGGGGTTAATGTGAAGCCCACACTAAAAACCTCTCTGCCTCCAAGTCTAATCAAAACCAGGGTGACGACCACACATTGTGCCGTTTTTATTCTGATGAACCTCGCTGCCAATCACGTGTCTCTGTTTGAACATACTCAATATAGTCATCACAAACGAGATGCTGCCAAGTCAAAAAAAAAAAAAAGCAGCATCTCTCTTTTTTTTTTTTTTGGCTCTTTTCTTATGTAATTGTCAACATCTGTGCGTAACAATGTGATTTTACACTTTGTCCCTTGAAGTGTGGCGTGTGGCAGAGAAATGATGTTGAGGGTTTGATAATTAGATGAAGTGCTCCCTCATTCTCTCTATCTCTCGCTCAGTCTGCTTTGCATTTGTTCCCTCTCACTGTCTCAATCATATAACATGACTATCTCTGTGTGCTTGCTGCCTGTGTCTCCTCTGCCGTTACCCTCTGGCTCCCTCTTCATTTTGACAAACTAGGGCATGAAAATAAGCCTTCACAGTGCCAGGAGAATGCTAAATACAGGGGCCTCTTTTCTTTGGCTGTGCCTCTTTAATCAACTTCCTCTTATCTCTGCCTTGCATCCCTTGTTTCTCTCTTTTCAGAATGTAATGGAGGAGAAATCTGTACACTGCCAACGTCTTCGCCTCTCAACACTCCTCCTCCTCCTCCTCCTCCTCCGTCCTCGCTCGCTCCTGTTCCTCACTCTCTCCCTCAATCTCTGTCATTCTTCTTGCCACCTTGCTTATTCTCTGCTGTATCTTTTTCTGTCTCATTTCCTCATTCTTTTTTTTTCTTGCTTTGTCTCTTTCGCCCCTCGCCTATCTCCCTCCTACCTCGCTGCCTTTCTTCCTCTCTGTCTCATCTCTCTTTGCCTTTCAATTGCTGCTCTCCTCTCCTCTCTCTTTTTACCTTTCTTTCTTTTCCATCTTAAATTGTCTCGTTGCCGTCATCAAAAGTAACACGGTGTGTGTGCACAGGGCAGCATGGTTGAAGTTGCATGAGCATGAGTCAGCTCTACACTGGTGGGCATTCACATATGAGGAAGAAGCACCATGACGCATACAGGTGCAGCTGCTGAGTCAGTGGGTGAACGGTGAATACTGCCGCTCCTGAAGAGTGACACCACACCACGACGACTCTACTGTGGAGAGGTGGAGTCTTTACAGTTTACTTGAGACCAAAACACCCTTGTGAAAAAAAATGAAAAATGAAAATAAATAAAACTTAAAGATAAAAAACAGTCTGTATGCGACACACACACACACATACACACACTTAGTAAGCTGTGTGACCACAGCGATGTAGAAATGTACATGATCTTAATAACTACACAAAGGAGACTGAACATCCCTGAAAATAGGTCAGTCGATGGACCTCATCCAGTAAAGTGTGAGGTATTATATGTGCCATACACACCCTGTGTGTGTGTGTGTGTGTGTGCGTGCGTGCGTGTGTGTGTGTCTTGGAGAGAGAGAGAGGGAGATAGTGAAACCAAGACAAGGAAAAACTCCACCTGAATCTAAAACACTGAATTACATTCTCCTCTGTTGCCTCTTTCTTTCTTCCTTTCCAGTTTACTGCTTCTCATTCTCATCTTTCTATCCTCCTTCCATCTTTTCCTCCGTTACTCTCTACCTTTGTTGTATCCCTTTCTTTTATTCCTTCCCATTCTTAGTTTTCCTGTATTTCCATGGTGATATTTATTATTGTGTGTGCACGTGTGTGGTATTTATGTATTGTCTAATATATCCCCACTGAATGGATGCAGGCCAGACTCCTGTTGACCCCAGCACGGTTGCTTAGCATCAATTATGTTTGCTTTGGACTGCAGGACTATTTCCTCTGCTATTATCTTTGTATTCTCCCTCTGTTTAGCACCTCACTTTTTTTGGCTCAATTGGTGTTTTGTTTCTGCCTGTTGCCATCGTTGCCATTCTCCAATCTTCATGTCTCGGTGTAAGAAAAGGCTGTAGCCAATTACTCCCTGCAAGGGGTCAAACTCATGTCAAACACTAGTCCACCCACTCTCACTCAGCCCTCCCGTCCTCCCGTGCCTCTCACCCCACACACACACTTAGACTCGTCTTTATTCAGAACCCTTTCTTCCTGCCTGAGTAGAGCCAGTATTGGCTTATTTTCTGGATCTCCTGCAGCATGGCAGTCTGAACTGGCCATTAGAATAAAATCAGTAAAAAAGAGAAGAAAGTTTAGAGTGATAGCATAATAATCTGCAGATTTATTTTATTTTTTTTTAAATCTCCTCATTCCTTGTCTTTCATACTTAGACATCTCTCTTACTGTCTTTTACTTCACTTCTTTTTGCTCCGTTGTTGTTTTGTTTCTGCCTATTGTTTGTATTTCTCCGACCTTCGTGTCTCTGTGTAAGAAAAGGCAGCGGCCAATTACTCTCTGAAAGGAGTCAAACTCACGTCAAACACTAGTCCTCCCACTCTCACTCAACCCCTCCTCCTCAACACCCGACCTTATATTGCCTTCTTTCTTTCTCCCACTGGGGTCAAACATTACACCGATGCTATCAAAGAGGGTCAGACCGGCTGGTAACATGTCAGGTCGAGCATTCCTGTTCGTGCTTTCACTTCCACCGCCCCACCCCACCCCATCCCCGCTCCTTCCACTACTCTGCCACTCAGTTTCTGTCTTCTCTGTGTTATCCTTATCATAATGGAGGGATTAACTAATGTATTAAGCTCAGCTATATTGCGGATGTCCGGGGGATGTCACTGCGTGGCTTAAACGTTGCCCCTATGAATGAATGTTTTAAAAGGGTAAAGGATCTCTAAAATCCCAGAGACGCCCCACCAGTTTGGGAGCTGGGGTAAGTCTGAGGGGCAGGAGACAATTAAACCTGAGGATTTGATCCCTGAAGCCGAGGTACCGAGGCAGATGGGAAAATGACGGACTGAGAAAGTCTGGGTGATAGATGTAGGTAGGCAGACTGAGAGGAAAGACACGGTAGCAGACAAGAAGGCAGAAGAGGAGACAGATTGACAGGCAGACTCACCAGGTTTTCTCTACACCTGGCATCACTGTAAAACAGTTCATATCCAGAGGTGGTTTAGCTGGATTATATTTCCCCACGCTCCGCCACAAACACTGCAGTCTCACTTCTCCTGCCGAACACCGGTGCCACTTAACGTTACTTCCTCTTATGTATTTAACATCTTTTTAAATTGAACATTTTGTTCTGTTTGAGTATGCTTTACATACATTTTCACAAGTAAAAATTTACATATGCTTATGCAACTGTTAGTTTTTAGTTTTTCATTTCTAATTTATTTCAGTGCCACTCACAGTGATTAACATGCTGATGTTAAGCAGGTATAAGTCAATAAGTCCACCAACCTAAACAGCCGTATAGGTCGTTTGTCCCTACTCCCATAGGAATCATACTGGACCTTTGTTGTCATGGTAACAATAATAAATGTCTGGTTAAGCCTGTGGACCAGTTACGATTTGGTTAGGTTTAGGCACAAAAACTACTTGGGTTTAGGAAAAGATCATGGTTTGGTAAAAGTAATTACTTTTATGTAGTCGTCATGGTTACAGAAATAAACACAGTTAAGGTTGTTGAACAGTCATGGAAAAAAGAAGTAATGTCAAAACATCGTTTTGACATACGGCATTTCTCCTGTGAGAAAGAATGTGTTTTGTCGACCCCTCCATCGATGTCGCTCTTTATACTATACGTCACCTCACTTCCTGTTTTGCTTCCATCATAATTACTGCAGCTGCTTGAGGTTGCCTATCAATAAAACGTAATAATGAGTCGTAATGAGCCGCCTGCACAAATGATAGGACTGGGCGATAAAACCATAATGACCATTATCGCACTATAATTTTCCTCTATAGAATAAAAACAAATGGTCAATAAATGTTTGATAAGATTGATTTCCATACTTCGAAAGCATGCACACACATGAATCACAAACTGCCAATCATGTCACAGGGATAGAGATACACTTTGTGCAAGTTATCATGATAATTACCACTATTGACTATCGGCTTGTTTTTTTGTTTTTTTTAAAGGAGTTAGGATTCTAGTTATCATGTTAGCCTGCTAACATTTGCTAATTACCACAAAAACACAGAATACAGCTGTACAGCAATTTATCTAGCAATTTATTTTAAGTATTGGACAAATTGACCGACCGACCTTGCTTTTCCTAGAGCCGTGCTGCTGGTGTGGCTAAAAAAGTGAGATGTTTCAGAGTGTAATTGCGATCAGGTACAAGTCAGTGCAGCTGTGGATCAAGATTGTAAGACTGCACAGATAAAGAGAAAAGATAAAAGATAGTAGAAAGAAATAGGAGACAGAAAGTTGAAGGCAGATGGAATTTCCCTCTGAGTGTGGTGGGAATCCGTAAAAAAAGGTCATTTCCTCTTTTTGTACTCATGTCTCCTGATGATTACGGACGAAACAAAAGACAGGCAGACAAAGAAAATAATCCCTGTAGAGCTCGGGTAATACTATGAAAGGAAAGAAAGACAGTGTTCCGTATCTACCATCACAGAACGGCTTGTTTTGCATTGAGTCTTGCTTAATTAGTGATTGTATCTGAATATAATAAGAGCCGAGAGGCCTGACCTGTACCTCAGTTAGTTGATGCCTCAGTGTTTGGAAATTGCACAAAAGGGATGTAAAGGTTTGATCTCATTTCTCAACGAACACATAAATGACCATCTACTTTCCTGTCAATGTCTTTGAGCGTAAATGACATGACAAGGTATACAGTAATTCACTGAACCTAATTATCAGCAGGTGGAGTTTCTACCACGCTAATGGTGGCAGTTTCAGAGAGTCAGAAAATGTGTCTGACAAAGTCATCATCCTATTCATTGTCAGGAAAAATGTCAATTGACTTGAATCTTGACTTTGAGAATTATTCACTCAAATAATTTAAGAAATAACTGGAAAATCCCGGGAATGTGTTTGAATTGAGTCAAATTCAAGGTAAATTTAGCATCTTTAGGCAAATTTACCAAACAACGTTGTGTTAAACCATCTCTCTGTTTCCCATTGAAACACTCAGCACCTCTCCTGTACTGACATGAATACATTCCTTTAACTTGAGTTTCAAATGTGGCGTTAAATTGCCCTTTTTAGTTCTGGAGTGGTATGACTGTCTTGTGGGAATTTATGTTAATATATGATATGTTAATATTTGTTTTGCTGTCAGCGAATGAATAATGCAGCAAACTGAACTGAGGATTGGCACGCACTGGTGTTTTAATTGCTGGATTCATAATTATTGTTCTCTGAAGGCTTTTATTTCTCCCAATGCGGCCTTTGGTTTTTTGGGTGCTCGGTTTAGCCACTAATACTGCTGTTAGCTGTATCACTAATTCATACAAGCACACAAACACACATGCATGCGCACTATATGCGCAATCTTACCGAAACTTGCACACATTAGTTTTATGGAAAAACAAAAAAATGTATGCGTATTCCTTACATCAATGTATCTTTCTCTCTCTGTGCTCATTTAAACAGACAAACAAATCTAAACACACAATGGATGGCAAGCTTCAAAACATCAAGACAATTTTTTAGCATAACACACAGAAACGCAAACAATAGACTGGCAGGTTCGCTGTGTCTACATACGAATGTCACAGCTCCCCATTCTGCCGGGCAGATCAAAGCGCGCAGTAAACCTTCTGAGCCTGATTGTAATTCTGTGTTAATTTCCATAATCACTATTATAATAACATGCTGCTAATTCTGTATACTTTGGCCTTTATGCTGCAATTACGGATAACAATGGTGATTACCATAATCACATTTGAAAATGCACTGGCCTCAATATTTCACATTTATGCATTGTGTGCACTATTTTGCCATGAAACGCTTTCCAGGCTGCCTGTGATGTTAATTATACTGCACATGTATCTGATATGTCTGAGGCCTCAAAGACAGTCAAGTAAGTCAACAGCTAAATACTAACAGTGATCCCCACCTTTCTTCAGGTTTGCTTTTGTACTTTTATTGACTCCTGACAAACACTAAGTGAGTGTTGATATGTATTCTTTCCAGCCTAGCAATCTTATTGGACTCTTCTGCAACCTCACAATTTACATTCAGTGCCAATGCAGGAAGTAGTGTGAAATGTATGCCGAGAGGCTCAAAATAAGGGTGCTGAAATGGGGATTGTGGATGGGTGTGTAGCTCATCGGACTTTCATGCAGGAGGCTGGAGTGCACCTCCTGTCACACACCAGAAATTCACATTCACTGTAACAATGATCTTTCCCTGACCTCGACCAAATGTTTCAGTTGCGTAACTCTAACTAGATCTGATCTGAACTTCTTTTAAGCCTCATTAGAGCAGCTGAAAAGATTAACTTTAACAAAACTTAACCACCAAGCGTTTTAGGTAGAACAAAAGCATTTATCCATATAAAATATACTTTGAAAAAAGGATAATTACATCAAATATATATTATAAATTAAATAAAAATGTAATCACCCTGCCTGTTATGTTGTGACTGAACAATATAGCCACATTAAAGTTTGATAGAGCTTTTTCTAATAGGAATGGAATATTTTTGACCTGTGAGCAGGTTGAGCCTCCCGCCCTGACTCAGTTGAGTACTGTGAATAAACACTTATTTTTAATTAACTGGCTCAAAACAATAATTAGCATATGATTTTTATTAATATGGAAGTGGGCCACAAGCATCACTCATTAAGTAAATTGAATGCTGACTTGTTTGCTGTTCTCAGTCCGATTTGATATGACATGATAGACCGAGGAGAAAAAAAAAGAGAGAGAGGGAGAGAGAGAGAGGGAGAGAGGAGGTTAAATATGCAAATGAACAACTACCACTGGTGAATAAATAAAGTCTCTCCTGGAGAGCGTTTGATGTTTACAGTCTTCAGAAACTTCAAACTTGAAGGTACAACTATGCACTTCCACTCAAACTCGAAAATAAACCTTTATCATTACTCTGTCGCTGACATTTTGCTGTGTTGACAATCCGTAAATCAAATGTTATGCCAAATAACAGCTGATGCAGTCACAAAAAAGTTTTAAATTCTGGTTTAAGAACACATAGAGAAGCTAGAACAATTAAGTCAGTCACCTGTACGGTATTTGAACCCATGTTCTTCAACAGTAAAACATGTGCTTTTGTTAAGGCACCTCAGCGCTTTTTCTCCTCTTCCAGAATTTACTTCAATTAGGTTTTGAACAAAAAAGAAGCTGACAGACTGCTGTAATTCAAGAATACCCCCCATATCTTTCTTATAGCTTAGGCAATTATAGGAGACACTGCTTCATCAGCTGAATTCTGGAGGCCTGGAAGAATGTTATCAGGGCGACTTATGCTCCCAATCCTATTGCTGTATACTATTAAAAGTAGAAATTATATTGTCTCAGACTGAAGATAAAGGGTAATCTTTAAAGGCAGAAGAGTTGAATGAAATGGTCTGAAGTAGGGATGGGAATTTGCAAATGAGATGAGAGGAAAACCAGAAAAGTATGAGTTATATGATTATTATTAAATAGTCGTCATCAGTGGTGAAATTTGTGCGGGGATTGAAAAAAAAAAAAAAAATTGCCTCGGAACATAATCCAGATAGACGATTGCATTTGTCACCACCATAACCGGGAAAATGATTTAGTAATATGTAAACATAATTTCCATGCGACAGTGTTGAGCTGAAGCAGTTGAATGGAATACAGCCTTCATTGTATTTACACCTGTGCTTTTCCTACTGAGACATGCCTGTAAAAAATGGCCCATTGTAGATGTTTTCTCTTGGTTTCCGCTTGTAAAGAAGAATGTATTCGCTGTATTCAGTGTATTTGTTTACACAAGAGGCTGGGATTTTATGCATGGGTTTGGGTCGTTGGGACAGTTCTGCTGCTATGTGTTTTTCCTTTTAGGTTTTCCTCTCATTTATGGTACAAACACCGGTCCCATTCTGCTGCTATATTCTCTCTCATGGTGTGGGTTCTTAACCTTTGGTTCACTGTTAATTGTCCTAAGCATTGTATGCTAATGAGCGTGAGTTACTCTAAATGGAAAGCTGCATTACATTTCACATTGTGATATTTGTATGTGCAGATATGCAGATGAAACAGTGGAGTGTTTAGGTTAAGGTGGAGTTACAGCAGATGCTGTGGCTGTGCTTCACCCATGAGGGCCTTGATGACAGTCTCACTTACACTATGTAAAAGTAAAGAAAGGAAGCCTTTGTTTTATACAGTCAGAGTCTGTTGCTTTTTCTCTTTGTCTTGAATCACTAAGGAAATAAAGGGAAAAATGTAACAGTATTTGAGTATGTTTGGGAAGACACAGTAGTGAAACACATTTGGAGTGATAAGACTCATTGAAACACAATGTTTTCCATGTAGTCGATGATCTGAGGGGCTTGTGTATGGGCTTACACCTCCAACATGTTGTTCGCAGTCACTCCAAGTGAAGTTGCTACTGAAAAGACGTATTTCACTGCGGTTCATCTCCCAGTATCATGTCCACAGCAGCAGGCAGGAATTCAATGAAATCTCTGTTTTCTGGTGATTTTGGCAGTGTGTGTGTGTGTGTGTGTGTGTGTGTGTGTGTGTGTGTGTGTGTGTGTGTGTGTGTGTGTGTGTGTTTGCGCATACATGCTGGTGCTTCTTTGCCCCTCCCTGTGTGACCAATTCAGTGTGTGTATGTGTACAAGCTTGAGTGTTTTTTTGCAGGTTCTTCATGCTGTGTGTGTGGACTGGGGAATGTATGCCAGTGTGTGCGTGTAACTGTTTTTGATTGACAGCTCTGCACTAGTGGGGTTAGTCCACTGCTGCGAGGAGACCACTGGAGAGGAGCAAAAATCGGCATGAAAGCAACAATGCACACACACACACACACACACACACACACACACACACACGCACACACAATCACATAATAGGCACACTCAGATGTGTAGAGATCAATGAAGCACCACTAATAGTCTGAGGTTTCTCTCTGATGCAAAAAAAAAATGAAGACTCAAACAGTCTTCCATTTTTTTTCTCTTTGTATTACTGTTAATTTGACAAATGCTGTCTCATAGTAACTGTCTCCTAGACACACACACACACACACACACACACACACTCACACACACACGCACACACACACTCACTGTTTCTCTCTCAACCCTGAGGTCAAGTGTGTAATAATGATGTTCCTATGAAAAGCTCAAATCAACTAGCTTCTACTCAACATTTAAAAAGCACTCCACCAGCCCATTCTAATTAGCTGATATATGCTCATGTAATGAAAGCAACAAGCCTGTACAATACTTTAATTTTTGCTCTTCACAAGCTGAATACAAGTGTTTTCTTTGACCCTTGGAGTCTTTACCACTTGCCTGTCATTGAGACTGATTGTGATACAGGGCATTTGTTTATGAAAGTGTTGCAATCGTTATAAACCGTCTTGTATATATAATGTGAATGACTCAAATTATTTGAATGTAAAAAGTCCAATTAAATTTAAATTTTGTAATGAATTAATAAGACATTTATGTGTACATACATATATGTGTATATACACATATATGTATGTATATACATGGTATTTCTTCTGATGCCACTAATCTGTGATGTTAAGGATACATTTCCGGATATGTACATAAAGTTAATTTGACAAAGTAGAAAAGAAATATTACTTTAATTTTTAGTTTCATTCGCTTATATTTCTTTTTCCTTTTTTTTTTGCATGAATGAAAAGATCGATTCCACTCTTATGCCTGTATGGTTCTTGTAACTGTTCCTTTAAAGATTCAACATGCCGTAGTTGGTCACATCCTCATGGAAACTTGTTGAAAAAAGGAAAAAAAAAGTTCTTTGTGGTTTTGCATCAGCGTTACTAGCCAGTTTTTTTTTTTCTTTTATGACATTTTTAATTTCTTAAGAAAATTCTTCATGTGTGAACTCAGTGGAGGTGCATTTTTAAGATATTCATTAAGAACAAAGCCTGTAATTTGCATCAATGATATCTATCATCATTTATGGTAATGAATACCCACACAGGTTCATACCCTGTATCTGTGCTTCATTTCCTTGTATAAAGACACAACAACAATACAGCATGAGTGACAGCTCTGTGTCCAGACAGTTTTTATCCAAGTGATGCTTTACATATTGTGATTGTTGCTATAGACATTCTAAATAATCAGGTGTATTTCATTCAATGCAGTGGTTGTGTACGTATGTGTGTCATCATGTATAAGCTTATACTATATGTGCACCCACATGCGTAGGAACGTCAGTGTTTTCATTGCTGCTAATGTGTTTGTGTGAACACGTGCCTGTGAGACGTGAGCAATGTGTGTGGAGGCAGAATGCAGTACCAACAAATACGTGAGTTGGTGTCGGTGCATATTTGTGTGTGTAATGTGCATGTGAGCGTCTGTACTTCGTAGATAAGAGCATGGTGTTACTGCTGAATAAAAGCCCTTGAGACTCGGCCCTGTGGGAAAAGTGGACAGTTATCAAGGAACCAGAGACCCTGACAAGACGTCAAGGTTGCAGAAAAAAAAGAAACACGAGGATTAATAAAAGGAAACCTTAATAACATTATCTGTGTTGCTTTCATTAATTCTCTCTCTCGCTCTCGTTCTCATGCACACACTCACTCCCACATGCTCATGACTTTGGCTTTCATACAATACCTATCTTTGACACTCTAAATCTCTTTTTCTGTGGCATTTACATGAAACCAGGACCTGTACAAATGCTTAATGGGATTTTCTGGATTTTTTTTCTTGCAACTGTAGGTTTTCAGCTTGATTATTTTCTGCTAAACCCTAAATGTATTAAGTAAAAAAAAACAAAAAAAAAAAACAACAACAGGATTAAACCTTAAACAACTTGACACACGTGCTGAATTCTTCACTGTGTTCTCACAAAAGCTCATTCTTTCAAACCAGCGATGGAAATTTTGACTTCCTAGTCAATTTGTTAAGTTCTGTTTCACCAGGTTAGCTTTACCTATTAGCAAGTAGCAATAGCATTAGTGACTGCACTGTTGCCATGGATACCTGCAAGTTAATAGACCTTGAAGAATGGCTCAAGTAAAGACCAGTGCTATGTTTGAGTTCTCATGTTATACAGTTTCAACATACACCTGTCAGCCAATCAGAGAGTAGAATTTTCTGTTCCTGTGATGCAATGTGTGAAGTAGTATTATTGAATATATATATTCATACATGATGTGGCGTGATAATATGTGTGTCATATGGCAGAATAATGTATGGCATGAGATGAGAAACATTCCTGTGATGAAATGTTATGAATAAATTTCACTTGATTTGACTTCCATTACATCACTATATGTTTTTGAGAGGAAGAGTGTTGGAGGAAGAGTTGTGTGCAAAGGGATACTCAGCAAAGAGAGACGAGCAGATGAGGAGAGGAGCAGCTGTTGTGGTCCTTTAAGTTCTTGCTGTTTTTTTTTTTTTCTCTCCTCCGTGACCCTTTCATAAGAAGCTCAAGCTGCTCTGCTCCTCCGCATACTGTCACCATGATGGCTTCATATTTTCTACCGCTATAATCAATCGTGGCCTTTTCATCATTAATGTGTCTATTAACGCTGTAAACATCTAAACACGGCCTCCTTTTCTAATCCGAAACCTGACTTTCTCCAAACCTAATGCCAGTCTCCACTGCCTGCGGTCCCAGTATCTAGTGTTGCAGCCCACAGCCGTGCATTCAGCCAGCCTGCTCTGTTAATTCCCTCCAGCAACACCTCCTCAAGGCCATGCCGAACTGGCACAAGATATGAAGCAAATGATGAAAATGCACAGTTTGCCAAAAGCCATCGGCAAATTCTCTAATGTGTTCTGCTGAAAAAAAGAAGGTGACTGCGAGGCTGACACAGATTTGAACTGTAAGCTTATGTTTTGAAAATACTCCTCGGTCTTTAATTTGACTATTTTGATCAATATAAGAGAAGAAGATGTCGATATGCAGTGTGAAGAGACGTTTAGATGTTGGTTTGTTGTGTTTGTCTAGGCCTGCTTGTCACCACTGAGACGGATAAAATACTCCAAAGACATAGCTGACAATAGAAGCAGTTTTGGCTAAGCACCTGTGGCTTTTCTTATGTAACATAATTGAGCGTTTTTTTCATGCCTTACAAAACGTCTCTGACAAAATTTTCTGATTCAGTCATTTTGTCATAATACTGAGCTCAATAATGTGTAGATGCTCGTCTCGAAGTGACATTCTGGTGGATTCAGAGTTAAAAGAAAACTATGAATTTTTCACTCATGTATAATTAACAGCCGTTGCGCGACTAAGGTTTCACGTAATTTATTGAATGTCTCTAGAATGATAATAATAATAAGGAATGAAGTAAGTAAGAAACCAGTGTAAATATGAGTGTTGTGTATGTAAGACACAATCTAAAGCGATGATAGATGGAGGAAGCATCATGATTTGGGGCTTTCTCTGCCTCTGAGCCTGGACAGTTCACCATCACCATCATGGAGGACTGTGTATTTGTCACATTTATGACCACTCCATGGAGATAAAACCAGGTCATTCCAGAGCGTTCACCAACTTTTTTCTTGCCATTGGAAATAAAATGGAAACTACTGGCTGCCTTGGAGAAAAAATATTTATTAGTTTGGTATGCTTTGGGGAATGTTTGGCAGTTGTCTACAAGATGCTTGTAGTGTGTCCAAACACATTTAATCTTCAGTATATCTCGACAAGAAAACTTTTGTAAATAAAACTTTGTAGCCTAAAGTGGATAAAAGAAGTGGTGAAAGCTTTGTGCTGACTGCTTGGTTCAATAGTCGCCAGTGGAAAACAAGGTCTCAGCCGGCACACAGCAATTCTACCACTGATCAACAAAAATTAAGGAAAAAGTCATTGACCAGTCATGGTGCTCTGCTATGGCTCCAGACAAGCCCTTGGCTCCAGAAGGTGAGATCCATGCAGGTCAGGCAGGTCAACAGCGGTGCTCACACTAAGCTGAGGGAGCCCAGGTTGAAGTAGCTTCGACTGGCAGATCTGCTCAGCGTGTACAGCACAACAGCAGCTGGAAGCAAGGTGTCTGACTGAGCAGTCGGATTCACTTAGTGGAGGCAGCAACTGGTTTTCAGCTCAGCGGCATCTCGGTTGCAGGAATCAAGTTTCCAGTGAGGGATCAAATTCCCGATGTAGCCTGTGAGAGCAAGTGGTTCCTTTAAGTTCCTTATCCCCCTCAAACATATTTCCCCAATATTTTAGCTCATTAACTTCCCTCAAGGGGATCTTACATAATCGTAAATAAAGGAGTCAAAATCTGCAGTGGTTATGTGGTGGCATGGCAGGCTTATGCTAATGACATTGTTGGCCTAATATGTGCTACATAGTGCTAATGCTGTATAGTACGACTACAACATGTCAACCCAGAAATAAGTTTGTGCGTTCTTTGAGTCACTTTTGCAGTACATATTACATATTACATATTTAAAAAGAAAAAACACACAGAATGTGAGTAATGCATATGCAAGTATTGTGGATCAGTAAAACATGTTTTAGGGAAACAGATTATTAATATAGAACATGTCTGCAAGATTTTCAGTTGGTTATTATTAACATTCACTCATGAAGACAAGCAAAACTACTTAGGGTTAGAGATAGAGGGCATACTATGAGATGAGACAACCCCAGGCTGCTGGTGTCACACTACTCCCAGTGGATTATGCTTACTATGAATCAGTAAAGCAGAATGCTGGCGTATAAATCTCTTCAGAGGGCAATAGGGCTGCAAAAAAACAGAGGTGATGACAAGTGTTTTAAGAAATGAATTAGTTAAAGGCATGTGGGTATATGTCTCAGTGGGCTGTTTCATTATCAACACAACTTTGCTGAGTCTTCTTCTGTGCCTGTTATTTTTGTGTTTATATTTCCTGCCAATTCTATACCATCTAACCTCTATACTTGGTCCCCAGGCTGCCGTATCAAACTGTAATGTTTTCATGAGTCATTCAGTTTCTTTCTTCTATTATTACACACACACACACAGATACACATACACACACATACACACACACACACACACACACACACACACACACACACACACAGACACAGTTATGGCATAATTTATTATTAGACAAAGGCCTCCTCCCTGGCGGTAAGCATGCCCGTGCTCTGTATCTGTGTGTGTTTGTGTGTGAAGTTTGTAATGGCGTGTCTGCACAGAAACTGTGTAACAATGATGAAGTGCTTTTGGCAGCACCGTGCCTCATCTAGCTACGGCCATCAAAGGTCCTTCTGTGTCATCTATTGTCACTCCCCATAATTGCCACTAATTTCTGCTAATCCTGTCCCTTTATTAAAATGAGATATTACTACTAAGTTTATTTCTCTATTAGGTTTTTTTTTTTTTATTATGTTTCCGAATGATCACTTCTCATTGTTTTTCTCACCCACTCAGTCTCATAAACTGACAAAATGAAATTCATCATTACAGTGATTTTGCGTATGTGCGCCACATGCCTTCGCACACCTGCACCTCCGCACACATTCACATATTTATTTATCACAGCCTGCCCATTATTGAATGAATGCAGTGAAAGACTATACCATCTGCTGGATCCGCTGCTGACTGCCGAGCAGTATTCTGTCAAGCTTCGATTTTTTTTCCCACCCTCTCTCTCTGTTTATCTTGATTTGTGTCTCTGTTTCTCCCACCTTCTCTCCTGCTAACCTCCTATGTTTCTGCTCGCTCTCTTCCTTTGGAATCCAATAGCAATGCTGGCGGAAAAGCTGATTCGGTTGGCTGACATACCGGGTGAGGGAATGTCTGGCACGCCAAATATTTGGGTGACTTTTTGGGTTTTTTGGCTGGGTGGTTGACTGCGAGCCTGGCTGACCACCAAATGACATAGGCTGCTTTTTGGCTGACAGGCTGGCTGGCCCTGCTGTAAGGCTGTGTGACTGACTATAGCTGGCTCATCACCTACTTCAGTGAATGAACGAATATTTGGTTGGCTAACTGGACGGCTACCAGAATACTTTTGGTAGATTGACTGCATGTCTGCTTTTTCATTCATGTAACTTGATGATTGAGTGAGAGCTGTGTGCTACTGGGTAAATAACTGCTAATTATTACAACCTCTACAGTCCTGCTGCCTCATTGTTCATCACAAAATGCTGCGGAAAAAGTCACCTAAGCCCCCCCCCCCACAACAACCAACAGTCATTGATCTCCCAGCTACTTACTGATGTGACTGGATGTCACAAGTATTTAGCATTATCTTACAAGCTGATTTATCAAGTGATGCTCGGCAGCTATCTATCGAGTGATCACCCTGACGCTAATGTGAATGCATTCCTAATTATCCGAGAACGAGCTCTATGTGCACACATTGTTAAAGCAGCATCAGTATTTGCAATAAAATGTTCACTTCAATCAGATTTTTCTTTTTTTTTTTCGACAGCCTAACTGGAAAATCATTGTTTGTTCTGCAAATTGGCTTCCCCTGCCCGCTGTATGCATTTGATTCAGTAGGCATCGGATCAATAACAGGCTTTTGTTGTGAGCATTCGTCTCTCTGCCTTTCTGTTAGTAAAGAAATGCTGAGTCAAGAGGCAAATAATGCTACTTGGGATTGTTTCTCCAGTCTGCAGTTGATTGGGCCACTTACGAGCATATGTGAGTCTGTGTGTGTGAGTGTGGCAAGTGCTCTCCGAATTTGATGAGTTGTTCATCTCAACAGTGTGATGACTGGATTGTTTGGGTTGAATGAATGTTCTTTCTTTCTTTCTTTCTTTCTTTCTTTCTTTCTTTCTTTCTTTCTTTCTTTCTTTCTTTCTGTACGACACTTCAATTTTATACATTTCACACACCACTGCCATTTAGCCCTCCTCTGTTTTTAATCATCATACGCCACAGATCTCGATTCTCTTAATATCGTAAAATAAACTGAACCCAAAATCTACCATTTCCAGATGAGTCCATGTCTGGAGAGAGGCTTTATTTGCATACTTTAACAGGATATTTCACAGAAGGTACTGCAGTGATAATATTTATCAGTGTCCAGCAGCCTTGACACTATTTGTTTAGACAACACAGTCCTGGAGATTTTCATTTCTTACTGTTTTCTTGGTGCCACAGTGTGTTTATGCCCCAAGGTCTTCTCTACATCAGATCACATGGCCTCTCAGTCTTTGAAGTATCTCTTTTCCTGAAAGTTCATGTATCTGGTTTTCTTTATTTTCTAGTAGTGGCAGAATATTTGTGAAGTTAAATTCTTGTTTTTTGCTGTTTGTCAGTAGAGTGTATGCCACTGGTGGAATGTAACTAAGTACATTTATTTAAATACTGCCTGCCCTTCAGACTGTACTTTACCTAAGTATTTACAAAATGTTCCATATAAAACATTTCTTCATCTTATGAAATATGATGCATTGTTATAGATTAAATTAACAAACAGCATGTAATCCTTTATTATGACTACATTTAGTTTTGATTGATTTTAATCAAATAAAGTTCTTTAAGTTGCTAATAATACATAACTGCCTAAGAGACATTTCCAATGCCATTTTTTATATTGTTGCTACTTTAACTTCAGTTAAAGATTTTACTTCCTCCACTTGTGTGTGCATTGTTATACGTACAAAAGAATTCAAAATAGTTAACTGAGATGGAAACAAAACTGAAATACAGTATAATCATAAAGTAGTCATTCTTATTTAAAAAAACAAACAAACAATGGCATGTACACCCATGTTAGCAATTTTCGGTACTATTCATGGTATGGCCTGGCAGAAAAATCTTTTACCTGGAGGTCAGAGGTTTGACCTCCCATGACCTTTGACCACTGTGGTGAAACACAAGAATGAGGGATTAATCACGTTTTTATAAAATGACAGTTCCCATCTCTCCCCAATTTAACCTAAAAGATTTGGGAACAATGGGAAGAGAAAGTGATGGAATGTAGAGATTAGTTTATGATGCATATGCAATACCAAACTTAGGAAGAGGTGAGAGGGGAAGCTGAGCTCTTACACAAAGCCATGGGATTTTTAATGCAGAGGCCTTGCCCCCTGTAACCTTGCCTCAGGGGAGACAAATGGCCCTAAGGGCATCTGTCTTTTCCAATTTCCTCAAATCTGACCACTAGTGATTTTTTTATTTTTATTCTTTGCTTTTTCCTTCATAATTTCTCCCTTTTGTACTTGCTCTTTCACAGCTCTGACTAATCTTGTTGGGTTTTTTTTTCCACTACTCTCTCTTCCCCTTGCTGTTCTGTCTCTCTTCATTTCCCTCCTTTCTCTTTACATCCCCATTCCTTCATTCAGCCTCCACACAGCTGCATTAATTTCCCATCAGAAAAAAAATCACAATGCAGAAACACCCCGACAGAGACCGAAATCGGGAGTATTAGACGGAGCGATATCGCGCAAAAAACACTTCTCATTACAGCGTAACAAAGCCGGGTAAGGAGAGGTGCATTACCGAGCTCACTGACAACAGCAGATATATGTTTGGTGCATCACTAAGCTCTCACAGCAACAGGCAGACAAGCATATCAAAATCTTATTAAGAACAAGACATGAATTTCTCAAACTAATCTGGCCTCACTCCTGCTGTTTTGTTTCTTTAAAACCAAATTTTGAAGTACTCAACTGTTGGATACAACGCTCCACTGGCAGGTTGCTTTGCTAGAGGATTTCATTTTTATGCTTTCTTTCTTTGCGTTCCCTCTTTATCTGTCTCCGTTCCTCTTTGTCTAGTTTTTGCTTTTCTCCCCCTTTTGCACTGCTATCCCTTACTGCAGACCATTCTTCTTCTTTGTGTGTTCTTGTACCAATCTTGCTGTTTTTTATGAGCCCTGTAGGCTATATTTTCTCACTATCAGTCTTTCCTCTTTGTACACCCTTATTTGACTTACCCTCTCTTTCTGTCCTCATGTCTTTCTTTCTTTGTAATGAAACTGCCCTGAATGACCGTGAATCTAATATATCACTTCTTTAGCCTTCCACTTTTCTCTCAGCAACTTAGTTGACACGGTGCAGTGACAGATTTCTTGGCAGTGTGTCAATTAGAATTGCTAGACGGCTGAGCTTGGTTCTTTTCTCAGAAAATTGTCAACCTCTCAGTGATCTTTCTGTGATCATTCACACATGCAGTCACAGACACACACAAACACACACACACACACACACACACACACACACACACACACACACACACATGCTCACACACACAGAGTAGGCCTTATCCCCTTGGCTTTTTCTGGTCAAGATTGTTTGGGTGCTGTGTAATGTACCCAGACACATTGGCACGTAGCCCTGGCAATCAAGGCGACCAGGATACACCAAAAGGACATTTGACACACACTCACTAAAATGCACACACCAGCCATTATGCAGATAGAGAAGCACATGTACAAGCCATAAGCCAGAGCCACTGAGAAAATAGTCACATGTCAAAATATCTCCTCCTTTTACTTCGTTTACTTCATTCTCCCACTACGTGACATGACTACATCAAACATGTTTAAAATAGTCTTAAAGCAACTGTTGCTCTGGAGGTAGAGCGGCCCGTCCACTAATCAGAAGATCGGTGGTTTGATCCCTGGCTCCTCCAGTCTCAAAATTGCCTCTGATGGCTGTTGTGAAACACTCATACATGGCTGTATGGGTGTGATGTATGTGTGAGTGAATGAGGCAAATTGTGAAGCGCTTTGAATAGTTTCAAAGACTATATAAGTGCAGCCTATTTAACTATTTAATTGATCACATGGCAAATGATATGAATTCTTAAACGCCATGAGACCATATTTATCATAACGCCTGAATCTTAATGAGTCCAACATTGTAATATGCGTCTCCTCCTGGTTGATTAATAACACAGGTCGATTGAATAAATATATTCATATATATATATATATTCTTTCTTCATCAATGCCTCTTTTCAATCTGTTTCTCTTTCACCAACCCCCTGAATCCTTCCCTCACAAACATGCACACACACAGAAACACACCTCAGTGTGTCTCATGAGGGATTTTCAACGCTTTAGGCTCCTTTTTCCCCTTGGCTACAGAGCTCATTAGAGGCACACTCCTCCTCCTTACACACACACACACACACACATACATACACAGAGATAGACAGACAGCACTGTACACATACAGTACAAATTAGCTAGATGCAGACATACAGTATGCACGTGCACAGATATATGCAGAGATATCTTCACTCTCTCTCTTTCTCTCTCTCTCCCTTCTGACAGCCCTTGACAGCCCAGCTTGTGTTAAGCAGTCTACAGAGAGCGGGTGTGAAAACAGCCAGGCGAAGAGTTAAATGACTGTGGGATTTCTCCTAACGTCAGTTAGAAACTCCCACTGGTCAGCAAAACCTGCTCGTACATGTCAAACTGTCTTGTTACTCAGCCACCTGTGTGTGTGTGTGTGTGTGTGTGTGTGTGTGTGTGTGTGTGGGTGAGGTGCGTGCGTGTGTGTGTGTGTGCGTGTGTGCGTGGTGTGTGTGCATGCACATATGTTGGATATAACTGTGTGGTCATCTAGTCCCTAACATGTACAGTATGCGTGTGCAAGATGCCACGATGGTGTTGTGAATGGAGTAGCTGTGGTACAGGCGGAGAGGAGCAAACAGGCATATTTCAGAGGGATAAAATCAGGTGAGAAGATACATTTTAAAAAAAAAAAAAAAAAATCATGAAAAGACTACAGCCACCAGGGGAAAACCTCAAACTGAATTGTTGAAGCACCGGCTCCTTTTGCTGTGTTCATAACAGTGTCACAAGTGATCAGAGTGATCAGAGCCATACATCACTCACAGTTATGAAAACATTACACTTCTTAAAATGAGCTAAAGCAACATTTTTGTTAGTGTTTAAAATGTTTTTTGAATGAATTTAACGTAATTATATCATGGGGAACAGAGTACTAAATCTAATTAATATTGCACTTGAACTTTCTTCAAAGGCTTGAAAGGCTTACATATACGATCAAACAAAAAAGTCATATTTTTCATTAAATATGGGATTCATTTCTCACATTTTTGGAATCAATACCTGATAACCTAACTTCTTAAATTTGGCATTTACCAAGAGAGACTGTGCCACTGATGGTTTGGCCCTTCCTCTTTGGTAAACATCTCAAACTTGAGAGACTTACAGAGCCGCAAATGGCTGAGTAGCACTACCTTTGATTTTCCTGTACAGAATAGTGGGATTCCCCTTTAAGACTGAGTTCAGTTAGAAATCCAGGACACCACTCCTCTGCTCCAACACGGAAAATAAGACTAAAGCTAGAAATCGGTTATACCTGTTTACCTTGGTGTGGATTTGTGTATTTTTCTAAATGTTGGACCACCAGCATGTGTACTCTAAAACCTTTACAACCTGTCCCCTGGCTCCCATATGAGGAGAGAGCAAAATAGTTTACATTAAATCTAATATGCCATGGTGTAGCGCTCTACAATAAGGGAATATGCCCTCTCCTGCAGTGTATAAATAATAAATAAGCACAGTGTGGCCTACCACGGCTGAATAAAGCAATCCATATGAAGGAGAGGATGTGGCTCTTGTTGGGCCAGCGTTTAAGTCCACACAATATGCACAGAACATATTCAAATTTCCATATGTATGAAGTTCTTGCTGCTGACTGTTTATCATCTCTCACATTCATGCAGACCAGGAACAAGATTCTAGAGATGCTTAATTAGACAGATGGACTCAAATCCATCACTTAGCAGATGGCATAAAATTGTTTATAGTTGCAGCCACTGAAATAGCCCACAGATACAAAAAGGCCATCTGGGTACATGTGGGGTTTCCAGCATCAACCCATCTTTTCATTAGTCATTTACTATCACAGAATCCAATGTAGCAATTCCCGATGGTGTTTTCAGTAACTAACAACGCAGAAACTGTCTTTAATATTACAGGAAAACAGCTGAATGTGATAGGATAATTCCAGCTTATTACAACTTGGGTGTTATTTTTATGGTTTTGGCCATGGTTCCTATTGGTCATGATAGCATTGTAATAACAAAAATAAGTGTTGCGATCTGGGAACACGCCAGCATCGCTACAATGAAGTCCAAAGGGGCGGAAAACACGAGGGAGTCTATAAACAGATGGATGATGATGGATGTTTACAATTGCCAGTTTAGGTAAAGGTCAAGGTCAAAGTTTACTTACTTGCTGGTCCTTGAGTTTCTGATTGTATCGCAAGGTCAGCAGAAGGGGTTCGCTCAGTTTTCATGGGAGTGAGCATGGTCGAACTGTCTCTAAGGTCATGAATAAACTGTTCAGATCAAGTTTTGAATGATAAATGAACATATATGAGAAGCCCTAAAAGTTTAAACATCTACAGTTCTATGAAAACTGAAGAGAGAGTCTGTTAAAATAACTATACAAACGCATACAATAACAACAATTACACTCAATGGATAGTGAATGGATATATATATATATATATATATATATATGTATACCACCATGGCCTAGATTGCAACTTTACTCAGCACCGGTTGCACTGGGTGATCCATCTTGCCCTGTCAGCAGTTCAGAGATGGAAGTATATCAGCAATCATATTCTTAAGCAATAGCTGACCCTGCAGTTCATAGGCCAAGTTGTACTATTAGTATATATAGTGAGGCTTCTGAAACAGCTCACTCAACAGTTCACAAACTAAACTGCTCCAACCAATATGGGCTTCATCAGATTGAGTGAAAACTTGAGACTGTGATTTGAATTGCAAATGCCTTTGAAATACAGGCCGCACTAACCTGCTTTGTTTTGGTCAGCTGTGTGTTTGCATATAGAGAATATTCAGTGTGAAGAAGTCTGCAGTTTCCTTTGATGTCCCTCCCATGTGAGAGGATGACTGACTGTTCACAGAGGCCTGTCTCATCGTTGGACAGTTCGCTCTGTGTTGGAGGGGGAGAGACGGAGAAAGAGCAATATAGCATCAGGTCCACCATATGGCTATCTGATCTTTCAGCTTGGACCAATCTGCCGAACCTGTGGGAGCTTGGCTCACTGCACGCTCCATTTCAATCACCTCAGATATCAGTGAGTCAGTGGGCTAAATCATACCATGTGTCCATGAAATTATAGGGCAAGACTTTTCATAGATGCCCTCAGTATCTTCACTCCATCACTCTAAAGTGTCAAAATTATGAAGAAATACCAGAAAGAAAACTTAAAGGGCGCAGTTTCAGTTTCAGTCATATCTGTCTCTTACATATGACAGTTAGCTTAGCATAAAGACTGGCAGCAAGGATAACCGCTAGATTCTCCTTGTCCACCTCCGGCTGTGGCTTCGTATTTCAGATATGAGAGTGGTAATGATCTTCCCATCTAACACAGCAATAAGTGAATGCGGATTGCCCGAAACGGTGAACTGCGCCTTTAAGACATAACACAGCATCCATTGCCAAGGAATCAGAAAGAGATATTCCCTCTCGCACTTGTCTTATTTTTGTGCAGATCATGGCAGCCACCATCTGGACACAGTCAAACTTGATCTTACATAACTCCCAAGCGTTTCAGCTCTGCACATAGCCAACACCGGCATGCCAACCGCTGATAATGCTTAATTGAACCCTTGCAGCAAATGGTCCCCAATCACCACTGGTTATGAAGTGCCCAGGTGTTCGTCGCTGACAAATTCAAACGATAAACTGTTTCATGACGGAAAAGGGAAGAAAATGAGATTGTTGAGGCACGAGTGGTGTTCTGTCATAATTTCAGTTGAAATTAATTCGAGCCCTTGAGTCATGGTTCGACGTGTCAATATTAGGTCAAAGCAGGTAGAAGCATTATGCAGAGATGCGGAGGATCCAATATGGTAATACACACTTTATACACCAGTACACACAGTGAAATACACATGAGAGTCTATGTGTGAACACAGGTCTCTCACACACACTGAGATGCACTTGCACAACAGACAAACAGTAACAGAGATGGGTTTCTCATTATCCTAGGTGAGGTCCACTCCCCCACGCTCACATTCATTGTGTCAGAATTTCATTATTAATTCATTGGATCAGTTCTGAGGGGCAAGCAGGGAGACTGTGACTGTGATTCCTCATTAGCTGTTATCAGGAACATGAGCTGAGACAAAACACAGCCTCATTGTGATCACAGATACTGAGACAGAGTGAGAGGGAGAAAAGGACGGAAGCGGGGTTGAATGAAACCCCCAGAGATCCCATCATATCTACGGAGCTACACTCTCACACAAGCCTGAATTATAAGCATATGTACACTCAGGCATGTGTGCACGCAGACGCCTACGGCATTCACACACTATGATAATAAGTAGCAACATGACTTTGTTGCTAAAAAAAAAAAAATGTAAGCAAATTACAGAGGGTGCCTCCTCTGAGAATGAGCACTGTAGTCCACCTGTATTAAGAGCAACCTGTCTCCTCTGAGGTGCAACTCGTTACAGCACACAAAACCACTTTGATTCTCTGCCTGACGTGTTTGCTGAACTAAATGTTCTCAGTGAATACCTCTAAAATATAACGCAATTCAATGTCATGTCTTTGTTATAAATGTTACCTTTGTGGAGCTTATACTGTTCAATTTTGTTGAGAGGCACTGATTCTGCTATATGGTAGGGAGGCATTTTTTTGTGACGCCTTATACCGGATATCCTTATATTTCTTGCTGGTTGTTGGTTTTACGGCCAAATCCTACAGGAATACATTTACATGCATCATTGTGTTCACTTGTTTTTGTGCTTTTCTGTGCACTTGTCTCTGAAGAATTGATATTTCGTGATGAAAAATACATTATAGTAGGGAAGAGTCTGAACAGAAGTTATTTAATGAGCATATTTATGCAAGTGTTGTATAATGTTGTAGTGTTCAAAAGACACTCCTACAGTGGTTCTGTCATGTACTCATGTATAATATATGGGCTGGATGCAAGATGGCTACTACTGTACATTTATGAGTCCATGGCCCATTGATTCCATGGGGACAGGTAGACATGACAGGGTGAATACATCATGTTTAACCAGGCATAAGGGGAAATGAACAGGGAGGGAAATTCCCCTCAGGCTCACTCCCATCCACTTCCTTAGCAACTGCATCAAGGTAGTGTGTGTGTAGGTGACCTGTGTTGCAACATACGGCCATTTTGGGCAGCTCTGGTATCTTCAAATACATTTGGTTAAGGTTTTATGGGACTATGTTTACCATATTCATTTTTATATGTTCACAGTACAATTTAGGAGTCAACTGACATTACAAATTCAGCAAATCTATATGCAGCCAACCTGAAAGGACTTTTCTAAAAATTACCCATCACTGAAATTCCATTGATACTCTGGGACTTCATCCTCCTGCTTTCTCTTTTGTTGCTGCTCTGCAGGCTCTTTCTCCTGATTAACTCTGATATGTTTGCACAAATTACCACTGTAGCAGGCAGCCTTCCTGCATAATCTTACAGTTGGCGACCTTTTCATTAACAGGCAAATTATGCTGCTTTTCTGCTAAGCCACTTACCTGCAGAGCTTTTGCCATGAGTCTTTACTCTCCTATGTGTCTCTAGTTAAATTGGCTTAATTCTGAGTTAAAGGAGCAGGGGAGCACACAAGCACGTATCTACTAAATCACTACTCTTTCTTTACGTATACACATATTCATAAAAAGAGTTTCAGACATCCACAAAGAAACAATGAGTCCGTCTCATGTATGATTCATATGATGCTTAGTCCTTTCCACTTACACAAACAAGAGACTGATGTGATAAATGACCATTTGAATGAGGTTGGACGTTAACACAGTCTGTTCTGTTTCACACCGTTGCCAAAAGAAAAACACCCGCGTCTTCACTGAGTGCCATCCTCAACCCTAATCCAATCTTTATCACAGAAACAGGTGGGCCTTAGTTACCATTGGGGCGACTAGAAGCAGAGATGAATATTAATGAATTCTGTAAGTCTGTAATTAATGTTGGCATATCAAAATGGATGTGCATCAACGCACAACATCGAATGGCTTCATAAAGTTGGATGAACACACCAATGCTAAAGCCAAGATGAGTGGTTCATTCTATTCTTTTCCTTTAATTCACATATTTCCGCATACATATAGGTATTCTAATGGATTCCACATAAAAACTAAGTCCACGTGACCTAATATTGAATCCTTTCCACTCTAACCAAGAAAATAGCTCAACAAAAATTCTTTATAGAATGTATTAACTTAAATACATTATACATTCAGCACTGCCTGGAGGTTAGTTGTATAAAGAAGGGATCTTACTTCTCTGTTGTGCCTCATTTTCTCTTTCCCTTTTGTTTCTGAGAGAAAAAACGTACTTTGTCTTTGAACCAAGGTCAAGCAAATTGAATTGATTACTTGCATGCAGGAGAGAAAGAGGAGCGTTTTGAGTTTGCCCTGAAGTGGTTGCCCTTTGGAGAGGAGAGATGAGATGAGATGAGATCGGGGTGGGGCACACAAAATTGTTTTCTGCCTTTACAACTACAATATCTACCAGGTATTCACATATATTTTTGCATAAGGTGGGAGTGAAAATTAAATGGGTACTTTCATAGTAAAACTATAAAAGAAACTGTGACAAAAGCAAGAGAACAGATATAACAATAGCAAAAGAGAAACAACAAAAAGGAGCTGTGGGTGGTAAAACAAAGAATTAACACCTAGAAGCCATTTAATAATCTGAAAGTTGGAGATCTCTCCATAGAAGAATAGTTCAACATTTTGAACCTTCTTCAGCCTCTTGCAAAGAGTAAGACAAGGGTGAAGGTTTAGTCTCAACATTGGTGTGGCTGCAACAACCCCACCACCTATACAAAAAAATAGATTGACTTTTTGATGCCGTCAACCAAAGGGTTTATTAAAATATAAGATCTGAATTTACATTCAGAAATACCCATATGCAAATTTAAAACATGTGCATGTGATGAATTTCAATATATGAAATATACGTACATATGAAGTAAAATCATGTATACATGTACAATATAGGCTAGTTATGTAAAAATTACATATCAAACCTGTTAGAAATTGGAACAATATCATATATTGACATATATGTCTGTTTTAGTATGTCTTTTTATATTATACGTTTATACAATAGATACAATAGATATGTTACATAAATATATATATATCCAAAAGCCTGTCAGTATATTTTCATTATATATGTAAATACAAAATATAGACATGTATGGTTAAATTTAATAAGAAACTATTAATATATTATAATTAATAATATAGAAACATAGAATTTTAATGGTGAGGCATAAAAAATAAGAGTATTGTAAGGCATAAAAGGTCATTAAAAATGTCATAGTATAGTAAGGCATAAAATGTAAATATGTCATGAAAGCGTCAAAGTATAGTAAGGCAGAAAATAATAATAAATAATAAATAAATATAAATATATAAAGAATATTTATAAATAAATAAATAATAATAAAAATGTCATTGTCACAGCCCCTCTGTGACTGCTAGATTTCCCCAGTTTTTCCTGTGTTTGTTTTCCCTGTCTGTCTTTGCCTGTGTCTCCTCCTCTTTGTGTGAGTGTGTGTGTGCTTCTTAGCAGGTGCGTGGTGCAGCGCTGACTACCTGGCACACCTGTTACTCATCAATCATCAAGCCCTGTAGAACCCCGGCTCTTCACTCACTTGTTGCCAGATTGTTTAGCGCGCAATGTGGTAATGCTCCAGGCCAACGTGGGCTGTTGTGAAAGAAACCCTACTTGATCTCCTGTACTGTTTTTTGGGGGGGAACTCACCAGTGTCTCTCCTCACTTCTGCCAGAACCAGTGCTGTGCCTTTTCCTGCTGAAGATCCTCCGCCATTACCTGCCGTCTTTACACCGGATACTCAACTGCTTGGCCAGCTTCTCACCTCCGGACGCCACCAGTCTCCACCTGGATCCCTTTCCCCCCTGCACTTCTCACTAATATTCTCCATGTGCACTTTCTGAGTTTGGCTTGTGCCAATAAAGAACTTTTAGTACATCCATCCGTTTCTGTCTGTGTCTGAATCTGCTCTGGGGTCTAAACAGAATTTAATACCTAATCATAACAGTGATAGTAGAGTAGGGCATAAAAATGGATAGTATAATAAGGCATTAAATGTCATAAAAACGTCATGACATAGTAAGGCATAAAAAAGTCACAGAATCAGAATCTGGTTTATTGTGAAGTAAGTTTTCCACAAGGCATTTGCTGTGGTGTTTTGGTGCATATAAATAGACATAGTGAGAAGGAAAGAAATATTAACAAATATGAAACAAGCAAGTACTGGAGAACAGACATTTTAGATATAAATAGAACATTTAACAAAAAGATAAAATATTTACAATAAAATGTGAAGAAATATTATAGAAAAAAGTACATAGAAAAATATGAATATATACAAGAAAAAATATGTACACTGCAAAATGAATGGGGGTTGTGCAATAGTTCAAGGGGGGTCAGTTAGAGTGAGGGTCTTTAGCCTTGTTAATGAGGCCAACTGCAGTAGCGAAGAAGCTAATCTTGTGGCGAGAGGTTTTGGTCCTGATGGACTACAGCTTCCTGCAAGAGGGGAGTGACAGTTTGTGTCCAGGGTGGGAGGGGTCGGCAACAATCTTCACTACTCGCCTCATGGTCCTGGAGGGTTGGCAGATTGCAGCCCATCACCTTCCTAGCAGAGTGAATGATACGCTGCAGTCTGCTCTTATCCTTGGCAGTGGCAGCAGCATATCAGGTGGTGATGGAGGATGTGAGGATGGACTCGATGACGGCAGTGTAGAATTTCACCATCATTATCCTTTGCAAGTTGAACCTCTTCAAATGCCCAAGAAGTACAACCTCTGCAGAGCTTACCCCCCATCAGAGATAAGTCTCCAATGAGAATGGTGTCGTCCACAAACTTTAGGAGCTTGAATGACTGATAACTGGAGGTAAAGGTGTTTTTGTACAGGGAGAAGATCAAAGGAGAGAGGATGCAGCCATTGGGGGATCCGGTGCTGATGTCAGGCATTAAACTAGATAGTATAGTAAGGCATAAAATGCCAAGAAACAGCAAAATATTTTATGACAGAAAATACCAAAAAACGTCATAGCATAGTATGGCAAAAAACGTAAAAAATACAACATAGCATATTAAGTCATAAAAGGTCATAAAAACGTCATATTTTGGCTAGGCATGAGATGAAATAATATAATTATGCATAAAAATGCAAAAAAAAAACTCATAGTATAGTATGGCATAAAATGTCAAAAATACAACATAGCATATTAAGGCATAAAAGGTCATAAAAAGGTCATAGTATGGTCAGGCATCAAACTAGATAGTATAGTAAGGCATAAAATGCCAAAAAATGGGAAAAGGTTTTATGGAAGAAAAATGCCAAAAAAACCACATAGTATAGTATGGTGTTAAAATTCTTTTTAAAAAGAGGCACATGACTGTTTAGCATCTTACTGGGAATT
>NW_019525132.1:1153259-1208080 GCF_002814215.2 Seriola lalandi dorsalis | reverse complement strand
ATACAAACGTCATAGTATGGTCAGGCATCAAACTACATAGTATAGTAAGGCATAAAATGCCAAGAAACAGCAAAATATTTTATGACAGAAAATACCAAAAAACGTCAAAAATACAACATAGCATATTAAGTCATAAAAGGTCATAAAAACGTCATATTTTGGCTAGGCATGAGATGAAACAATATCATTATGCATAAAAATGCAAAAAAACCTCATAGTATGGTATAGCAAAAAACGTCAAAAATACAACATAGCATATTAAGGCATAAAAGGTCATAAAAACGTCATGGTATGGTCAGGCATCAAAGGAGATAGTATAGTAAGGCATAAAATGCGAAAAAAACAGCAATGAATTTTATGACAAAAAATGCCAAAAAACGACAAAAATACAACATAGCATATTAAGGTATAAAAGGTCATAAAAAGGTCATAGTATGGTCAGGCATCAAACTAGATAGTATAGTAAGGCATAAAATGCCAAAAAATGGGAAAAGGTTTTATGGAAGAAAAATGCCAAAAAAACCACATAGTATAGTATGGTGTTAAAATTCTTTTTAAAAAGAGGCACATGACTGTTTAGCATCTTACTGGGAATTGAACCAACAACCTTCTGAGTAAGAGGTAGCTGCTCTAACCATTGTACCATAAGCTGCTATACTTCAACAAGTAGTGGTAGTAGTCATGGTATAGTAAAACATAACTCGACATAGTATAGTGAGACACAAAAGTGCTAAAAAAAGGTCAACGTACACTATGGTAGAAAAATACCAAAAAACGGTATAGTATAGTATAGTATAGTATAGTATAGTATGGCAAAAAAGGTCAACAATACAACGTGGTATATTAAGCCATAAAAGGTCATAAAAACGTCATATTATGGTCAAGCATCAAACAAGATAGTATAGTAAGGCATAAAATGCCAAGAAACAGCAAAATATTTTATGACACAAAATACCAAAAAACGTCATAGTATAGTATGGCAAGAAACGTCAAAAATACAACATAGCATATTAAGGCATAAAAGCTTATACAAACGTCATAGTATAGTAAGGTATCAAACTACATAGTATAGTAAGGCATAAAATGCCAAGAATCAGCAAAAAATAGTATGGCAGAAAAATACCAAAAATACAACATAGCATATTAAGGCAAAAAACGTCAAAAATACAACATAGCATATTAAGACATAAAAGGTCATAAAAACGTCATATTTTGGTCAGGCATCAAAGGATTTAGTATAGTAAGGCATAAAATGCGAAGAAACAGCAATGAATTTTATGACAAAAAATGCCAAAAAACGACATAGTATAGTATGGCAAAAAACGTCAAAAATACAACATAGCATATTAAGGCATAAAAGGTCATAAAAAGGTCATAGTATGGTCAGGCATCAAACAAGATAGTATAGTAAGGCATAAAATGCCAAGAATGGGCAAAAAATAGTATGGCAGAAAAATACCAAAAAATGTCATGGCAAAAAATGTCAAAAATACAACATAGCATATTAAGGCATAAAAGTCATAAAAACGTCATGGTATGGTCAGGCATCAAAGGAGATAGTATAGTAAGGCATAAAATGCGAAAAAAACACCAATGAATTTTATGACAAAAAATGCCAAAAAACGACAAAAATACAACATAGCATATTAAGGTATAAAAGGTCATAAAAAGGTCATAGTATGGCTAGGCATGAGATGAAATAAATATAATTAGGCATAAAAATGACAAAAAAACAAAATATTATAGTATGGCATAAAATGTTAAAAAATACAACATAGTATATTAAGGCATAAAAGGTCATAAAAAGGTCATAGTATGGTCAGGCATCAAACAACATAGTATAGTAAGGCATAAAATGCCAAGAATCAGCTAAATATTTTTTTGACAGAAAATACCAAAAAACGACATGGCAAAAAACGTCAAAAATACAGCATAGCATATTAAGTCATAAAAGGTCATAAAAACATCATATTTTGGCTAGGCATGAGATGAAATAATATCATTATGCATAAAAATGCAAAAAAACCTCAAGTATGGTATGGCAAAAAACGTCAAAAATACAACATAGCATATTAAGGCATAAAAGGTCATAAAAACGTCATGTTATGGCTAGGCATGAGATGAAATAATGTAATTATGCATAAAATGCCAAGAAACAGCAAAATATTTTATGACAGAAAATACCAAAAAACGTCATAGTATAGTATGGCAAAAAAGGTCAAAAATACAACGTGGTATATTAAGGCATAAAAGGTTATACAAACGTCATAGTATGGTCAGGCATCAAACTACATAGTATAGTAAGGCATAAAGTGCCAAGAATCAGCAAAAAATAGTATGGCAGAAAAATACCACAAATACAACATAGCATATTAAGGCATAAAAGGTCATAAAAACGTCATGGTATGGTCAGGCATCAAAGGAGATAGTATAGTAAGGCATAAAATGTGAAAAAAACAGCAATGAATTTTATGACAAAAAATGCCAAAAAGCGACAGAAATACAACATAGCATATTAAGGTATAAAAGGTCATAAAAAGGTCATAATATGGCTAGGCATGAGATGAAATAATATAATTAGGCATAAAAAAATGGCAAAAAAATGCAAAAAATACTAAAAAGTATGGCATAAAATGTCAAAAAATACAACATAGTATATTAAGGCATAAAAGGTCATAAAAAGGTCATAGTATGGTCAGGCATCAAACTACATAGTATAGTAAGGCATAAAATGCCAAGAAACAGCAAAATATTTTTTTGACAGAAAATACCAAAAAACGACATAGTATAGTATGGCAAAAAACGTCAAAAATACGACATAGCATATTAAGGCATAAAAGGTCATAAAAACGTCATGTTATGGCTAGGCATGAGATGAAATAATGTATTTATGCATAAAATGCCAAGAAACAGCAAAATATTTTATGACAGAAAATACCAAAAAATACAACATAGTATATTAAGGCATAAAAGGTCATAAAAAGTTCATAGTATGGTCAGGCATCAAACTACATAGTATAGTAAGGCATAAAATGCGAAGAAACAGCAAAAAATAGTATGGCAGAAAAATACCAAAAAACATCATAGTATAGTATGGCAAAAAACGTCAAAAATACAACATAGCATATTAAGACATAAAAGGTCATAAAAACGTCATATTTTGGTCAGGCATCAAAGGATTTAGTATAGTAAGGCATAAAATGCCAAGAAACAGCAAAATATTTTTTTGACAGAAAATACCAAAAAACGACATAGTATAGTATGGCAAAAAACGTCAAAAATAAAACATAGCATATTAAGGTATAAAAGGTCATAAAAAGGTCATAGTATGGCTAGGCATGAGATGAAATAATATAATTAGGCATAAAAATGCAAAAAAAAAAATATTATAGTATGGCATAAAATGTCAAAAAATACAACATAGTATATTAAGGCATAAAAGGTCATAAAAGGTCATAGTATGGTCAGGCATCAAACTACATAGTATAATAAGGCATAAAATGCCAAGAAACAGCAAAATATTTTTTTGACAGAAATTACCAAAAAACGACATGGCAAAAAATGTCAAAAATACAACATAGCATATTAAGGCATAAAAGGTCATAAAAACGTCATAGTATGGTTAGGCATCAAACTAGATAGTATAGTAAGGCATAAAATGATAAAGGTTTATGGAAGAAAAATGCAAAAAAACCACATAGTATAGTATGGTGTTAAAATTCTTTTTAAAAAAAGGCACATGACCGTTTAGCATCTTACTGGGAATTGAACCAACAACCTTCTGAGTAAGAGGTAGCTGCTCTAACCATTGTACCACAAGCTGCTATATTTCAACAAGTAGTAATCCAACGATTAAAGATGTCATGGTATAGTAAACCATAACTCGACATAGTATAGTGAGACACAAAAGTGCTAAAAAAAGGTCAACGTATACTATGGTAGAAAAATACCAAAAAACGTCATAGTATAGTATGGCAAAAAAGGTCAAAAATACAACGTGGTATATTAAGGCATAAAAGGTTATACAAACGTCATAGTATGGTCAGGCATCAAACAAGATAGTATAGTAAGGCATAAAATGCCAAGAATGGGCAAAAAATAGTATGGCAGAAAAATACCAAAAAATGTCATGGCAAAAAATGTCAAAAATACAACATAGCATATTAAGGCATAAAAGTTCATACAAACGTCATAGTATGGTCAGGCATTAAACTAGATAGTATAGTAAGGCATAAAATGCCAAGAAACAGCAAAATATTTTTTTGACAGAAAATACCAAAAAACGACATGGCAAAAAACGTCAAAAATACAACATAGCATATTAAGTCATAAAAGGTCATAAAAACGTCATATTTTGGCTAGGCATGAGATGAAATAATATCATTATGCATAAAAATGCAAAAAAAACTCATAGTATAGTATGGCAAAAAACGTCAAAAATACAACATAGCATATTAAGGCATAAAAGGTCATAAAAACGTCATGTTATGGCTAGGCATGAGATGAAATAATATAATTATGCATAAAATGCCAAGAAACAGCAAAATATTTTATGACAGAATGTCATTAAAACATCATAGTATGGTAAGGCATAAAACAACATAGTATAGTAAGGTATAAAAATGACAAAAACGTCATAGTACAGTAAGGCATAAAAACGTAAAAAAACATCATAGTATATTAAGGCTTATAAATGTCATAGTATAGTAAGGCATTAAAAAGTCATAGAATCAGATTCAGAATCAGAATGTGGTTTACTGCAAAATAAGTTTTCAACATACAAGGAACTTGCTGTGTTTCTTTGGTGCATATAAATAGACATTGCAAGAAGAAAAGAAATATAAACAAAGATGAAACAAGCAAGTTCTGCAGAACAGACATCTTAGATATACAAAGAAAATTTTAACAACAACATAAAATATTTACAATAAAATATGAAGAAAAATGATATAAAAGAGAACATAGGAAACTATAAACATAAACAAGAAAAATATGTACACTGCAAAATCACTGGGGGAATGTGCAATAGTTCAGTGGGGTGTGAAAAAAATGTCCTTGTATAGTAATGCATAAAAATGTCAAAAAACGACATGCTATAACAATGCATAATAACATCATAATATAGTAAGGCATAAAAACATCAAAAAACATATATAATAAGGCATAAAAATGTCAAAAAACATGCTATAGTAAGGCATATAAACATTATAGACAAATGTCGAAAAGGTCAAAGTATAGTAGGGCATGAATTAGCAAAAAAATATCAAAGTATAATAAAGCATAAAAACCTAAAAAAATGACATAGTATAGTAATGCATACAAACATCAAAAGAGGTCATATATTGTAAGGCATACAAATTTCAAAAAACATCGTAGTATACTAAGGTATAAAATGACCAAAAAAACATCATAGTATGGTTAGGTCTACAAACATCAAAAAATGTCAAAAGTATAGTAAGTCATAAAAATGTCAAAATATGTCATAGTATAGTTGGACATAAAAATGTCAAAAAACATCTTAGTATAGTTAGGCATAAAAATGTCAAAACACGTCATAGCAGAGTGAATGATAAACTGCAGTCTGCTCTTTTCCTTGGCAGTGGCAGCAGCGTATCAGGTGGTGATGGAGGAGGTGAGGATGGATTCGATGATGGCAGTGTAGAAGTTCACCATCATTGTCCTTTGCAAGTTGAACTTCTTCAACTGCAGCAGGAAGTACAACCTCTTCTGCGCTTCCTTCATTAGGAAGCTGATGTTCAGCTCCCCATCAGAGATAAGTCTCCAATGAGGATGGTGTCGTCCGCAAACTTTAGGAACTTTAATGACTGATAATTGGAGGTGCAGGTGTTGGTGTAAAGGGAGAAAAGCAGAGGAGAAAGGACACAGCCATGGGGGGATCCGGTGCTGATGGTTCCGGGAGTCAGAGTTTCCCCAGCTGCATGTGCTGCATCTGGTCCCACAGGATGTTGGTGATCCACCTGCAGGTGGAGTCAAGCAAGTAAGGCATAAAAAATCTTTGTATGGTAAGGAATAAAAAGTCATACTATAGTAAAGCATAGAAGAGCCATTATATATTATGGCATAAAAACATCATAGTATAGTAAGGAATAAAAATGTCATAAAAACATTATAATATAATAAGGCATACAAACGTCAAACATCGCCATAGTATAGTGAAGCATAAAAACCTCAAAAAACATCATAGTATAATAAGGCATGAAACGTCATAGTACAGTAAGGCATAAAAACGTCAAAAAGCGTAATGGTAAAGTAAGGTATGAAAACGTCAAAATACGTCATACTATAATAAGGCATAAAATGTCGTTAAAATGTCACAGTATGTTAGGGCATAAAAATGTCATAGTATAGTGAGGCTAAAAATGTCATTTAAACGTCATAGTATATTAAGGCATAAAAATGTCATAAAAATGTCGTAGTATAGTAGAGGCATAAAAACGTCATTGTATAGTAAGGCATAAAATGTCATAATATCTCAAGGCATAAAAATGTCAATAAATGTCATAGTATAATAATGCATGAAAACACCATAGAACAGGCCATAGAAAGGCATAAAAAAAGTCCTAGTATAGAAAGGGATAAAAATGTCAGAGTATATTAAGGTATAAAAAAAAGTTATTCATAGTGACATTTTCATGGGATTTCTCAACAGAAATTCAACTCATACTTTGATATATCCACCATTCTAGCCTGACTGCTAGCCTACAGACACAAACAGAATCCAGGGTTAGTTTGCTAGTTAACACTAGCTAACATGGTTACATGGTTACATCACCATTTTGATAGCAAGTTCAACATTACCATTCACCTTGACCCTGGTGGTGTTAAAACCAAGAGCTATCCATGCACTTTTACAGAGCCACCCCTGTTCCCCAAATTTAATGTATTATAGTTACAGGCTTTGGCAGTGAGTCATTGCTGTTTATCAGAGTAAACAAAAGCCTTATTAATCACGTTAATCAAGTTGTCTGACAGAGTTCAATAGGTCTACAAATTTATTGAGTGATCGAGCTTTCATCCCTCGAACAATAGCTTTGCATATTACACAACAAAGGTGAGATTAGAAAATGCCATTGATGGAGTATTATTCTCAGGGATGTGGGCAAAACACTTTACACAATGATGGACGGCATAAAACTGAGAATTTAATGGAGCACTACCGCACAAATTAATATCGCAGAGGCTCCCCAAGATGGCAGCAGTCAATTAATCTCCCTCTGATCATGAAATATCTTTTTTTGTCACTTCAAAAGAATAATTCTGATCTGTTACATGGCAATTTAATTTGCTGAATGTCAACAACAAAGGGATTCAATGAAAGACTTTAATCCATGCCTTCTCTGTTTGTAGCTGCACAGCAAACATCAATCAATTGCATCTCAGTTTTGTTTTTTCCACATTAAAATCGTGAAATGTTCCCTGAGGCTGCGTCGTTTCATGTATGTTTCTTCCTGTGGATTTATTATCACATCAGATTATTTTGAGAAGGTCAGCATCGACATGTGTAAGAGACCCTCCAGTGGGAACGACTCCATTGTTTATCTTTCACCCTATATCTGTCATCTTGTCATCTTAGCATTTGTTTCAACTTGTATCAGATAGTTTAAGGACAAGGACACCAGGTTAGGTGCCAGAAAGAAATACGTTCATTTGGAACTCATTCTTCAGGTAATTGTTTGCTTTTTCGAACACACAATGAGGCTGAAACAAATGATCTTTAAACAACAAGCAGTGGAGGTATGATGATATCATAAGATACTGCTGCTCCACATTTTGTGGCTCACTTAGTACAACACCTCTCATACTTGTTACAAGACACCAAGTTTACCCAGACAAATACCCCAGATAAACTGTTTCACATTGTGATAACACCGACAAGGGCATTCATTACTATGATGATTGTGGTTACTCCAGCATTGCGATGTGTAAAACCAGTATGGGACTATTATTCAAGTGATTGTTTCATACAGCTATATTTTTATGCTTAATTTATTAAAGGGCACCACACTTCTAATGTACAGTATATCTCCTGTAATAGATGATCCACAGGCTTACAAGGCATTACAAAGGCAAAGAGCAGTAAGTACAGTAACATTGTTGAGAAAAAAGGGTCTGAGGGTTTTTACCCCGACTCTGTAACTTATTTATAAATTATAAAATCTTCATTTTATGCCTTTTCAGGTATATTAAGGAATTAATTTTTGATTTAATATATTCAAGTATGAGTCAAAGACCTCAAAGACAGCAGTTAGTGCTACTCTGTACTAAGCTAGGCTACTTATCTTTCAATAGTTAATCTGGTGTTACATTGTTTCTCCATTAATTTATTTAACTCTCACTTTATTTGCTGTATGTGATATAACTAACTCAGCTACTAAGGTGATGGTGCATCGTAAGAGATTTTTTAATGACAGGAAACAGGAAAATGACAGGAAAACAGGAACAGCAAATTAGCTTTGGCTCAGGTTATCTGACCAGCTAGCTAACTAGCCAGAGTGCAGTTACTGCAGTTTTCTTGTTATTTGATAAAATGACACATTTCTTTGGCATGATACATTTTATATGGTAAATATGTTTCTTATCCATAGAGGATTTTCTCTCATGAGTAAAAGGTGTAAGTGGATGAAGCTCCTTATCTACAAAGGACTGACCTGGTAGATCCAGTGTTTTTCAAATGTAAAGGCACCAAGCTGGATCAAATCCTTGTTAACTCAATACGTAGGGTGAATTCATTCAAGGTGAGGGCTTCCTCTTTGTCCTACCTGCCCTGTTTTCCACTGTCTAATGGCCCGGAGGGCAATCAGAGCTTTGGTATGTGATGAAGTGGAGCCTGTTGTGAAGAACAAAGGCTTACTCCATCTTGGTTCTATCTGGCTGACATATCGGGTCCTCGGGGAGTTTTAGTTCCCTGCCAGTTGTTCATTCCTCCAGTCCTGCTGTTCAACCCTTACAGAAGGGGGAAACAAGAAGAGATAGAGAAAGAGAAAGAAAGGATTCACTGGAGGCCATGGGTGCTGGCTGGAACCAAGTGATAGAATTTCATTTGACAATTGACTTGTTAGATTAATCTCATTCCTTCACTTGCACCCTGCACTGTAATACCACAGCTCCATTTGCTATAACCAGTGACTGGATTGGAATAAAAAGGTGCCAGTACTTTACATCAGCCACCTGTACACATGCAATTGTAGCTTTTATGAGAAAAGGTTCTCTATGTAAATGACCAACTAGTAAGCTTGTGAATGCTTCATAGTAGCTGATGATTTTCAGACACACACACACACACACACACACACACACACACACACACACACACACACACACACACACACAAAACACATAAAAAGATTACTTTCAACATTTTTCTTTCAAATAGAGTAAATACACTAAAAAATCTGACAAAACTAATGTTTTCATTCATAATATATCCTGAGATGCTATTTCAGCACTCACTCTGATTTAATAGAGGTTCCCCTCCTAGAAATATGTATAATAAATAGTTTTTCATAGGATTTGTTCATTTTATTATTACATTTTCCACAGATGTTTATTCATATACAGATGACAGTACAGATTTCAAAGCTTTCCTCACCTTGCCAATAAAACTGTGGAAAAATTAAATCCTTTTGTTTCTGATCTGAAATGTGGTCAAGCTATATGAATAAGTCTAGAAAATTAGCCTTCAAAACCCTATAACCATATCACATACGGCTGTATATCACAAACATTTATATGATAGCTTCAAAGGATGAATAAATTGAGTTCAGATGGGTTCATGATACAGCTCATCCCTGATTGTGGAGGACCTTATCGATGAAAACACCGTAAAGTGAGTTTGCAGGCTCACCCGCCCACCTGACCCTGTGCTACTTCTGATGGCACAGTGTTCACTGATAGCACAAGCACAAGTCTAAGCTTTTGTCCAGCTGCTGCCAGTGAAAATGAAATGCATATAACTTCTGAGACAGCTGAAGAGCATTTTCACTTGCTTTCTCGCCTCATTTTTTTAATGCTTAAGGTACAACATGTGTATATTCATCTGTAAGGGGCAGTAGACAAGTATGCGGTTAAAGAGCAGATAAAGCACTCACTATAATAACATCATATTCAAATGCTATATAATCATGGCAGTTCCCTCAGACTTGCAGTGTTCAGTGTTTAGTAGGTAGCAGACGGTGGTTTTGGAATGACAAGGCATCAGCAGTGAAATAGAGCTAGGAATTTCCTGTGGGAATGACTCTTGTATCATCGCCTAACTCTGCCTGTCACATATTCTCTTGTGTTCCACTTCACTCAGTGATTCTCTTTCTCTCTGTCAGATCGTCTGAATCTCATTTTCTCTGGAGGCTTTACAGTACATACAGTGAAGATTAGGGCCATTCAGCGCTGATGAACAGTGAATCCAGGTAAAAGCCATTATCCTTCATAGATGTATTTAATCTGTCCTAGTTACAAGGAAAAAGAGGCAGATCACTGGAGGATTATTCAGTATGAATGTGTTTTCTGTTATTCTTTTCTTCTTCTTGTTTTCGTCATTGTTATAGTCTCTCTTTCTTGTTCTCTTGTTCTCTCTCTCTCTTGACTTTCATTATCTGTTTGCCACCACCTCTGGCAGATTTTCACTGTCTGCTTCTCTTCGTCTCTCTCTCTCTCTTTGTCTGTCTCCTGGGAATCGTAGCATAGCCTCCCTTGGGGATAAACACACTAGCAATTCACCTCCCTTCAGGAACACAAACAAAGTGACCGGTCACACATCATCACTGTAGATTTTACAATAGAGTTACCAGCTCTACCAGAGTAATTCATGCTGTGTTGTATTCACTTATGTAATCAGTGGTTTCCCCCAGTGGTATATTCCCATTTACTTGGCTGTGGAAAATGAACATTTTAATTGAGGCACAGATGCATGCTGTCTTAGATTAGAATAAATACACTGATTGAAAAGCAATGCAGTGTCGCATATTTGAATCCAGTTTAATTCCTAAAACAATTGGGAGCAAAACTGTATAACAGAGGGAGAAAGTATATTTTCTATTACTGCAGTGACTACAATGGGTTTTACTGCTTCAGTATTTAGAATGCATGTTATGTTTCGGGCCTGTATTTTACATCAATTTGTAATTAATATTTTCATTACTTTGCACAAAGATTTTTGAACTTGTGAAACTTACTTACTTACTTAACTTACTTTTCAAGTTGTGCGTGTAATTTCAGTGTAGCCTTAAGAGCACAGGCTCTGTGGTGTTTTGAGCTAACTGCTAACATCGGCATGCTAACATGCTCACGATGACAATGCTGACATGCTGATGTATAGTAGGTATAATGTTTACCATATTCACTATCTAGTGTGCTATCATTAGCTAATTAGCACTAAACACAAAGTACAACAGAAACTGATAGGAACGGCATTGAAATGGTATTTGTATTCTCTCATAAATCAAAGACAAATAAAATACCAGAAGTAATAGCTATAAGATACCCAGTAGATTTCATGACTGGTATTGGGGGTATTCAGATGTGGTACTATTGGTAGAAGGATTTGGAGAACCACTCAAAACACAAGGTGAAGTACACTCAGAGCAAAAGCTCCCTTCACTGCTAACAGTATCACTTTATAAGGCCAAACTGCCATCAGTTATGACAGGACATGAAGATTCCTTTTGTGTTTTAGGTCCCTTTTGTGCATGAATGACTTCACTACTAACAAGTACTCTTAAAATCCTCAAAAGAAATCCACTTCAATGCATGAAGCCTATAACGGAGAATTTTTGCCTGTACCAAGTGCACACAATGACTGTGTTGGGCAATGGCCTCAGACATCATCACCTAATCTCCATACAAACATATAGTAGTCTATATGTAGATACAAGCTACATATAGAAAGCAACCTTAAGTCCTGAGGCATTTTTTGTTTTTCCGTCATGTGCTTTATTGGAGTGAATGCTGGGTACACAAACTACAGCCACAGGTGCTGAACACCATTTAAGCAGAGACACTTTAATCCTCAATGAGCTTAATAGACTGAAAACCTTTTTAGCAGCTGCTATTCAAATGAGAGCACAGCTCAGGTGTATTAGCCATAATACATTGACATAGGGCCCTGTCAGCAGTAACAAATGGCAGGGGGACGATGGGCTAATGTGTGAGGTATACCTCCTGGACCACTCAGCTCTACAAAGTGCTTGACTGGAGCCCATTCTAAATAATATAGTCTGTTGCTATTACTAACTCCGTATGGGCCCAGTGCTAAAACTCCTGAGTCAGGAAGAAGAGGGTGAGAAAGAAGCACCAAAAACAGGTGGTAAAAAAGAAAGTTTGTAAGAAAGTTGGGTGGATGTTTTTCTTTTTGTAACACAGCTGCTCAGGTGGCAAAAAAAAGTTGTTCCTGGATTAAAAAGTAAGATTTCAAAGAGTAAAAAAAAAAAACAGTGATCTTCCACTGCAGGCACGCAGATGAAGTTTACTTTGTTGACCATTTCTCACAAAGTAATTTAAGTAAGGTAAGATAAGACAAGGTGAACTTACGACATCTTCTTTGCATCTCTCATAAGTTACACAACTGACTCATATTTCAAAGCTGCAGTACACCCTCCTGTCAGAGTCAATGTCACTCATGCTAGCAAGGACCCGTCAATTCAAATGTGCTGTAAACACTGTGGGGAAATAGTGCAAAGCTGAAAGGAGTGCTCTGGTGATGAAAAAGTTAACCATTAACACAGGCCAACTTTATTTATCTACATGTCACCTCACATGTCAGAAATCCCATTATTAATAAGTAATGACTTAACAGTAGTGAGGATTCAATTTGTCTGTTGATGTGCTCACAGCTGTTTGGACTAATTACTGCTTGATGTAACTGTTTTTGTATCGGCACATTCAGTTCAGTACATTTTTTTAATTCATTTACATTTACAGGGCCTGAGAGCACCATCACACAGACGTTCTATACTCCTGTGTGAATTCCCATTGTTCACCATCAGCGAGACTTTAATGATGATTGGAATGAATAATGTATTCAATATTTGCTCAGTATCTCCAAGGACACTGTTTACTGCAAATTACAGGATGTGAGATAACCATATACACATAAAAGAATATGCCTGAATATGTTTGGTCAAAGCCACGAGTATGTATGTGTTCGATAACACACGCAAACAAAAAAGACTCCAAAAAAGACAAATGTGCGTGCACATGAACTAACACGTTTACTTGTTCTCATACACATATACTGGGCACAAACACCTGTTTGCGCGGCCACACACACACACACATACACACAAACAAAGAGGCACCAGCACACACACAGCAGGGTGTTCTAATTAGCTGGTGCTAATGAAAATAAATTCAATATTGCTTATTAATGAATAAACAGACTAAATAAAGTAATCAGGCTTCTCTCTCTCCCTGTGAGGGACTATGCAATTTTTTTGCACTTTAATTAGGAAATAACAACATAATACTGTTATTAAGGACAAATAACCTTAATTCATTGAATATGATTTAATGCCATGAAAAAGGGCACTGCTATGAAAAGTAACAGTCTGAATAGAGAGAGCAAATACAAAATCACACTTTTTACATTGTTGAAAGTCTTTCAAAGAACTTAAATTCTTGTCCCTTAAAACCTTAATCACACTTAAAATCTGAGAAGAAAGTGTATTTTCTCACATAATTAACCAGTTACAGCATCCCTGCAGCATATTATAGAAGAGGAAAGCCGCTTGGCTGAAATACAGACCACATCTGCTATGATGTGAGAATAAATTATTAAACTTTTATAAAGTACAATATGAGCCTTCAGAGAAAAAAGAGCAGAGGTGCTATATAACACAGGCAAGACCACACATTTGATGAGTGAGGCTACACTGCCATTGAAAGGGACAATCCACCAATTTTACACATGGAGTTCACTTTACATGAAACAAAGTGTACTATTCAGCCAATGAAAACAGACTTACAACATCTTCTGTTGCTGTGGAGGAAGATTGTCTTAAGTCTGTGTCATCATGGCTATCTTTGCCCGGGCTTGAGGCTTTAAATTTTACAGTAAGCCTTAAAAAAAGGCAATAAAAGGAAGGAAGAATGGCATTATGGGAAACGAGGGATCCACCTTTACCTATCCTAGGGACTAAAAGTGAGGTTATGTCAACCTCTTCTGCTTTGATTTTGACCTTTTTTCTTCTTTTTTTTAAAAAATTTGTCTAGTTTGTGTTCCTGTAATTTTACGAGCGTGCAATGCTAAATGACTGAAGTACCCCTTTAATCGCTAAATTGATCACAACAGAGATGTGACAGGATCAGCTCCACAGGTGACAGCACTTAATCAATCACATCATACATTTGCTTTGGTAATTAATCAAAGTAACATATCACAATGCTGAGGAAAAACAAGAAGAAAACAGGTTGGGACAAGTAGAGACAAATGGCCGAATTAGTCACAATCAGGTGGAGATCACCGCACAAGCAGAGGAATTCAAACACCAGGTTGAAATTAGTCTGGTAATGACCAGCCACTAGCCGGATTCCTTGGGGGGGGGGGGGGGGGGGGGGACCCTGAGCAATCGGTGTAATCACACTGCTAAAAGGACCTTATCTTTGTTTGGTCATTTCACTTGTTTTTAATTAAAAGTAACTTTTTTATCTAAAGCGCTGCACCGTAAACATTTGCTGTGATGTGATGCTGATATTGAGAACCAGTGTGGAATGTAAAGTCTCTTTACTTTGATCACTTTCAGTTTCAAACTGGTTTCACGAATATTAATGTCCGGGGTTGAAATGGTAAAAGCGTGCTGCTGAAGGGTTGAGCAAAACCGTTCTTTGCGGTGCAGAGGCAAGGTCTTTATCATGAACTCGGTGTCAGCCAACAGACTGTGTAGATTTGATTCCATTTAAATTTAGTCTTTTGTACCCTGTGATTAAACTAGCAGGAGAGCACATTTGGAAACAATTGAAAATATTTCAATTTTAGATTGAGGAGATGGTGGTTGACATTCTCTGTAATGTGAAGCAAAGCTGCATCTATATTCATGTCAGGATTCAAAGCTGATGAGAGCAGGGTGAGAGTCGAGTCTTCGAGATTGGATTCTGGAAATCAGGGAAACAAACAAATCTACATGCTTACTAAAGGACTGAGCACAAGTCCTCACTTGTACTTACCGAAATGTATGGATGCTTGAACACACATACACACACCCAGATTCTTCTCCTTGCATGCAAAATAGCATCAAACTGGTTGGCAGAGCAACGCAGCCTAATTTAGTGGGAGTAGAAAATGGGTTTTGATTACAGGCCTGTGGAAGAATAGTTGACCCTTTTATCCAGCGGAGAGAAGATGCAGTTCATCCAGTCAGTTCCTCTGGCCCTTTACAGAATAATGAGAGCCTGACTGAACCAGTGGACCTTCACTCCCTGGACTGTTAACTTCTCACAACATGAAGCATGACTGGCACAAAGGTTTCAAAATGAGGTCAGGAAGTCCCAAAGGCCCTGTAAGTCATACCAGGATTCTGCCAACCAGCAGAAGAGTACTTAACACTTGATTATTATTTTGCTCATTACAACTAGGAGAAGACTGATTATTATGGACTTAGGTCAAACTATGCAGAACATACAGCACTGCAATTATCCCTAAATCACACAAAGCATTACACTTGCAAAAATGGCTATTTTAAGTCTAATTGTTAATATAACAAGTGAGTTGTGTAAAATGGATTAACATAAAGCTACCTTGTGGAGGTATTGGGCACCAGTGGTGTAATTGAGCAATGCTTGGATGAGCAAGTCTCCGCTTTGTTTGTATCTTGAGCTACTAACATGCACAGATGCCTGTGGGAGATACAATACAATATACATCCCTGCTGTCAGTTAAACACTATTGCAATAATCAACAGTCGGTGGCGGTAAAACACCAAGAAACAGCAATGCACCAGTCAAATGTGGGGAAGAAGAAGAACAAAAGAGGAAACTGCTAACTAATGTGAATAATGGATGTTTCAAAATACTTTAAAAGAATAGCATTGCATGTGTGTGAGTGGGAGGGAGTTGCATTCAGTATAAGAATTTAAGGACACTGCATTTTGGAGAGAAACCTTCAGACTACCTTTATCGTACATTGCAAATGCATAACATACATTTCCCAGTTCTTTGTAATCATCTTTGTCCTATTTGTAGTATTTCACACAATCCTTCCATCCATTAACTGTAGCCACATCTGCCTATGTTCCTTTATAGGTTTACAGGGAGCTGGAGACTTCCCAGCTGCCATTATTTACACCTATGGGCGTTAGAGTCACCGATTAACCTACCCTGCATGTCTCCACAACCAAGCAATCCACATGAAAACATGCATACTGCACACACAAAAGCCCTAGCTGTTCTTCTCCCAGGACACTGCCAACCACTGCACCACATGCCACATGCTCTATTAATCACGAATTCCACTTCATTTCACCTTTCTAACCTTTCTAACCTGACGCGCCAGGTTTGTTACACAGAACCATCTTGGAAGGCTTCATTGGAAACAGTTTGGGACAGACCAGGCGCTCTGAAAAATAATACTTGACAGGTGATTGGATGAACCATCTGTCATCATATGATGTAGTAGGATGTCCGGTGGCCAGAAAGAGCCAGAGAGGAAACACAACACAACAAGCTGCAGTCTGAGGAACTTTGAAAGCTAGTAAGCATGCATGATTTTTGTTTTTGTAAGGAAAATTTGTATGTTTGTACATAGTTGTATATAAAAATGTACGAAACAGCTGCTTCATAGCTACCCATAGCTCCTTCCTCATAGGATGCTGATTGGTCTGAACCACTGTGGTTTGGCCACAAGTAGTGAAGCCTGGCAAAATGGATTCTCACTTGCAATTAATCTACCTACCACAAGATGAACATGGTAGGGAACAGTTGCCTATTTACACATCCAGCAGGCACACAACAACATTAGTATTAGTAGTGTTTAGATTATTCCGTTTTTTAGCTCTGTCTTTAGTCTGAGAGTTACATTGCACATTAAATTAATCACTTAAATAATGAAATCTCTTAAATATGTATAATGATATTATACATGAATAGTTATACTGTATGGTCAAAGCCTTATAGTGCATATGGTAACATGTGAGAAGGTTTATGTATTTTCTATCATAATTGTTAAAAAAAACAAAAAAAAACCACGATTTGTCTATGTTAAGGAGCCTAGGGGAATAAATACTATTAAAATTCTGCAATGAGTAATAAACGTATCAACTGTATTAGCTTGTGCCCCTTCTGGAGCCAGTCACTTCTGACCACCTGTCAACTCAGATAAATAAACAAAGAATGGCTGAATAAATGGATAATTCCTAATGACAAGAGAACCAGTTACACACAAAATGCAAAATCCTTTCCTTCAAAGTAATTGTTTCCCCTGGTACGTTCACTTTGGTCCTCCTGTGACTTCTCTGTCTCTCCCTCTCTGAAGCACTGATACCAGGCGGTCAGGATGACAGATGAGAGGAATGCCCGAATTGTCAGAAGCTATTCTCTACACACATCTGTCAGCTAACCGGTCTTCAAAGGCAAGAGAGACAGAGAGAGATAGAGGAACTGGGGAGAACGGGTAAAATGACAAAGATAGAGAGAGTATGAAAATGAAGAGGAGGGAGGGGGAAGGAAGGGAGGGAAAAGCTAACACGATAACAGAAGAGGTAGAAAACAGGAAAGAGAAACCCTGGCTGAACAATGACAGAGGGACGGTATGGAAATAATACAGCTGGAAAAAAAATACTGCCTTCATTACTGAATGGAATACAAAACATGAAAATTACATTTGAGTTAAAACAAAAAACGATAACCAATACCATTTGAGACAAGAACAAACAGAAACAGTCAGCTCACTGGAGAATTGAAAGCTCAAGGAGAGGATATACCTTCAAAGTGTAGCGCTTAGTAGTCATCCACTAGGAGTTTGTCAGTGTGTTGATTAAGCAGTGCCCTGTTAGATCACCTGTCATGTTACTCTGGGAAGTTCATGTTCATGCTGCTGCTTGGGGTTCGCTTTAGTAACGAAACCCAGATTGAAGCCATTTCTCATCTCTGACTGGCGACTGGATGCTGAAATAGGTTTTTTAGAAAACAGAAAAAGAGACACTGATTTACATAAGTGAGATAATGAAACTGTATTGAGACCCTTTGGTTTTCATTGTAGATATTCATGCTATGGCTGCCAGTACCAACATACAGTAACTGTCTGTATGAGGAGTGTACACATTTATTGAAAAATGAAAATTACACAGGGGCAAAATAAACATACAGAAAAACACTGGAAATGATATTGCTAGCGAGTATAAAGTAGTCTTCTACAAGCAGTTGATTAGCACAGCCCTCTTTTATCACCTGTCAAATTACTTTAGTCTCTGTTCCCGCTGCTCCTTTGGATATGCTACAACCAAGACATCTAGATTGAAACCATTTTTCACCACAACTGGGAATTGGACATGTAATAAAGGAGCTACAGCATATTTGTGCCAATATTGGCAGGTTAACACAGAGCATATTAAACATGTACAGTGAAGCTAACTCAAACTGACATAATATGGCACTTAACATGTCAGATGAGGTCTTTTGGGGAAGTAAAGTTTAGCAATCGAAACTGAGCTGAACACAGAAGCAGTCAACTACAGCACACACTAGAAGTGAAATGCTCTTAAGTAAAAAAAAAGAAAAAGGTTTGACAGTTTGAAAAATGTATTTGTTTTCTTGCCAAGAGAAGAGATGAGAGGATCAATACCGCACTAAATGTGAAGCTACCACCGGCAGCCAGTTAGCTTAGCATACACTGGAAACAGATGGAAACAGCTACACCTTTGGATCTGTCCAAAGGTAACAATTTTGTTTATTGATTAAACAAATTAGATATAAAATCTTAATAAGTGTGCTTTGGAGGTGCTAGTATAAGAATTTTGCTTCAAGGCGCCAAGCTAGCGGAAGATAAGATAACATCTAGCCCTCAAATGTCAAAGTGTTCCTTTAATTTGTTTTACTATATTTACTTGTGAAGTTGATCAGCAAACTCTAGTAAGGATGTCATGATACCACAAATTTCGTAGTCAGTACCAATAGTAAAGAAATTCCATTACTCTCTATACTAAATTTGATCCACAGCAGAAAATCGATACATTGATACAACAGATGTCAGCTGTCACAATTCATATTTACAAGACAAAAGGGGGCCTAAACATTCTAGCTAGTGTCATGGAGCTTGGCATGTACTAGGAATATATAAAGTCCTTTTATCTCTGCCTCTGCTGTACTGATGATGATTTTGATGATTATTTTCACCCATTACGAGTCCCCCAACTTTATAAGTTTTTGCAAATGGATGGAATACTCCTTCAAAGCCTCACTACTAGTGAGGCTAATGCAGAGTTGATATCCGATGGTAGTGTGAGAGCGAAGGACACGTGGGTCATTAAAATCAAAAAGTGTTTTCATCTTTGAAGCATGAATGTGCTCATCAATTTTAATGGTTATGCACCGATCAGAATATAAGCTGATTGATTGTCGTCCGCCCCCCACCCCCATCAATCATAAGTTCCACCACGAGTCAGTGAGTATGATTTTTACATTGTAGAAATGTACAATTCAAACCGTAGTGGCTCATGTCAGTTTTTCATGTAAAACAAAAAATAAAAACTGGAGTTTCCACCTGTCATGACTGTGAATTCCTCCTACAATATGAGGGTGGGACATTAATATTTTCATTGTATTTCCACTCCCTTGCACAGTTTCTACAAGTAAGCAGGTTGTATTAAAGTGTGGCGAAGAGAACAGCCCCTGTATTGCGGTGGCAGCATGGTTTGCTAAGCTTTCCCCACTCACTCTCTCTCTCTCTCTATTGCTATAATACACACCTCTGTGGCCTCGTGCTGCCAGGCGAGCTCCATCGAGACCACAGCAGAATACTGTAATGAATTTAAAAAGCCGCCAAAAACTTCTCTCTCTCTCTGCTGGCCTTAGGACTCAATTTCCCTCGGCAGCGTATTGAGTTGGAATCAGATAACTGCCAGAAAGTGTGGAAAATCTAATGCATATCAAGTGAAGAGACAGGCTGACACTCCCGGGTGACAGAAACACTGTGCTCTGTACTCGCAAAATACAAACCCAGCATAAAACTGAAAGGAGTGGAGTGAAAAGAGGGTAGGTGAGAAGAAGAAGCAGAGCCATAGGTGGGATGGAGATGAGGGAGTGTTCTTCTTTTATCTATCAGGAGACAGAAACCAAAATGGGCTTCAGTCCACGCAGGACATGTGCAGCAATTTATTTTGGATCAGGCCCTATGGGATAGAGGTTTTGTGAGTGGTAGCATACATGTGATAGAAGGAGCGGAAAGCTCCTGTTAAACCCATTAAAATCAGTGTTCAGTGGTGCCACCTGGTGGTTCAGGACATTAAACCAATTTCAGGCCCATTTGGGATGATGGATCCTGGAAACGCAATTTTAGTTTTCACTGTTCACTGTTTCATGTAATTGCTAGTTCCTCCCAAAGCAAGCAGACAGGGCATCCAAGCTGTCCCACTGCCATATTGGAAACCAATAAAAACACATTTTCTGATGAAAAAACATGACACACATGACTACAGGAGTCACACAACAACTACAAAGACTCACAAAAGAACTAAAAAGAGGTGGAAAATGATTAAAGAGTCACAAAACTACACAGAGATGGAAAATGACTACAAAGAATCATAAAACAGTGAAGTGCAAAATTACTACAGAGATGCAAAACTACCAAAAAGAAACAGTGGCTGCTGTTGGTGGATGGGGGACTTTTATAGGTCTGCACGTATTGACAAGTCCATAGAGAATTACATCTTGGCCCTACAGAGCTTTTCAGCTACTTTCAGCTCATTTTAGTTTTACAGCCTTTAACTACTGTTTTGGTTTAGTCACACTTTCTAGACACAGCAGGCAGCTGGCGTCAGCAAAAAAAGCTCTGTACACTACCTGCCCAGCACAGAACAGCAGGCACATAAAGTTAGCCATTGAACACTGTGGAGCATTAAGCAGTCAAAGAGCCAGATGCTCCCTCAAGAGCTGGTGGAGAACAAAACAGAGCTAAAAGGAAAGTCAGTGTTTGACTGTTTCAGCACGTGGCAAGAAACACGACTCCAAGTTAATGCTAATGTCACTCTGTGTCTGCTAGATGTCCAATAGCCACTCATTTCTAGCATGTTCACCATATCAACTTTTTAAAGTGACAATATGTCAGAGATTGTGTATTCAATCAAGTGACCAAAAAATATCAGTTAATATCAATAAAGTAATTTTTTTTTTTTTTTTAATCCATTTCCACAGCAATGCAGATCAGGCCAAGAATGGTCATAGGTCGTAGTCTAAGGTCTGGTCATACCATACTCCAAAGGCATGCAGCTCACATGAAGTTGAAACTCTAAATTGTCTAATTTCTGAATGTTGAATGTGTTTATGTGTTATCCCTACAGTAGATTGGCAGTCTCTACAGGGAATTTTCTTGTTTTTCACCTAGTGTATGCTGGGATAGACTCCAGCCTCCGTTGATCCTTCAAGGAATAAAATGAACTGATAAATGAATGCTTGGCAGAATTCAGTAATTTGTCGCTCCTCTTTCTATGTTTAATGAATGCACTGTGTGACATTTATAACTTTTACACCATTTTGCTTCCTTCTTTATAACCATGGAAATTAATTAAACTCCAGCAACCTTCACTTTGCTGAATTTGAACCCACTAAGTGAATTTCCGCTTGCTGCGTGAGACTTATTGTTCAGTACTCTTGGGGCCCAAGCAAAAATGATGATAGCTAGAGAGAAAGGTTTCGCTCAAGGAGGGAGGAGTATTTGGAGTTAGAGAACTTTAAGAGTACTGCTCTAATTTGAATGTAACGTACACAGAGGAAAAAGAGAAATAAAAAGAAGAAAATACATACATAAAAAATAGTTTTTCCTTTGTGTATATACTGTGTATGTGACTGAGAGAGAGACTGACATTCCCCAGCACTTGTTATCCCACCTGTCAATTACTTTTAATGAGTGTGCCTATTGCCTCCTGCTTATCAAAACCTGACATACGGTATTATTATACAGTACCCTGAGGAACACAGCTTCCACTGATTTCAACCTAATGGTATTCCACCGAGGCAGTTTGTTCCATTTTTCCAGAGTTTTATTCATGCAGGGAAGGATTTGCTGCCTTTTTCACCAGCGTGCCTCATATTCATATAAGAACACTTATGAAAATTTAGCACATTTACGACAGTGTAAGGAAAGAAGACATTATTTGTTTACACGGTGGCCACTGCTGTGCCTCACAGGGAGGGTGAAAAGACACTGAAGTAAAACTCAAACATGACATAGCTTATCATCTAACTCCTACCTCCTTCCCTTCATCTGCATCTCATCATTACTGTTGTTCAGGTACATGTATCTTTCCCTCTGACACCAAAAGGCTGCACCTAATCAATAGTTGTTCAACACTAAGGTAGATTTTTTTTTTTAATTTTGTGCACATTATATCAATATCATAATTTATTGACTTCATTCATTGATTTTATATGTATTTTTTGCCTTAAAGATGGCTTTTCATAATTCCCCGTGTACTATTGATATTATTTTAAATCAGGCTGTGTGTGGGTATATCTGTGTATGCGGACCACCAGTGTGGTATAAAGATATAGTCACATTTGGACTATATCTGGCCTTTCAAAACCATATATTCAGTGTAATACCTGTGTGTGTTTTATTCCTTTGTACCTGTTGAAGAACCAAGGCTCAACACCTTGTACTTTTCCTGATGTAATAGACGTTTTAAAGGGAGAGTTTAAAAGTGTTGCTTTAAACTAAGCACCAGAACAAAGAAGTGTGTGTTGACACAAACAGTCCCATTTACCTTACTGAACTAATGCATTGTCACATTTATCTTGTTTTGTATAGAATGAAATGGAAATGATGTAACTAAGATAATATGGAGTTTAATCTTAAAATGTGATAACAACACAACCCAAATAAAATAACTCTGGTTACCTAATTAAGGCAATTGTTTCTCAATAATGAATTTCTGCTAATGTTTATAATGCAACAGGTTCAGTAATTGAATTTGATCGTGCACAGCTGTTGGTGTGGGAGAAAAAAGAGACTCCTTGTTGTCTTTGGTTCACCTGGTTCCATTAGCTATAGTTCAGAATATTTCACACCTCTTGCCAAGGTCGTATCCCGTCGCATTTTTCAGGACGAACAGCTTCCATATGAGTCTCAAATAGAATTAAGTTTTGTGATCCGTTATGTGATATTATTGCTAAAAGGGCACATACCACTGCAGAGCACAGAGACGATAACATGACAATTGAAAATAAAACTGACAGAGAATCATATGAGGCTTTGCCAATACAGAGAAGGTTGTATTGATTAAGGTGTGGTTCCCTTCCCTGTTAGAATCAATGCAGAGTTATCTTTGACATTAAGCCTGGTGCTTTGTTAGTTCTGCTGTACAGGCTGCAGGATCAGGCCATTGAAATAAAATATATATTTTGTAACCTTATTGGTTTATTACAATGTAAAAACCATAAGTACAACATTTTATGTGTAACACAAACAAAAGGGGTGAAAAAAAGTATCAGTGGGGATATCAAGAGGCATGGATTTCTTTCTCCTCATTTCTGTTGACTGCAACTTGTAATGTGATTCTGGTGAATTGTGCTCCAAATCCCTCTTACAAAATGTCAACACAGCCTGTGAGGATACATTCGAAACTAAACCCCCAAAGTAGTTAAAGCAAGTAAAAGCTGATGACATAGTTTCTTTGTACAAGCAAAAACGGGTACGTTTCCAGTAAACTAAACAATATATTGGAAAAGAGGGGAGATGGAATTATGTTTAGAATCTTCTATATCTCAGACACTTTAGCTGACGCTCTTGGAATTACTTTGCATCCTTGTTTTGACAGGAGCGTGTTGATGTGGAAATGCTACATTTTACTTACCCATTCATCCTTCCCTCGCAGTCTACGAGCATCAAGCTTGTTTTGCTGATGTGAAATTTCATTGTGCGTTGATGCATGAACCTTGTCTTTTTAAACTGAAGAACGTTTGTTTTGGGAAAGTGCACTGGAATGGAAGACTACCTGTGAAGACGGTTAAATTTCTTGTTTTTAGCGGGACTAAAAGTAAAACTTTTTCTTTGGAGGTCTCAGACTCAAGGTCAACAGAGTTTAGGAAAATAAAAAAAGGACAGACAGGACTCAAAAAGAGAAAAAGAAACTGTTAACATAGAGGGATGTCCTCTTGACATACCTGTGTGCCTGCATGTATGCTCGATGTTCCACTAGAGCATGCAATATAATATCACTATAAGCTCATGTGGTGCAGTGTTCACTGAAGAGGGAATGAGGGGTCTGAGTCAGTGATGTTTGCGTGATCGTGTGTGAAATCCACTCGGTTTTCTGCTTCCTCTATCTCCCCCTCAGCATCGCAGAGTTATAACTTCACTTTCCCACACGGACTGTTTGCTTGTGATTCTTAACTATTTGGAAAGAGCTGTCAGTCAGACTGAGGACCTCTCTCCCCTCTAAATGGATTCAGTTCCAGTCATGCGCAAGGTGTAAAATGCACACGCTCAAGCGGGCATCTGTTCCGCCACACACATAAACACGCACAATTTCTCTCACTCCCTGTTGCAATATCTGTCCTGGTGTACACTGCTCTTACACTTCCTTTTGTCCTTTCACCCATTTCTGTGCCTCTTTCCCCCTCTTCCTACCTGGCTGTGGAGCAGGGAGTGGAGGAACATTAGCAACAGAGTGACACGTGATAATGACATACTTTGAGATAAAAAGGCTTTTACCACCCAGCCTTGGCAGACATGGATGGCAGGATGGAAGACGAGGAGGAGAGACATTTCTCCATCTATGCTCCTCTCATTACCTGCTGGCAGTATTTTGGCACTGGCACCGCTCCATCTTTCTCTCTGTGTCATGACCTGGCAGAGGCAAAGGAGGTAGTATTTCTTTGATTTCCACCTCCCTCCTTGTTCTTGTAGTATCTCTGTCAAATCTATACCTCTATGATTATCTTCCTTCCCATCTTCCTCTTTTCTTCCTCTTTCTGCCGATCCTCCACCATTGGTTCGTTTCTTTCTGTCAAACTATTTTCTCCTTCAAATAATCCTGCAAATTGAAAAAAAAATGAGATAAGGAATATGTACAACACTGCTGTGAAATTTTAATGTACTAAAAACATGAAAAATGTAACAATCACAGTAATGATAACCTGAAACATTCCACCTATTTCACCCTCATATTCATATTTTGATTGAACTTTTTTGTTTTATTTTGCACTTTTAAGAAATATTAAGCCACTTTTTTTACCCCATTCTATTATTTAAATCAGGATTCTGATGAATATATTCAGTTCTGAGCAGGATCTGTGGGTCTGTTGGCATTAACAGTACTGAGCCATTACAGCTGAACTGGCAATAATGGGACCTTACCTGAGGTAGTTTAGTTTGCACTATCTCTGGGTTTTTGCAGATATCAAATGTAATTATGGTGTTGGCTTTCTGACTATGATAAGTGACCTGGGAGGAGTGTTTAAAGCCCAGTCAAATGTGATCAGATGGTGGGCTTCAGCCGCCTTGGCGCTGTCAAACCTATTTGGTATTTAAATTGCAAATTTTGCTGGAGCGTGTTCAAACCGAATTTATATGTAAAAGGTCTGTTTCAAAGCTTTACCTTCACCACCTCAACTGCTCTCATTTTCTAGATCATAAGCACATGAGGAAGGAAGACATCAAGGGAACTGAAATTATGGACATGCATATAGTAAATGGAAAACTCAAGTGTTAGGGTGGAAGCAAAACAACAGACTGGCTTAGATTTGTAGAGTTATGTCTACAAATGACCTCAAATATAACACAATTTAGCAGTAGTCTACAGGCTGGAGAAGTCCACTTGTGATCAGAGGGGTGCAGCTATTAACCATGGAAGTATTTCTGAAAAAAGAAAAGTAGAAGAAAGATACAGGAGCTACCGCTGCTGTTTGACAGAGGTTTAGATTCAGCTTTATGATTATAAAGATTTTGTGCTGCTGTTGAACTATATTGCATGTCTCTGTTATTTAGTATCATCTTTGTTGGTATAAATGGGGTGGACAACATAATAGAAACACCTGACAGTCTAACACAGTGACCTAACAAACGCCACTCTAAAAGAGTTTCAACACAGAATTTAGTTGTGGATTGTCTAACTTTTGGCCAGGTTTACCTGGGAACATACTGCCTGCATCAATAACTGCTGCAGCTGGCACGCATGTGCGTTCACACCGGCTGTGTCTCTGCTGCGTCACTGCTCCTGCCAGCTCTATCTCTGTACATAAAATTTGTAGGGGTTACTGGAATGTGGGATTTCATTATAAATGAATTACTGATTTTTTATTTTTATGGAGCTGCTGAAATGGTTAAAAAAAAAGTTTAAATTGTTTTCACCTCTGTGTCATATTCAGATTCAGCCTCTACAGAGACAACTATAGTTGAAAGGCTCCAGTGTAATGTTGCTGGTATGATGTTTTTGCTGAGACCTGTGAAAAAAAGGCGAGATCTTTAGATCACGTGATGCAGTCGCATGAGACGCACGTGTCACGCAGGCAGTATGTCTGATGTAACCCATAAACATGTGCGCCAAAATGAAAAACAAGATGCTACGCAGCTGCAATGCACATGCCACGCATCCAATGTGTTGCTGACATGACTACTGAGCATAGATTGGAGTTTCTCTGTCATTATTTGAACTCCATGGTGACTATATTGGACTGGTCTGAACAGAGCCTTGACTTCAACCCCATCCAATACCTTTGGGATGAACTGCAACACCTACTGAAAGCCAAACCTCGTCACTTCTTCACTTCAACTTCAGAGGATTTGGTATTACAGATCAATAAAACATCCACATTCTCCAGCTGTACACACAGCAGCCTTAGCAGACCAAGTCTAGACTTTTGTGCTTAATCCCTTAAAAGCATTTTGCTTTACTTCCAACTTGTTTAGACTCGCCAGAATATTCTCAAAGTCACATTAACACCTGCAGTCCAACAACTTTGAGTCAAAAGAAACAGGAATGTATGCCAATAGTAACTACTAATTATTCCCTTGTTCAATTATCCACGAACACAGGTACACACACAAAAACAAGACAAACACACATACAACTGGGCATTAAAGTATTGTTTTGTGAGTTTGTTTGTGTGTGTGTGTGTGTGTGTTAGTGTGTGTCTGTGTGTGTGTATGTGTGTGTGTGTGTGTGTGTGTGTGTGTGTGTTAAAGCCTGCCATCCCTAATCAACAGAATCAAACAAGCTTCCCCTAAACACATTCTGCCGCATTGTTCATCAATTACTCATTCAGAATTAATTAAGACCCGCTTTGTTTTTCCAAGATGAATTTGATGATGGTGAAATCGTCCTGAGGTTGATTATTGCCAATCCTTCCCTTCCTCTCTCATGAAGCTTCTGACTGTGTCTTCAGCAGCCAAACTAAAAGCAACCTCAGCAACTCGGGAGAAGACTTCATATGTCAAACTGTTTACAGTGGGGGGGTGGGGGTGGGGGGGTTGCATCCGATGGAAGAAGGTGGAATGGTTCAGGTGCTGGTACCGGTAGCTCACCATTTAGCAAAGCTGAGGCCTTACTGCATCCCCTCGCTCCCTTGCCTTTCCTGTCGCTCTCCACTGTAGCTGAAAAAAAAAAAACGTGTGGCAAAATGTTTCCTTTCTCTTAATCTTTCAGACCTTTTCAGGAGATTTGATACAAAAACTCATTCACACAAAAATACTCACCACCAGGCAAACACTCAGCTCAGTAATGGAATATATATTTTTAAGGGATGAATACAAGAACAGAGATTTGAATATTGTCAACAGCTGCTGAATAGCTTCCCAGGATATGAAGACAAAAAACAAAACATACTGTCTGCACTGTGCATCACATTCTATAAATACAGAGCCTGAGCCTGAGCCAAGCAGTAAAACATTATGTGCATATACTGTATCTACCACTCTCATCATACACACAGATGGATGAACACACACAGCAGTGCAGGCTGCGACACCACTCCATACTGAAAAATGTAGTCTATCCTACATTATGCAAATGGAAGAGATAAACCAGTGTTTTACATTAGAGTAAAGCTGCAGTTTGCATCATGACAGCAGCAAAATACCACAGTTTATTGTAGCTCTGCGCAAATGTGTGTTGTTAACTCAAGTGAGCCTGAGCCCAGGTGTGTGTGAGACGAGACAGTAATCATATGTTTGATGTGTGTGCATGTTCTCATCCTTCCTCATATGTTTCTGTTCTGCATGTTGTTTTTTTTTTGTCTGCCAACTGTATGTGTCAGTGTGTTGCATCCGCGGAGTACGTGTGACAATGTGTGATTGAGTGTGGTGTCGTAGTGTGTACCTAGTCTGCTGATTATCTGATTTCTTAAATGGTTTTATAAACAGAAATGTCAAAACTACAAGCCCGAGCTGTCCCGTCCTATTTATACACATCCTCACAGTGTACACGTGCATCTAATCTGACAGTTTGATTGTGTGTATGATGAAAGCCAATACACCATTCAGCCACATTACATCCTATCTGATCAACTGTATCTGCTGTGGAGACAGACAGCAGAGCTTCTCACACGGTTTCCCTCAGTTCACAAGAGTCCTTTTTTTTGATTTGATATTTTAGTTTTCAATGAGATATTCGAAATGATTACAATCAGGAGGGGAAAGGGAAGAATAAAGGATAGAACAGAAAAATCAAGTTATAATGTGGCATAATGAAGGGAAAAATTAAAGTATATTCATAGAAAGAAAGTAAATATGTGAGACTGGGTTCAAAGCTTGCCTTTAAATCGGTGAAAATGCAGAGCATGAACATTAATTTTTCTATAGGTGTTTCATTTGGTCGGTAGTCGGCCGACGCAGAACCTGATCAAAGTCCATTCCACACTTTCAATCGTAACGAATTTGATCAAAGATACAAATTTGCATTCTAGAAATTTCAGAAAACAGCAGCTGCTCTGAATTGCTTGTGTAAAACCCTTGTACGGTTGGTGCCCACTTGCATAACTCATATGACCGTTTATTGCTATCAGCATTTGTTTTTGTGATTGTGCACTTGTGATTTTCTGCCTGTGAGATGTACAGTGCAGTGTATGTCACAATCAAATTCCTGCCATGCAAGCAGAGCCCCAAATAAACTTATCACACAGAGCAAGACACATTCTGGCTTAATAACAGCCATCAGTCTTCACAGTGTAAACAGCAAACTCTCATTACATGTGTGTGTACAATATATCGTGTGAATGAGTCACTGCTGTGTGTGTGTGTGTAAGATAGAGTGAACGGTTGTGTCTCATTAACAGTGTTGTTTACAGACAAGAGTTGGGGAGAGTTAGGAGCTGGAAAGAGACAAAAGATGAGTTCCAATCATTTCATTTTATTATACTGACAGCAATTTTAGGTTCTCGCTTTTACGAAATGTGTCTTGTCTGTGGGCCCTCTGAATTTTGCCCCCCCCCCTTCCTGTCTTCCTCTGTTGCTTTCAGTATTCTTCTCCTTCCTCTTTCCTCTCCTCCCCGTCTCACTGCCATTTTTCTCTGTCTTTCTCTTTACACTCTATTACTGCCAAATTCCCTTACTAGCATGCGTCCCCTTGGCCTGAGGACTAGCGCGTTCCCAGCCTTGGCAGGACCTCTGACGGGCCGTCGTGTCTGGAAGGCCAATATGACTGGCAGCGGACTGGGTGGGCTGCTCCAAGTCCATCACCAGGAAGGGAGTGGGGGTGGGGGGGTGGGGGGTCCGAAAAGAATCGACTGCATGACTACAAACTCACTTGGGTGTGAAGCAAATGTCATCCCGGCTCTTTTCATTCCTCCCTCCATCCGTATTTCTTCCAAATGGCCTGCACTGTGGACCAGTGTCTGTCTTTTTTTCGGGGCTGTGTGAGTTGAAAGCGTTGGCTATAGCTGCATAAAGACCTGGATTCCAATACTGAACAGCAACCTATCAGGGCTTGATTTGGAGAAGTTACAGTCAGATGATAAATACTGTGTCACACTGATTGACATGGATTTTGAAACAAAGAATCACAGCAGTTGAGCATTAATTTAGCATTTGCCTCTTTTAACTTTTAGGCTTTAAAAATAATTCACAGCACATTGGAATTCAACTGTATTTGTTTCTGGTGGTCATGCTAATACTGCCAAGATTTTAAAGGTTTGGCATGTGTGCATCAGTGTCTAACCTGGAAGTTATTTTGGTCTGAACTGAGAGGAACACAAGGTTTACTGCCGCACACATAAATCCATTCAGAGGTTGTATGGCTTTTGGAAAGAACCAGACAGAGAATTTGGCTTCTTTTTTTTTTTTTTTTTTTTTGCAGTAATTTGTACTGACAAAACCGCAACATTCTGGATTATTCTTTTTTTTTTTTCCATTTTCAACAAATTCAACAAAAAGAGAAAAACCAAAGTCTGATCTAAGTCTTTCTTATGGGCCATAGATCTCGACTGTTCAGGATTAAATGTGTATTTAACCGCCACTGAATATAGTTCCTATGCACTATTTACTCCTGTTTGAGTTAACATTTGCTTAAAACTAGAGTGCCCATCTGATTTAGCTTGGAGTTGTCTGCCACTGATGGGGAAACAGGGAAATCAGAGAGTACAGTGATGAACTAACATATTGCTTTTGGTCTTTTCATGAGATTTGTTGGTAATAAGTAAAACATACAATAACACCAGCCGTTTACTTTAAATCCAACTGCAAAACAATGTTAACTGTACAATTTTCACAGTCTGAATTTGTGTTTACTTTTAAATTATACCATAAAGTATGCACATAGATTAACTGAACAATTTTTTTTCCTACATAAAAAAAAAAAAAATCCTATAAAACCTCAGTGTGTGTTTCAGTTGTGTGTATTTTCACCTGTCTGTCCTGTTGTATTAATGTTTAAAATAAGCCCCCTGGGTTAAGATGTGAAAACTTAGCTAAACATTTTGTTCCACATGCGGGCTCATTTTCTACTCCAGTGCAAAAGTACAGGAGCAGTGTAAAAGCCTTAATACATAATTCACCGCCATCTGTCTACAGCACATGTTGTGTAATAAAAGCTGTCTTGTACCCTCTTCTCCTCCCTCGTCTCCATCTCCCTCGCTCTCTCTTTCTCTCGCTGCCTCGTTTTTTCTAATTGTTCTAATGTTTTTTTTTTCTTCTTTTTTGGTGTCTCTCACTCTCTGGTTCTGTTGATCCTGTGTCGCCCGTGTGTGTGTCAGACCACCTCACACACACACACTCTTTCTCACAACTCTGAACATATTTAGACATTACTTGGGGCTCAATCGGACAGTACACGTGTGTGAAAAAGGAGAATTCACAGCAAGCCAGTGGGTGCGTTGATCTTGTTTCTATCACGTGACTGACAATCATCCAAGGGTGAAGAAGAAGTATCTGGAAGTCGACACGGTGATTCCCGCAGTGTACTTTTTGCGTCATCTCCTGCACACTCCGCCCAGGCGCCACCCCTCGCCTAAACCGAACAGAGTATTCCCAGTAGGTGAGAATGAGTCTGACACGAATAAACGACCTCCTGTTGTGTCGGAGAACAACAGCTTTCCACCCTTCCTCTCCCACACACACACACACACACACACACACACACACACACATGAAAAAAGTATTTTCTCTCTCTTTCTCCCACTCTTTCTCCATCCTCTCTCTGCCTCTCTCTCTCTCTCACACAACTTCTCACCCTTGGACTATTTCGCTCACTACATTACAGTGCTGTCAATGACTCTCCATTTCGCTACACATGCCAGTGGCAGCTCTACTCTACCTGGAGGTCAATTAGCATTTTTCACAACTCATCAGGGCTATTGTCCAGGTTTGTGTGTGTGTGTGTGTGTGTGTGTGTGTGTGTGTGTGTGTGTCAGTGTGTGTAGGTGTGTGTTTGTGTGGTCTCAATCTCATCAGGTCTATTGTGGAGGCTGACAAAGCAGTGGCCCTGTGAATCAGTTTCTTTTGTAGTCCTTATAGAGTCAAAGGCTGCAGAATGTGGGTGGTTAAGTGTTTGTCTCTCTCTCTCTCTGTGTGTGTGTGTGTGTGTGTGCGTGTGTGTGTGTGTGTGTGTGTGTGTGTGTGTGTATGTGTGGGTAGTGTGTCAGCTTAGTGCAGCCCACTGTTTAGTCTCCTTCACTACGTTTAGTGCAGAGGCTACTCATATTGTCTCAGCCTCATGGGGGAAGAAAGGAAGAAGAAGAAGGGAGAGGAGGAAATGGAGGGAAGAAAGGGGAAGACATGGGAAGGAAAGAGGAATAACAATGTGGGTTGAAGTGGCATTAGAACAAATAAAAAGGAAACAACAGTCTATTACTTTAACATGTAAGCCAGTACTCTGTGTGTAAATTCCTCCAGGGCATAAGAAAACAGTAGCAAATTGAACTGAACTGACTTTTCCTAGTGATTATAAGTCATTGAATATTTTTATGATGAATAATTAATGGTGATTTTAAAGAGACGGACGAAAAACAAAAAGAATTCCCAAAATGGCCTGCCTAGTAAGGGTCAAGCTCCAAAAACACTGGATCCTACAAAACCCATAATGCAATTTAATAATAGCACGTGTAATTAGACATTCTTAGTTTGATGAACAGACACTTTGTTTTTGAACCAAGCCACAGAATTTCAAAGGGTTTCAAGGGGATATTTTTGAATGAATAAAGTGCACAAGTTTGCAGTTGCAATTTTTGTGCGTGACCCCAAATGAATAGTGTTAACTACATTTCTACATGCAATACTGTAATGAAGGTCTTACTTATTGGAGTGTGTGATGTGCCCTGGCTGACTGCGAGACAACAGCTAGCCAAGTCGACAGCTGGTGGTTCTACATGAAGTGAGCCCACGTCGGAATTCTCAGCCCCATTTACGTTTTACTTCATTGTCACTGCTATTTTACGTCGGGACATGAAGGAATAAATGAGATAGAAACTGTATCAAATGGTTAGTTAAGTGCTGCAGGAGCTCAGGTAACAGCTATGATTCAATATTGATTTCACCTCTTATAAATCGACATAAATGGAGGGATAGAGATGTATTGAATATTAGTCACAGGGGGTAACTCAACATGGGGGTATTTATAATATGTTAATTTTGAAACCATTGACAATTCTTAATTTTTTTTTTTCAAAGCAACAATTTGAATTCTTTTTGGATTATACATTATTTAGCTCATGTTATAAAATGGAAAAAATATGATCATTTTCTACTAAGCTAAGAGTGGAAATGTATTTCTATGTATACAGTACATGTGCACAAACTCCTCTCTGCATTTACCATTTTTACACTTGCCTTCTTTCTCTGTGACCTTTTAAAGCCATGCTACCTTACAGGCTCCCCTTCTTTGCCCTCATATGCATTTTGACCCTTAAGGCCATTCTACAGGCCTGCGTGGTGCTGATACACACCACTGGACACCATAACACATACTGAAATTTGAAATTGAAATGTGTGTGTTCAGTTTCATAAACCGCGGGCATAAACAATGCATATTATAAAGCAATGCATACATGCATGTACATATTTTCTGTATACTGCTATAATAATATAATATTGTAGCACAGCCTTAAAACTTGAATAAGTCGCTTTTATAAATGTATATAGGTAATATTAGCCCCACCAAATTGATTACTGTCACTGACCGATTAGGAAAGAAAATATAGACCAAGTGTGTACAGCTAAAAATGAAAAGAAATGTGTTCTTTTCATATTTAATAACTCTTCTTTAGAAAGCAAAAATATACTTTCCTCTTATTCAGTGACCATTCAGTGTCCATCTGGGGCGTTGTGTAGCTCAGATGAATGGAACAAGAAGGGGCTGGAGGAAGGGAAAAAAGGCAGCACAGAGGGGAACAGCAAACCCTCTATTGTTATCAGAGGTGGAAATGTGTTCAGAAAAAGGCGCTGTTGTGGTTTTTTCCATTCTGTGTTGATTTTTAAGCCAAAATATAAGTGTATATATATATATTTATATATAGATATATATATATTTTTTATAATAATAATAATTTCAAGCAGCTAGGGCCGTGCCACACCACATGGTTGGAGTATGAAGTATGTGAATGTGCAAACTGTTGGGCATATTCCCCTCAGATGAATTAATTCTTGATTAGTCCTAAAGGGAATAAAGGAAAGCCTATAAATACAGAGTAGAATAGCCATTTCAACACCTCTTAGAGTAGGTGGGGGGAACACAGAAGTGGCGTGCAGGCAGGAGAAGCACAGAACGGGCTAATCAGTGATGTACACGTGTTATAGTCGTGTTCAAAATGGAGAACCTGTTAGGTTAAGTGTGTTTGATTGAATTGGAGGCCTCCATTCATTGCTCGAGAGGAGAAGGTTCTGTGGCTCTGAGTTCCATTGTTGCTCTCACCATAACAATTGAATTGCAGCACAATATGGATTCTGTTGGCAAATTGTTAAACTTTGAATGCTGGTAACTTGCTTTGCATTTTAACTTGTTTTACTGCTCACTGTTGTGTATGATTATGACATAGACTTTATTGCACCACTCTGCAAATGTATTTCCCTTTAGACACTAAGTGTTACTGTATTATTCACAGCAAACCCAACTCATCATCAGAGGTGGAAGCGTCATCTCATTCAGTACTCTGTTTTGCAGCAATAAGCTAATTTCCTCTTGTAATCACGTCGATCTAAGTGACTTTTCTTAAGTGTTTTATGAGCTGGAGGTGTGGTAAGATTGGACAAGAAAAAAAGAGTCATAATATTTTGAGAAAAAAGTTCAATTCTCTGTCGTAGTTTCTGTTTTTACATGTCCGATGAGGGATGCTGATGAGCTGAAGCTACAAGTTTCACCATTAAGCAACTGATAAAAAGTGACGCTGTGTCTTTTGCAAGTGAAAATAGTGACTGTAGGATACAGTATGGACTGAATCAGCTATAATCTCTCGAAGAAACTGGTTGCATCTGCTATAAATACTATTAATCTACGACTTTACTCTCAAAATATTACTCCCTTTTTTTTTTATTATTCGAAATAATATGACTCTAATACTCCATCATAGGTTTGCAGTTCTGCCTGGGTGCAAAGAAATTTTGCTCGGTGTTAATGACAATAACCTTAGTCCAAGCAAACGCCTACTGACAGTGGCGGAGCCAGGGGGGCGGCCAATTATAGTTTCCACTGGAGGGGTCTGGAAAAACGGTGAAGCCAAAAGTTGATGATGAAAGCAAGAACAAGAAGAAAAGAACCAAACAGAAAGAAAATAAATGAAAAGGAAAAAGTTTCTGTCTAGCTTCCTGCACATCCACAAACTATCAGGGGCTTATTTTTAGATACACACTTTCTGACTCATCATCATAATCTAACCCGTGTGCAGCGCCGTACCATGCAAATCGAACAAAATTTTACAAGGTTTATTTCTTGCTTCCAGGTGTAAGGAGGAGTAAATGCAATAAATGTACAAAAGATTTCATTATCTATTATGTGTTAACCAAATACAATGTGGTAAGTGCAAAACTATTCCAGGTAATAAGAAATAATTCTTATGAAATTAGTTTTGTATCCTGTGGCTGTTGCTCTTGGGGGAAACAGCTTTTACAAGTATCTCCACAACTTTCTCTGAGTGCTGCATAACTCTAGAGGATTAGTCTCTCTGCAGGTGAGCAGTTTTTCTCTTAAAATGACCTAAACGACTATTTGATTCGTCACATTTGCAAACACATTTGTCTGATTCTCTGATTGTCTCCCTGTTCGATTTTCCTCCTGTTATTCCCTTGTCTTTGTAATTAGCTTTTTTTTTTTTTTTTTCCTTAAGTCTTCCACATCACAGGGAAATAAATTTACTTTTCGATCTCTTCCGTCTTCCCTTGGCTGACTCCAAACTCAGTAATTTAGAGCAAGGGAGGCCAGGGAGAAATCTGTCGAGAAGGATCCATCTCTCCAATCCCCAAGCTCCACGTTTTATCACCGGCTCTTTAAAAGCGTGTTTAATGCGTTGCTCCAAATGGAGAATTGCTCTTGTAGATCACCACTACACAATACTCTGTCTTCCTCAGGCCAATAGTGGTTTGTCTGTTTTAGTTAACTTGGTGTTTGTGTATATCTCCTCTTTTCTGTGTTTAGGTACGTGCATGTGCGTGCATGTGCCAGAGACAGAGACAGATGGCTTAGTTGTTCAGGATTGGAGGAACATAGGAACCTGAAGGGGGTCAAGGAAAAGCACAGACCACATACATATTTAAGGCAGAAAGAATATTCCCGCATGTCCTTGTGCTTTTATTATCCCTTCCCATTTTTTTTTTTCTTCCAGCAGGGAAACTGGAGAACTACATTCCTCTTTTTACGGATGTGAATTCACTTCAAATGATCTAAGGTCACACAATGTCATTTCCGACATTGCTCATTTTTTAAATATTGTTGTGTGGAGTGATGTGGCTTCACCGGTCAAGGCCGGTATTTTGTGCAGTTGGCTCCTCGATGACGGGGAGGGGATTTCGTGCTGGATACTGACAACAGGGCTTCTGTAGCTGAATCCAGGGAATCTGGAACCTGCGGGATGCAGCTGTGACAGCTGTGACTTAACTCTCATTTCCATAACATATGAAAGGAGGTGTGAGTGCAAACTGGCAAAATGGTATTGTTTATACCTCAGCTTGTCTTTAACACCTTTGCAATAAACAGAAAACTGCAATTTCTCCACCTTTACATTGTCACGTTGACATTTTTAACTGTTTACGATTGATTGTATTACACAATCAAATACCAATCTGAAGCTATATACTCTTCACAAGCAAAAATACAGACATACCTTTTAAGGATGACTGCACAGTATGATTTTGTACAGCATATTTAGAAATAATACAGTTTCTCCAACTGAAATTTAAGGTTGAAAAAACAAACTATTGCATGGTTTCTCTTCTATTGGCACATCGCTAACTGTATTATCCCCTTGTCTAAACTAAAACTGTTTTGTAACTGATTTTATAACTTCCCAACATTAAGTGCAGGCTGCATCGTGTGTTCACTAAAATGGCAGAGTAAAGTAATACCACAGCAGAAGGCAGTGACGTCTTCCAGTCTGACCATATTTTGGTTTATTAAGGGTGCTGAGGGGGAAACTAATTGAAAATGGCAACTCAGTATGCAGAACGTGCAGGAGGAGAGTTGCTGGGAAAAAGTGAGAAACACTTCAGATTTAATGAGTCATCTGTGTGACCACATTCTGCTGCTTTACAGCGAATGAAACATAGTTAACTTTTAGTCTGGAGCATGTGAGGAATCTGGAATGAGCGAAATGTCAGGGCAGGCGTACCGACTGTCCATAACTGACTGGATTCATTACATTCCTCCGGGACACACCTCGTGATCAGTAATGTGCAATAATTTAGCATCAAGTCACCCTAACTGAGAAGGTGGAGCTGCTACACTGTGTAATAACTTCCAGGAATTTTTAACAAAAGGGAATTTCTGCTCAGTAACTTCCCTCCCCTGGCACCATTTTTGAACTCTGAACAATAGCTGTGTTCTACTTTCATTTATTTTCCTTAATTTTTTCAGTCTGTCCTCTCTTTGAACCCCTATTTTCAGGCAACCCACAGTCTACCTATCCTTGTTCATGGTCCAAAGCTCCACAGCTGGCAGGAGGAAGGTTTGAGGGAGAGTGTTAAAAAAAAAAAAAAAAAAAAAACCCTCCTAAAACATAAAAAAAAAAAGGTTACTCCCAGGAAGCTGGGATAAGTGTAGCCTAGGGCATGCTTGCTTTGGTGCTGCAGTATTCAACTCAGAAAAACAGACACAGAGAGAATCACTGCACACCTACACACATCCACGTCGACACATACACACACATAAACTGAGACACCTGCAGTAGGTTTTACATGAGAGACGAAAGTGGACAGAGACAAAGGAAGCCGGGTCAATGGAGAGAAACAAAAAAGCCGAGTGTCATGAAGGGGAAACGTGAGTGAGAGACAGAGATTCTTGTATAGTGTCTTTAAAGCTCTGCTTGTTATGCTGGCAGCTGCTGGTACTCGATAAAACAGTGTTGTTCACCGTACAGAATTAATCCCCTGTGTGATTACAATGCAAAAGTGATGTTAAACTGTGTCTGGACACGGTCTTGTCAGTTTGCAATAACTATTGCTCTCAGCTACAAATGTTACAGATCACCAGTGGTGGAAATTAACTAAATGCATTTACTCAATTACTGTATTTAAGTAGGTTACTTAAGCACTTGTACTCTACATGAGTAGATGCATCTTATGCTACTTTGAATTTTAGTGGAGTAGAACAGCAAACCGAAATACTGTACTTTTTACCCCACTATATAGTTTAAGATTTTACACATACAAGACATTATTAAACACTAAACCACAGTTTCTGAACATTTTAGGTTTGTGATCTCTAACACCAAAGCAGTGTATAGTTGGGGGCCCCTTGTCAAATATCCATGAGTTGTTAGCAGCTGATAAAAAGGAGACATTCCCCCTCTTAACCCGGCCCCTCAGATTTATCATGTGACCCTTTGACAAGACTAAACTGGACTTAAACTAGCTTAAACTGAACCGGCTACAACAGTGAATGCTTCTTACACCGCTGCATACCACATACCTGCTTCCACAAGTCAACATCTGTAAATGCACACATGCTCCTTGACTTCAATGATACCTCATAGTGTGGATGCATTAAAGGAAAATTCAACATGTTCTTTGTAAACTCTTTTTTTGCATTATTAATAGGAGGCTGTGTGAAGCATGAGCACGCACAGAGGCTCACACACTGGATAAGTAAACAAGGAACTTTAAAAAAATAAAAATAAAAAAATAAAAAAGATTATTTAACAACCTCAGCGCTCTGGTAAATGTCTTGTCAAGTTGTGTCTGTATTCAAGTCGGCGCTGTCTTTCAAAGTCAGCATCTCTAATGTCTGCATTAAATTCCATTTAGTGCAGCATTTAAGCATAGGGAGGGCACAGGTAGCCTGAATATTATAGCTATCATTTAGACCGAGCCTCGGTTTCAAATGAATGTCACAGTGTCAGTTCCGATTTCAGCCTGTACTTGCTGCGTTAAATTGAAGAGATATTGCTCCGTGAATGGCTCACATGTTTGTAAAGCGCACACATACACACACACACATACATACACGTACACACATACACACACCTGCACAGATGTGGACATAGACATCTTATGTAGAACAAATACATGTACATGGACATATATTTCTATTATAGGCAACTCATGCAGTACAATTTGTCTGGACATTCACTCATTCACTCACTCACTCACTCACTCACTCACTCACTCACTCACGCACTCCTTCAGCGTTTGGAGGATGATGTGTACTGAGAGGTTGGTTTACCTTCTGTTGGGTGATAATAGGAAACACGTTGTCTTTGTGGGCAGCCAAAATCATTTAATTTGAAGCACAGGTAGGAGCTCGCAAGTTACAGAAGGCAGACGTGTTTATGCTGAGCTTATCTGAAATTAATCAAAATCTTTACTCTCAGGGTCTGAGCTGATTTCACACACATTTGGCAGCACCAAGTGAAAAATAAACAATGAAATTGTAAAAAGAAAAAAGAGAAAAAAAAATCCAATTACTTGAGAAAAGAAGGTAATGATTATTTTAATAATAGTGATTTCGGTGGCACCAACATGTTTTTTAGATTATACAAGAGTATAAGGGATTCCAGGAACCAAAACATATGAAGGCGAAACATTTTTTATTAGATTCCTCAAGTTTTCGAAGTTTCTTCGTTTTTAAGGCTGAGACTAAGATTTTGTTTTTTGGTGACTTTAACCCAGGTATTTCATTTTAGGAGCATACTCATAGTTTTTGATTCATTGTTAAGGTAAAAAAAAAATTAATTAATTAACAGTATTTCTTCAGTATATGTTTGTTTAAGAGCATTTAGGTTACTGATAGAAAAAATGTGTCCTATTTTATTCATTTTCATCTATTTGCGAACAAGGTCAGTAATTGTTAGAAATGTATTATGTTTTGCATTGAGAAATGGAATCGGTAGTATCATCACAGCATCCCTACTTGACAGTCAGTGCAGGCCCAGCAGAGAGGATTAGGGGAACTAAAGGGTAAATATATACAGTGAATCGGTAATAACATTATCCAACAATGGAAACAGGGGCTCATCAAGTCCCAGGTGGTTTTCACAGGGTGACGGACAAATATGCTTGATATCAACAGCAGATCTAAAGGTGAAACTATACACAAACACTGCTTTTATTCATGAAGCTCCCTCCATTACCTTTCTATCACAGATCTGTACTCCTAACTGACCAATTCAGTGAACTAAGGGCAAGATTTATAAAAAAAAATTATAGGTCAGCCCTCCAAATAGATTGTGTTTTTGTTTTGTAGTGCGTTGAAGTCTCCAAAGACTGGAGGCACTGCACAAGTCCAGCTTGGTGAAGACCTTTTTTTATAAGGCAGTTTCACAAGCGTGGACTCATCCTGCATAACGACTAGGAAGCTTATGTTAGAAAATGTTGTAAAAATAATAGACAGGTACAGCGATAAAACACTGTGAAGCAGTTCTCTGTGTCCTTTTGTAACTGTTCTTTGATGTCACTTTTGTCCATAATTATTTCGGTTATTTTATTAGCGAGCCGTATAACGCTTCAAAGTGTCCAAGTGCACAATCACACAGAAGTGACATTTTAAAGCAGAGCAAAAGGACCATTCTTCCATATGTACTAATTGAAACTGCTTTGCTGAACTATAGAACACTCAAGGTTTTTTTTTACACCAATTTCCTCTCACCTCACATTGTCCTTCTCGCTTCATTGTCCTTGTTGCTACTTTCTTCTGTTTCTTTTTCCATCTTCCCCTGTTTGTGCCTCTTGTACTTTGCGTTTACTGCAGGGAAAAGACCTATTTTTTTTTTTTCAAACACAATAGCAGCAGAATCACACACACACACACACACACACACACACACACACACACACACACACACACACACACACACACACAAAAGAAACACACATTGTTGTTGGTGGGGCAGATATCCCTTAAAAGCAGTGTTGAAAAGCACTCCAGCAGACAAAACACTTAGTCCACTTTCAGATCAGTCACGACATCAAACAAACTACTCCCTCGCCATGTTGTAGTACTCAGAACTTTGTCTGCATACACAAGCACTACATCATGTTATGACTCTCCAAACCTCCACCAGATGTACAGTACAGTATGTGGGTAGGATCATGCGAAGTGTAGGTCAAAGTGACAGCTTTTTGTATCGTGTTGTCGGTGCAAAGTGCCTCTTATCCTCCTGAATGTACAGCATGTGTGTGATCGTTGGCTGAGTGTGTTTCCTAGACTGCATCAGTAGTTGTCAAGCAGTCTGTCTGCAGGACCCGCTGTTATCTAATATTATCATATGCAGAGTGGTAATCCCTTTAACCTCCAAGTGAAATGGACGTTCAGGAATTTGTTATATTTAACAGTTTCAGTACATAATATGGGAGTAACATACTTGGTAACATGATAATATCTTTTAAATGTAGATAACAAGCCATCATCTAGATTTTGAATGAAGTGGCTTTATTACAAATTAGGAGCTGCAAAATCGAATCCATAAATGTTTCCCTTATGTCATACACATACTCTGCTCTGTTTGGGCTCAAGTCACTTGCAGTTACGTAATTACATGATTTTGAGGTGGATAAATCCCTTAAAAAAAAAAAAAGCATATCTATCGGTGGTAATAGCTTACTTTGATGTCAGAGGACACTTTAAATAAACATTACATTTTGTCGGGTCAAAATCTAGTATATGGATGGACTGCATTTGGTCAATGTGTGAAATTGAGGACGTAGTTAAAAGCTTTGTGGAACTGCTGTAAACAACTGACATCATCATTGTGGCATATTGGCGTTCTGCCCAGTGTAACCACATGCATGTTAACCAGCAGCCATTTCCAAGACGATTTCATAACCACAACCTCGTCTGACAAAATCATTAAACACGTAAGCTAAAGATAAAGACTGTGTCTGTGATTTTGGCAACATTCACTTGTAAAATGATCACTCAGAGAGAAAGTTAGAAGTGACAGAACATCTCTTCTTTTTTTGTCTCTTTCACAGCACAAAGCCTCCGTCTGGGTAACAAAGTGCTGCCCTGACACGCAGACGCAGAGAGGTGTGTGTACTTGTGCCTCTCTTCTATAGAAAGTAGCTAAGGTTTGTCCAAAAAGTCACTAGATTTGTCACTAGGTACTTTTTTGCAAAAAAAACAAAAACAAACTCTAAATCTAGCAACAAATGCGCAAAGTCGGCAACACTGCAGGCATTAAATAGAAACTGTTTGTGCCAATTCATTTTGAAAAAGCAACAGAACAGTAAGCCGGCAGTTACAGTGATGTAACTATATGACTAAGTCACGTGGCATTCGGCTCACCAATGGTGTAACTGATCACTCAACTCCATCACCCAGTCAGTCAGTGATATACATTCATGTTGTGGTGAAAAGTAAAAAATAAATAAACAGAAAGATAGCATATGATAAATAGAGAGATAAAGTAGATAGATAATGTTTTTAAACATTAGGTGACACAATTCAAGCTACAAACTATCTACTGCACAAACTCCATTTCAAATCATGAAAAAAAGATAATTGAGTTGAAAGACTGGAAGATTTTGTTTTTTAACAAATCTGTGTTTAGTAGCTTAAAGCTTTATCCTGAATGTTAATGATGCAGAATCTACATATTTAAAACAATTTAACCAGATATAGCCAACCCTGTCATACAGAAATTATGTTTGCATACAACAACAACAATAATTTGCAACAGCAAATATGTTTTCTATTGACATAATCAGGAAATATTAATAGAATTAATAAAATTGGAAAAATGTATTTCAAAAAATTCTGATCTTGTAGTGATGCAACTTTATTTAAACTGTTTTATGATTATATCATTCATCATATCCCAACAACGTAATTGGGAAAAATAATTTTGTGACATATAGACATAATTTCTAGAAGACAGGGTTGATATAACACCTAGACCTATAAAGTATGTCTTCTTTAAATCTTCTTTAAATTTATACTTTATTTATACTTCTTACAAAAGTGGAAAATCATGAAAGAAAGTTCTGTATGTGAAGGTAGATGTAATATCACCTTGCCTCACAGCACATATACATATAGAGTTTAATGGAAAGAAAACTCAGGTCAAACTGACATTGACTGCAGAGATATTTCGGGAAATAGGCTTATTGGCTCTCTGAGAGTAAGACTGATACCACTCTCATGTCTCCAGCTTAAATACAGTATGAAGCTAGAGTCAGGAGGCGATCAGGCCGTTTTATGCAATAGGCAACAGACATTAAAGTCTGCTTTCAGAGTTTATGGTATAAGTGACTGTGAAAGTTAATCTGGGAAGAGCAGTGACAATTTTCCAATTTTCTCCATGGCCCAGAGAGGTGATGCAGGAGGGATTTATAAGGTGAGAATGACTGAAAGGACAGACCCATCAGAGGGACAAACACTGAATGCACATGAGAGGATGACTCAGTGCTGAATGACGTGTGTGTGGGGGAAAAAGAGAAAATGCGAGAGAGGAAAGAGAAAGACAGACAAACAGCTGTAGAGACGAAGAGAGGCAACACCCATAGAAGAGGGTTTCCAAATTCTGATAAAAGGCTTCCTGATTTTTAAACTAATGCCACGTGGAAGAGTCTGCGCGAGAAAGAGTCAGATAAAGTGGCACAGAGACAACGACACAGATAAAAGACTAACTCTGGGGAGAAAAGGGCAGAGATAATGGAGGAGAGAGGAAGCTGGTCTTGTGTCTCTGTGTGACAGGACGAAGGGACAGAAGAGGCAAAGCAACACCCTCCCTCCACCTACAAGGCTTCAGACACACAAAGACCACAGCGATAAACAGGTCATGAAAACATAAGAACAGGATAAATCCCATATCAAACTCCCTCTTTTACTGTTTGCGTGTTGCCCTTATCAGAGGTGGAGGTCCTTCATCCATGTGTTGTCCCTCCTGTCACTTTTTGTTAGTTTGTTCTGACTTTTGTCACTTCCTGTTTTATTTTGTAATTGGTTTCCTTGTGTGTCTCAATGTTTTTACTTCCTGTCTTGGTCCGGTTTCTGTGTGGTGATTGTCTGCCCAGTCCTAATGTGTTTCACCTGTGTTCAATCACCCTTGCCTCCCTTGTGTATATATAGTCTCTGTGCTCCCCTTTGTCTGCGTCGGTTCATCTGTTGATTTCTGGCTTCTCCTCGATCTGTTCGTCTATGGTTCTTCTGTGATCTGTTCATATCTGGATTGGTCCTCAAGCGGTTCATGTTGCCAGTTCTTGTCTCCTGTTGTCATCCCTTGTGGTTCCTTGTGTTTTGGCCTGTTGTTTAAGTTCTTGTGTTTCCCTGTGCTTCACCTGTGTTTCCTCGTGTTGTAAGCTCTTTAAGTTAATAAACCTTTTTGCACCCCATCCCCCTGTGTTGGCTGCATTTTGGGTCCAGCCTTACCCGCATAGTGACAGATCGTGACACCTCCCATTTTATGTGTGTTGCTCTTAACTCCTTATTTGTCCCTCCTTTTCCCTTCGTTTTATCCATTCTTATGAAAAATTCAGTGAGGCCAAACGCAGAACTGTCACACTGCTGTATATTTGTTAAAACAGGCCGAGCCTCTGACAGGGTTTATGAATAAATCATTAAAGCGACAATGACACAGACTATAAACTCTGTTTGAAACCATCAAATGAAATTATGAAATGTTTCTTTTCTTTTGTTTTTTTTTTCTTTTTTGCTTGTGACAAAAAAAAATAAAAATCTTTAATAGGACTTTCCTCTCCAGAATGATGAAAACCTCATGGGAACAATGGAAAATATTGTCGCTTTCATATTTCTGTCTTCAAAGAAATGATAAAAGTAACTGTGAATTAAATCTTAAACAATAAAAAATCAAGATATGAAAGTGGTGTGATAAATGGAACATCTGTGCTTGAAACAACGAAGCCTTACTTCTAGTGAATCTCGTTTGACACTGTGTCTAAATAGTATATTCTAAGATAAGTTAGTTAGTTAAACTCCATTCAGAAGTTTCACTGAAATCAACAACATCACCACAAGACCATTCAGTCTTACTAAGCAGTTGTCACACACACACACACACACACACACACACACACACACACAACCACACATAGAGAGAACAGACACAATAAGTAAAGTAAAGTAAATTATTCACAAGTATTAATAAAAACATCAGTAAGTGAATCTTGAACACCGCTCTGAGAAATGAGTTTTTCCAACTTCAGTTTGTTTTACTGCTCATTTTAGTCATAAGATCAATTGTATACTCTCCAGTTGAGAATGAACTTTGATATTATAAATGAAAACAGAGATGTCTTGTTGTCTTCAGCTGCTATGTAACTCACAGTGGTGAGTGTGATAGCTGCCTTGTGTAACGAATCAAATGGCACTATGGTAATCAGCATCCAGTGGTTTAAGTGTAGTGTTAAAAGCATACACTGGGTTGTATAATTGCTCTGCTGTTTTGAAAGAACAAACAAGAGTAGACTGTTGGCCAAAGAAGGCCTGGTTGCATTAGAGCTGATGACATACAAGATGGTATTATCATCAGCCTGCAAACAAGACATTGCAATGTTTAGTTGGAAAAGAAATATAGAGGAATAGCAGGGGGCCTAATATTCAACCATGTGGGACATCTTAATCAACCAGCTGGGGACTGGATTTGAAGCCATCACCAACAACAGTCTGAACTTTAACTGATATAAAATTCAAACTGACAATAAGCAGAATCACCAAAACCAATGAAAAGCAGCAACAACATATTATGATGAACAATGTCAAAAGGTTGAGAGAGATATGCAAATACATGCAGCAAAATCTGTAAAAAAAACTGTAATATGTTGTACCAATAACATATATTGGTAATAAGATCAAATAAATATCTTACATATTTTACATATAACACAGAATGCATTAAAAACATACTGAAAAGATCAGAATGTATACGTAGCTCTAGCTACATAACTGTCACTTTTAATATTCTTCTTGCTCTTTTAAAAATATAACTTCAGAAGGACAGATGTTCATTTGCGAGGGGAAGCATGCAGTTCTGCAAACTTTCAGTAGAAAATCAAAATGAGCTTTTCCACGCTGGGGAATGTGCAAGACTTGGCTTGTGCCTGCATGTTTGGCCACTGGTGTTTAGATTTTCACATCAATATGAGCCAGAGACACGGCTATTAACCCAGACCGAGATAACCCGTGTACATGCCTGCCAGTAGTTTCAAGCACTCGACCACTTCTTGTGTTGAGGCTACTGACAGTGCAGTGACAGAGAAGATTGACATGTGTCACTAATCTGATTCTTGTAAAGATTTCACATCAGATCGCAGCTGTGACATTATCTCACACTGAAGCTCGGTCACCAGAGCTTTAATTGAAAACACAAAAGAAAGCATGTAATAATCTCAGCTAACAAGAGAGACGCCGCCCTCTTCCAACCTTCCTCACACTGCCTAACATCTCGGGGCTGCTTACAACAAGTTTTGTTTATTTCCACTCGGCTTGTTTCTCTGGTTAAAGTGTGGAAAATTGTATCTGCAACAAATTTGGAACATTCTGCCAAGTAATGATGCCTGAAATGGGTGACAGTGGGCCTCTCAGTGTGTGGGGTCTGACTGATACTCTCTGACAAATGGAAAGTGCATTAGAGAAGACAGTTTCCCACCTCTGGGTGACCTAAAGACAATTTCTTTTTCTACTCCCAAAGCTTCCCTCTTTTATTCCTTAACTTCCTCTGTCCCCTTTTTCCCCTTCTTCCCTCCGAGTGAAGTTAAAGGAGCTCAATGTCATCACAGTGTTACTGATTTAAACCGGAGTCTCAAAGTGCTGTGAGTATGTGAGAGAAATATACACAGAAAATTCAGAGGGTATGAGGGAGCATAACAACAACCGTTTTTTGATATGACTTCTTTGATTTGTATTCTGCTATATCAATATTGGGGTTTCTGTTGTGTGAGTTTGTATGTCTGTGCGTGTCTGAAAATAAAGTATATTCCTTATTTCTCAATAAGTGTTCCAAAAAGAGGCTCCTCCAGGCAGCAAACTCATTATACCCCTTCTGTCATAATCATCATCATATACCATGTGTATCATTTTGTGTGCACATATGATAGTTTTCTTTGCATGAGTGACTCTGGCACAAATGGTGTTTAAATACAGATGGCAGTCTGGTGGAAAAAAATGGGTTTAATCAATTTTAAATTTCAGTATGCAAAGAGGAGAAACTCCAGGCTTCCCACTGCTGATATGTGCAATGTGTGACAATCACCCTCGTCTTACTGGTGGTAAAATGGTGGCAGAATTCAATTAATCAAATTTGTCATTGTCTGTGAAGGCTGTTTGCACAATCTGCCAGGGGCAATGAATTTCCCTTTGCTACTCCTGGCAACACGGCATACTGATGTGTGTGTGTGTGTGTGTGTTCACATGTCTTGCTATTGTTGTGTGCAAAAACTTTGGTTTGAAACCATCGTTGTGAGGACGTATTGTCCAGTCCTCACAACTTTAAAAGGGCTTTCTGAGGGTTAAGACTTGGTTTTCGGGTTCAAGTTAGATTTATTGTTTTTCTGTTTTGAAAGGAAAAACAGGCTAGTCCTCGGGCAAGGTGTTCAATGTGCGTTTTGTAGGACAATTTTCTTTTTAATCAAATTTCTAAGAAGTTACAGTGCTGCAGTGTTCTGATCAGAGTAGAACATCTCAGCTTTGTGCTCATGTGGAATCCTTGCACTTTTCTTTTTAGAATGACCTTCAATTAATAAGAAAGGTCTGCATGTAGTCCAATACAATCTTGAGAACCTGCTCCCAAGTTTACCACTAATATTACACACTCACACGCTGGGCATTATTATTAAGAGGACTGGAAATGTCAGATGGGTAAAGTGGGGAACACAGAAATTATTAAATGCATTCTAAAGTAAATGCAGCGTAAGACAAAAAAGGAAATCAGGAAAAAAGCTGAAAAGGAAAAAGTTAAAAAATTACTTTTTGTCCTTTTTAACAACTGACTGTAAAGCTTACACTTCATTTTTAATCATCTAACAATATCATAATCCATAATTAAGTGCATAATAGTGTGTAATCCATGTATGTGAATGCACATAAAGTGTTAAGTGCACATGCAAAATATTTAGTGTGTGTATATGTGTGTGTGTGTGTGTGTGTGTGTGTGTGTGTGTGTGTGTGTGTGTGTGCACTTGGGGAAATGTAAGTGAATCCCATGTTTTCAGAGCACGTCAACCATCATGGCCTCATCACTATTCACATCTGATCATTAATCAGCAAGGGAACCATTCACCTCCACATCCACACTCTCACTCTCGTTGTGGATCTATCTCTCTGACTTTTTCTTTCTAATGCTTGCCTCACTTTCTCTCCATCTTTACACATCTTTATATTTGTTTTCCTTTCCCGCCTCTTCCTCTCTTCCTTCACCTCTTTTCTGCCTTCCACCAACCCCTCCCTTTCTCGCTCTTTCTTGTCCTCTCTGTAGCGCTCCCTCTGTAGTGATTTGCTCTTATGGAGCTCAGAAGGGAGATGACTCAATGTGGATTCCCAGAGCCACAGGCAGAGACAGAGACTGTGTGTTTGTGTGTGTGTGTGTGTGTGTGTGTGTGTGTGTGTGTGTGTGTGTGTGTGTGTATGTGTGTGTGTGTAAAGGTCAGTTATGTCCCCATGGCTCCTGAGCACTGAGTGTTATAAGGAAGAATTAATTTTTACATTCAGAATTACAAGTCATCCTCGGCCCTGTGTGTGTGTGTGTGTGTGTGTGTGCATACGAGTGATTGTAAACACTAACTAACTACTACTACTACTCTTGCTCTAAGTCTCATGCACAGTTCAGATTTATGACTTCCTCCACCTCTCCCAGCTGGAGTAAAAAATAATTAGCTTTAACTTGTTAATATTCCACATTATAATCAATGTATATGTTCACCTCTGTGATAAATGACTTTTAGACGGACTGCAGCTGGAAATGAGCAACAGTGCAGAGCGTTTTTTACACTGACATTTCAGTTGAAAAAGGAGATGAAGTGGTGCAGTTTAAGTCTGCACTTCATGACGACATGATTAAATGTCGATACGGATATCAAGTACTGACGCAATGCTTATGGAGATCCCATGACCTCATGACTGCAGATAGAAATGTTGATAAGCACAAAATAGTCACCTCCCTTCATCTGCGGTATAAAGTCATTAATCTGACAGTAAAACAATTTAACCTTCAGGAGATTTAGATTACCAGGTAAAATGATGTGATAAAAATGTAAGAGATTGCCTCTATTAAGTAATATCCTTATTATCTATTATCAGTGAAATAGCAGACTTCCTCCTGCTGACTGTGAAGTCTCATTTTCTGAGTGTCAGTTTGTGGGTAAATACAGTGCCATGAACAATGACATTGCTGTATGTCACTGATAGTTGAGTATTTACATGGCAAGATATATCTGCCTGTTCCTGTAGATGTCATTCCCAAACCCCAAACCACTCCCTGAGATAGAGATAGGGACAGGCAGAGAGGGATGTGATTGGATATGACAGGAATGAGCAAAAAAGTTGAAATGCAAGGGAAAAAAATGAAGTCATGCAGGTGCATGCTGGGAGACAAATAGTTTGGTCAAATCAACCTATAAACAGCCAATATCTGACTTGACTGTGGAGTAAGCAAAGAGAGCATTACTTGTATTTAAAGCTATGATTGTGTTACAGAATTTAGCAGCATGGAAGCTGCCTCGCATTAAACGCCAGTTAGAAGACACACACACACACACACACACACACACACACACAGACACACATTTTTTTATGATGAAGTGCTACATGGTTCGTCATACCACGGACTGTCTGAGGTTAGGTTTAGGTAACATGAGCACTTTGGTTAAGATTAGTGCAAGATTGAGGTGTTGGTTATCTGTAAATGAACACATGGTGTCTAAAGTCACTGTGAACTTTTTCTGTATCAAACCACACCAATATCTTTCCCTGTGAACATTTTACTGATATGTTCATTATCAATAGATTTGCAAATTGCTGATTACGTAATTTAACAACATATCCTTATTATGTTGATAGAAAATATAATCTGGTCGCAATTATGTTTGTCATCGTGGAAAACAGCCGATGTAACATTCAGAACAACTTGTACAACATGTTTTGTGATGTTGACACAGAGCGCTCTTCCACACACAAATGTAAAAAAAAAAGATGACTAGCTGAAACAACAAATATATTATGTAATTGGATCCTGTGTGGATGACTGTGAATTTGCATAGACATGAATGCAAATTCAACCTTTATTTGAAAGACCTTGCAACTTTGTCCAAACTGCTCAAAATTTGAAAAAAAAACCTGTACAGTTGAAAAGTTGCTAGAAGATGATAGCAATTGTAAATTGCTATCATTTTTATTGAGGAAAGCTCCTGCAGTTTGCAATAATCTCACCAAGCACTTGAAGGACCTTGTGGGAAGAACCGTGAGAGAACCTTTTGAAATATGTCCTCCATCCAACTTCCTTCCTCTTATTTCCAAATGAATGTACTGTCATTGTCAGTGTACTTTGAGAGTATTGTGGCTCTTATACGCAGATCTGTATGTTTAGAGACTGCACTGGATGTGCTTCGGCATTAGCATTATTTAAAAGGTCATTTAAATCACTGTTTTTCTTCCATGCATTTGATTAACTTTGCTTTGTGTTGATGTGTTTCTAATTCGCTCTGATTTTATTAGTTTTATTAGTTTATAATTTTAACAGTCTCTGCTTTTCTGTAAAGCACATTACATTAACCATGGAACATTTCACCATCTTTAGCTAAAAGTTTTTTTTTTTGTTTTTTTTTTACATATTTCCGAATTACACACTTTAAGTGCCTAATTTATTAAATATCAGTCCTAACTTTTTATGTCAGATGTTTCCTCATGTTTTCAATGTAATATTCATTTTCCTTTTAAAAGTTCTGCCATGGGATGCTTTGTTGCTTGCCTCAAATATTGCATATATGTTTGCTAAGGAACATCATATTGTATATTCAATAACATCTCCTTCGCCAGCCATATCAAAATATGGCAGACACACTGACAATAAGAAAATGAAGGGATATGAAACTCAGCAGGAGGAAGCGAGCTGGTGCGGCTAAGAGCGATAGAATATTGCAGAGGAGGATGAAAGAAGAGAGAAGACAAGAAAGGGAAATAGCAATGCAAGCAACCAACAAAGAAAAGACAGCGGGAATTAAAAACTGAATGACACGAAAATATTGACGCGAGATAAAACAATAAGAGAAATGACAAGAACAATGAGGGAAAATGATACATTGAGGCTGAAAAGAAGACAACCAGAAAGAATGAGTGGGAGGTAGCCTGCGAGGGAAAACACAAAAGAGGAAGATGTAAACATGTAATCCCCTGAGAGTTCTGTATATTACCAACATGATATGTAAATTTGGTTGAAGTCACTGTAGAGGTCATGCAAAATGGCGAGAGGAGAGTGGTTAACCAGTGTGGTTATCATGTGGCTGCCTGTCACTGTTGGCTGGTGAATGCCGTTGATGCTCGGCTGCTCTCACTCTCTGCGGCTTGCAGAGGGGAACACAATCTTGTCATGTGTCAACATATTGCACATTGGTGCTGAAGCATATGGACTGCTAATGCCATCCCCTGCTCTAGGAAATAATATTATCGAGAGAGGATTTGGGGGGGTGCAGGAGAAAATAAGAGAAAGGTTGAGATAAGCGAAGGGTTGGAGAGGCGAATGAAAAAGAGAGATGAGAAAGCGTGTGAGGGGTGAGAGGTATGGTTGTTGGAAAGAGAGAGGGCTTGAAGAAGAGGGGGAGGAGGTAGAAAGAGATACAGGTGAGAGAAGGGGAGATAAGAGAGGATGGGACTGGGAAAAAAAGAGAGAGGGGGAGAGATGAGTAGAGCTGTGACAGTATGTTGAATTATAAATGTGTTGGAAGCAAAGCGTGGTCTCATACTCCAAGCTCGCTGTGCCTGCAGTGTGGGTGGTTCATTGATGCGATCTGGCATGCAGGACACACACACACACACACACACACACACACACACACACACACATACACACACACACAAAGCTGTAATATAACTACTCCCAAGCACTGAAATGGTTCCACACTGGAAACAGAGTAAATGGTGAACATCTCATGAGCATGTGCGTGTGAGTTAAAGCAGGAAGAAAATGACAAGTGGTTGAGTGAAGACTGAAAAAAGAGAGCTAAAGAGATAAGTTAAACTCCTGCTTAGTTTCACCAAGTACTCAATGTGTGAAGTGGGCATGCCTTTTACATTGTTTCAGAACTGTGATTAGATTAGTTTATGTAATGAATAATGTTGAAACTCCCTTTGTCTGTGTGCTTATATACGATTTTCCTCACCAGAAAAAAAAAGGAAGCATTGCTTATTTGTCACTTACAACAGACTATATTCACAAAAACACTGTAAGAAACGTAAAGTCAGTAATAACTACTAATCTTAATACTTTCTTACACTTTTTGGAGCACATTTAAACATGTGCCCACATTTAAAGTTTTTTGGCATGCCTGGCACTATCTGTGGGGGTGGGCCTTTCTTGGTCCAGCCATATACTAGGTTTATGCCTATTTTTTTTTTTTTTTGTTTGTTTGTTTTGTTTGTTTTTACAGTTTAGTCGATGCAGGTACCTGGCTTCTGCTGTGTGCACACTCACAATAGTAAATGCAGTTATAGGGATGAATAAAACACTAGTGCTGTGATCTTGACTGAATTACTACAAGTAACCTGAGAGGAAAACTCAGTCTAAAATACTAAGCTAACCTGAGAAGAGGTTTTCACCTAAAATAGGCTTTTTCCTTTGTTATTATTGGTGACATCACCTCCATATGTTGCTGCAGAGGAAAGCCATTTAAAAGTGCAACAGCTTTAGTTGCATCCACTTATACCGATGACAAGCACTAAGAAGCACAGGCATGCATTCATGTATTATCATGTGCAAACTGCTTCTCACTATTCCTCTGCCCTTTGAATTACATTCTTTCTACTTTTTGGGTCATTAATGGGTTTAATGTCACTTTGAAGATTGGCAAAACATCTTAACAATTTGAACTCTTGCATCGGACGAACACGGGTCAGCCTGTAATGGTATGTAGGATGGTGTAATTCAAAATATACAAAACACAGCGTTTGACATTTTCATCTAAGCTACTCATCTCTCAGAAAGTCTGTCATGGTATAATGGATTTTTCCTCAGCTTTGGTCAATTAGAGAGAGGAAGAGAAGGAGAAAAGAGGAGGAAGGAGAAGTACAGAGAACAAGATAAAAGGAAAGATGGAAGGAGACGAATGTGGACACAGAGAGGCCAAGATAAAGAAAAAGATAGAGTAAGGACAGAGAGATAAACAAGAGTCAGTGAAGATAGACAAGATAGAGGAGGAAAGGCAAAAAGGAGAAATGTTGAGAAGGAGAAAGGAACAGTGATGGAGGCACAATTAAAGTTAAGCAAAGCAATGATTAAACTGACTAAAAAAGAAAGCGTGAGGAAGATATTTAACATAGAGGAATTTTAATTGACGGTATAAAGGAAGAGAGGAACTTAAAAAGAACAGAGCGAAAAACTGAGAAGTGAATAGTGTTGCAAGAGAGAGGTCAACAAGGGAAGAAGTTAGAATGTCAGTGTTTGGGTCTGATATTTAATCTGAGCTAGACATCATTAATCACTGTGGGACCAGCTTTCAGTGAATATAGCCCAGATAATGGGAAGAAGAGTTAGACAGGATAACAGGAGGAGGAGACATAAACACACACTTTCATGTTTCTGCTGACTCACAGTTACTAAAATAGATGGCTTTTTATGACGGCTGCCATATTTGTCATGCACAAACACACACCACACACACACACACACACACACACACACACACACACACACAGTAGCTATGCACACAAAACTGAATATAGCTATTAAGATTCAGGCACACATACAACACACTTTGAAACACAGGATACACAGCAGGGTAGCTTTTCTGCAGTGTCTCCAGAGGAAGCAGAGCAGCAACTACAGTGTAATTAGGTCTTGCTTGGTCAGGAGTTTTATTGCAGTCTGGGGACTTGTCTGGGGTAAAAACCATAACTTCTCACAGAATACTATTAGACAAGGAGGGGAGGCATCATGGCTAATGTTACCCACAAAGAGAAAGTGTGTCAGGAGTTTTCAGATGCAAGGAGCATATTATAACATGCACTTTAACCACTTTCAGAGTGGAATGTAAATAGCAGCCACATCCCATGCTTGTGAGTTCTAAGGAGATTAGGAAGACATCCACAAACTTAGAACTCTCTTCCCACACTTGAGGTTGAAACCAAATATTTTTTCAAGCAACAAAATGTCTTTGTGAGGTTCTTTTCATACACTGTAAGAATTTTCACTGTAAATTCACAGTAAATAATTGGCTAATAATTGCATTACTTTCACAGTAATTCGCTGTAAATATTTTCACAGTAATTTACTGTAATTATTTCACAGTAATTTACTGTAATTATTTCACAGTAATTTACAATAAAACTACAACACTTAACCGTAAGTTCACAGTTGCCATGCCCATGGAATTACTGTGATAAAGCAGTATTTAGCTGTGGACTTACTGCTAACTACTGTGAAATAATTACAGTAAA